>NC_041807.1:7661605-7973735 GCF_900964775.1 Scleropages formosus
GAAGCCAGAACTGAGAACCTCTGCACCTTACCTTTTGTGTGTGTGGGACCACCAAGAGAGCAGAAGTAGATGAGCAAAGCGGTCTGGTTGGTCTGTAGCAATTTGGAGTGACCCCACTTTGACTGGCAAGCCCCCAACCTCCACACCCTCAACAATGCTCTCCCCCATTGCAATGAAATGCTTTGAGAGACTGGTGCTGGGACACATTAAGGACACCATCCCAGACACTCCGGACCCACTGCAGTTTGCCTACCGCCACAACAGATCCACTGAAGATGCAATATCACACACACACTTCACACCATTCTGTCTCACCTGGATAATAAAAACTGCTATGCAAGGCTATTGTTTGTAGACTATAGCTCAGCATTTAACACTGTCATCCCAACCAAGCTGATCCAGAAACTACTAGGGCTGGGACTGAGTGCCGCATTGTGCAATTGGATCCTAGCTTTCCTCACCAACAGACCCCAGCGTGTGCTGATTGGCAGTAATACTTTCTCCCCACTGATCCTCAACGCTGGCACTCCACAGGGAAGCGTCCTGAGCCCGGTCCTATACTCCCTGTTCACACATGACTGTGTGGCCAGTCACAGCTCCAACACCATCATAAAGTTTGCTGACGATACCACCATCGTGGGTCTGATCACCAACAACGATCAGACAGCCTACAGAGAGGATGTAAGGCTCCTGGCAGAGTGGTGCCAGGACAATAACCTGTCTCTCAATGTCAGTAAAACTAAGGAGCTGGTGATTGACTTCAGGAAACAGGATATGGTTCAGGCACCCATCTATGTAGGAGGGGACATGGTAGAGAGGGTCAACAGCTTCAAATTCCTCGGGGTCACCCTCACTGCCAAACTCACATGAACTGAGCACACAGCATTCACCATCAAAAAGGCCCATCAACGCCTCCACTTCCTCAGGCGTCTGAAGAAAGCCAGGATGTCCACTACAGTCCTCACCACTTTCTACAGGTGTGCTGTGGAGTTTGTCCTCACATTGTGTATTACATCCTGGGGTGGCAGCTGCTCCATACGGGACAAGAAAGCCCTACAGAGGGTGGTCAAAACGGCTCAGGAAATCATCAGCACACAGCTACCAGCAGTACAGGACACCTACACCACACTCTGCCTCAGAAAGACGACGCGCATCATGAGAGATCATAGTTACCCCGCACGGGCACTTTTCTCTTCCCTGCCACCTGCAAAATGGCTCAGGTCTATTCGAACCCGCACAGCTAGGTACAGGAACAGCTTTTACCCCACTGCTGTAAGAGTATACAACACTAACTAATGTGTTACCTTTAGTAACTAGAGTTGGACTGCTCCTTCCAAGCACATTGGTAGATCACACTGTCACTTTAAGCATTCTCATTCTCATTCTCTTGTTCTGAGTTCTCTGACTGTCAACTGGCATTATTGTTCCTACTGTTACCATTATTTATTGCTATTGCTGTTGCACTACTCACTGTTATTTACATTTACATTTACATTTATTCATTTAGCAGATGCTTTTTTTCAAAGCGATGTAAATCTTAGCAAAAGTACAATTTATGCATTACATTGAGAGAAGGAGACATAGCTGCAGACATGAAAGTCTCAAGCAAACCTAGTTTGTTCAAGGGTTACTGTCATTGTCATTGTTTTGTTTGTGCAGTATTTCTATTGTCTTTGTCCATAGTCTGTGGAGAAGCATTCAGGAAGATTTTCATGATACATGTACATGGTACTTGTATTTATGACAATAAACTTGAAACTTGAAAACTCAAAAACTTGAAGTAACTGTATTTTAGCTCTGTGATACACTGTGTTAAAATGAATCACATTGTGTTTTTATTTCCTTCATTTTAGATGTAGGCTTTAAATTCTACTATAGGATATTGAAGGGGAAGGCTTTTCATACATGGTAATTAATAGCATTTAATTATTTATACTCTTTGTTAAACTAAAAAAATGCATTTTATGATGTGGTTTCATCTGATTAGTTGAACTAACTTTTTTCGGTGTACATGATGTTATTTTCTAAAGTTGCAAATGATTCTGTAAAATCTGTTTCTTCATGTGAACACAAAGCATGATGGTGACTCATAAACAGATTGTCAGATGTTCACAGAGATCCCTCTCTGTTTTAGCTTGATGAAGGCTGGCCCAACAGCAACTTATCAACTTTTCTGAAAGTCTTTTGTTAAATCTGACTTTAGGTACTGACAGGTACTGAGAAGTGATTAACCCTAGTATGGAGAATTATGCTGAGTATGGTAATATTAGAGAAGGGGTGTGGTGGCGCAGTTGGTTGGCCTGGGTCCTGCTCTCTGGTGGGTCTGGGGTTTGAGTCCCTCTTGGGGTGCCTTGCGATGGACTGGCATCCCGTCCTGGGTGTGTCTCCTCCCCCTCTAGCCTTGTGCCCTGTGCTGCCGGGTTAGGCTCCGGCTCCCCGCGACCCCATCTGGGACAAGCGGTTTCAGATTATGTGTGTGCATCCACTCTCAGGTCTTTGTGATGACTGTATACATTTCTGTCATCTTGAGAAATAAGGAATCCCATGTAGGATATTCAGTTGATTTTTTTTTTTAGGTAGCATATCAGTAAGAGTTGCTTCTCTGCAATCAAAGGGCCTGGGCCTAAATTCCTCTCTTGCTCTAATACTGTTGATTGAGTTACTTACCACTTTTTGATCCTGTTAAAATTTTCTAGCTATATAGATGGGAAAATAACTGTAACGTGCAATGCAAGCCTGACACTGTAAGTTGCGTTGGATAGAGGCATCAACTAAATAGTTGTCAGTTATTATTATTATTATTATTATTATTATTATTATTATTATTATAATAATAATAATAAGAAGAAGAAGAAGAAGAAGAAGAAGAAGAAATTATTTAATACTATTATTTATTTATTTCTTTAATAATAATCATAATAATAAATGTGCAGGAAATGCTGTGAGATTCATACGAGTGACTCATGACACACCAAGAGTTCCTCAGATATTTGCAATATTAATTTCTAAGAATGCCTTTTCAGTGACTGACATTTATTTAACAAAAGTGTTCTTTGCATGTATAAGGCATATTTTAACACTCACAATGCTTTTAACTATGATCTAAGTATAGATGACATTTCAGAGGATGCCCACTGCCATACTGTCAGCTTGCCACCCCCTTACCCAGTAACACGTGCTGAGCCTGGACCATCACTGACCATCGGATCTCAAGCCAGAGAAGCAGAGCAGATGACCTTCTCAATATGCCAGTTTCAAAAGAAATGTCTGGCATTCCTTTTATAACCCTTCCCCTGAACTATAGAGATTCTTCTACTGTCAAAAAACAACTCCATGAATGAAAGTACTCATTTCTGCAGTGCGCCAGAATGTTATGTAAAGCAAAAGTATGACTAATATCTTTCACCAAGTCTCACAGTAGGGGCAGTAGAAGTGAAAAGTGTTTTGAAGCCTAATCCACACATATAAATTGAAAAAACTTAGATATTCCAACACAAAACCCTGACGTGGGAACAGAGTCTCTGGGGAGGTTCTGTGGTGACACGTTCTCACAATCAAGTATTGCTTGTGCTTCAGCAAGTCATAACAAGGGAAGTCTCACTGATTAGTAACAATAATTCTCTAAATTTCTTTGCAAATGTGGCAGTGCCTGGGGGAAAGATTACATGGGCGACTTTGTGTCTGTCACTTACACATCTCACAAAACCTACACCATGAAGGATTCTGCAAGCCCCCCAACTCTCCAAATCACCCATCCACACCACTCCAAGAAGCCCTGTTCCAGCACATACTGCAAGAAGATTACTTTGTGTAGAAAGGACTTAATCTCAGCTCTTTCACTTGAAAGGAGGTGGCTTTTCTCGTGGTACTTTACAGAAAATTCCCTGCAAACAGAAAGGCTGGTCTGTGACCCATCTCACTCATTTCACTGATTTGGTGATTTGGAGAGTGGCAATTTCTATAATGGGGTGGGTGCACTGTAGGCAGAACTATATGTTTAGATTTCTGAGATACTTAACCACTGGGTTTAACGCTCCGCAATAACATGGGACACAGTTCAATCACAAGAAAATAGGAATGTTCAAGTGAGAAGTCTAAGAACATAACTCCTGTTAGCATTTATGTTGCATGAAAGGCCCAGATGCCTATTAAAAATCTGACAAGTTTAAGACAATATTCATTTTGTATCCTAACATAACCCTTCCTATCCTAGTTCTACAGACAGCTACTTGTGAAATGTGAAGCAGCAAAAATGATTCTGTTGGACACACTGACTGAGTTTTAACAGTTGTGTGTCTATATCTATTGTTGTTCGCCTGGTGTAAAACGTACTTCTGTTTGAGTTGTACATCACTTTGGAGAAAAGTATCTGTCAAATAAATAAATGTAATTGAAATATGATAACGACTGTACAGATTTAAAACTAAATATTTTTAAAAACATATCACCTAAGAGTAATTTATTAATAAAACACAAAGATTTACTGAATGGAACAATATATTTACTGAATAGATCACTTCCACTGCAGTCAGAGTAATATACCATGCAAATCTGAAAGAAGGAAATATTCCAGAAACCTCAATCAACACCATCTGGAAATACAAAATAAATACTTTCTCTGCTTATCCATGATTATACAAAGGTTTGGAGTTGCTGGCTAATACTAAAGCACATGAGAGAAAGAGTATTCAAAGCTTAGAGTGCCCCTAAACCACAGTCCACCACATTGTCTCAGTGGGGACCTGTGCCCGGACTCCCGCAAGGTGGACCACAGCCTATTTTTCTTGTTGTTTGGCACCAAATTCATCTTCATCATCCTCAACATGATAAAAGATGTTCACAAACAGCAGACCCCCCTGAGGTCCTTTGGCAAAATGCGGTCCTGGAAAAGAAATCTGATGGAAAGGAAAATTCCCACAACGAGACAAAAGGCTGTGAGAAGCAGGCCCCAGAGATCAGCCCAGATATAGAGGCGTAAAGGTATGTGCGAAATGCTTTGACCACAGCATACCTTCCCCAGATAATCATGTAACTAGGGGCTTGGACAAATCAAAACCATCAAATACCATGCAACGTTGCACAGAAGCCCATCAGACAGGCCTCTGTAAGCATACTTTGCATGCAGATGCACAGGATTGTTGGACATATAGGGGATGCATTTGCTAAGAGGCCTTTGAGGGGATTCTTCTTAAAATCTGTGCTGCTTTGAAAGGCCTGTTTCCGAAAACTGGAGAGTTCTCTTAACACTGCTTTCTTTTGCCTGCAGCTTATTAATAGTTTAAAAGGAAGTAGTTGTTCATGAATATTTTTAATATACAAGTGCCTTGTGCAACAAGTATTGTTATATCTTGACAAAAAACCTATGTTAAGTTATATAAAGACATTAAAACAATGCCACCTCATAAACCTATACTATTTTTCTGTTTCAATGGAGCTTTCATTAAAAATTTTGACGTGGAATATGATAAACATACACGATTCCTCTTTGCAGCTTGATCTTTTGCCTTGAGGTCCTGTCAAGAGCAGTCTATACAGCTGATGTTTGATTTACAGCTGGGGTCACAATGTTACAGTGTGAAGATAGAGAACACAAGCCATTAATCTTTGATTCCTGCTACATGGTTCTTTACCACTCCCTATGTAGTTGGTTTTCTATTATGCTCTTGATTTATAGACCCATCAGGGTTTGAACTACTGCTTGGGTTGCAGTTTATTTACTGAGATGAACATTTGGAAGTGCCCTCCACAGACAGTGCAGAGATTGGTCACTGTGAAATTTGATTAGGGTGGGGAGGTTTGGTCCACTTTCCTCTCTGTGACATAAGGTTTCAAATTGACACCAATGTTGGAATGCCATTTCTGTTCTTGCAGATTCTTTTCAATTAGATGATGAGAAATACTGTTCCAACTCTTAGCACGGAGGTGGCCTTTGTGTTCTGTGCAGAGAAAACCCCTGGGAAATTACAGGTAATGCTCAACTTATGTATGGTGTAACCTCACTTTAAGAATTCACACACACACGTTTTCAGAACCGCTTGTCCCATACGGGGTCGCAGGGGAACTGGAGCCTACCCGGCAACACAGGGCACAAGGCCAGAGGGGGAGGGGACACACCCAGGACAGGACACCAGCCCGTCGCAAGGCACCCCAAGCGGGACTTGAACCCCAGACCCATCAGAGAGCAGGACTGTGGTCCAACCCACTGCGCCACCGCGCCCCCCTCACTTTAAGAATTCAAATAATCAAAATGAGTCAACCTGGATTTCTAGCCAGCAAACAGCCGTGCAGAAGTGGTATGTGCTTTAAGCGTATGGGCTTTGTTTTCTGAAAATAATGTTAATTTTCTTATTTAGGATTCTTCTCCACTCCTCAGTGCATATAAAGAAACTTTCTTGAGGTGCACAGCTGTGCTATTTTGTTTGCATTCCTTGTCAGTGCACCTGAACTCAGAATATCTAAAGAGTGGCAGCAGTGGCTGAAGAGCTGATGACCACTGTGCTATCTGCAGTCCCAGGGAATAAGAATAAGAAGCTGTTTAATGAGTTTTTTGCCCTTTTGACTTCTTATCTGTTCATTCATGACTTTTTTAAATTTTCAAGTCAAGAAGAAATTTTATTTTGGGTGGCAGGGTGGCACAGTGAGTAGCGCTGCTGTCTCACAATGCCTGGGTGGTGTGAGAGGACGTGGGTTTGATCCCCGCTCAGTTTATGTGGAGTTTGCATGTTCTCCCCATGTTCTGAGCCAGAAGAAAGATGGCAGACACAAAATGCAGAGCTCCAGGTTTTATTAAAGGGGAAATCCAGAAATCGAAGTCGTCGTACAGGCCAGGTCGGTCGAGGTGCAAACAGGGTTTCCAGGACAATCTGAAATCATAGCCGAAGGGCATGCGGTGGTCAAACACAGGAAGCAATGAAGTGGGGGTCAAGGGTTCGGTGAAGAGACAGGAACGAGGAAGGGATAACAAGGGAAGGTGAGTAATCGAGAGCACGCAGTAGCGAGTGGAATGGCTGAACTAGGTTCCGCATCGGTTGTTGTTCGTCTGTGTCCTCTGATGCCTCTTCCTGGGCTGGGTCCCAGGTGCTCCTCGTCGAGTCGATGGCGTAGGTGTGGCAAAATGTAAATGTCAAGACTATCGATTTTATGCTGAGGAAAGGTCCAAAGCAAATGAGACTCATTTAGCTGCTGGCTATAAATATTGCTGTTATCATCTTCTAGTCATTCTCTGGTACTCACTCTGCTGCTGGCAAACCTCTTAGTAAAGATACATGTGCCACAGGACACTCTTCCACCACACACCACTCATTCTGAAAACCCATGCATTTTCCTTGATTTAGGCCAGGGCTAACTATGGTCCTGAAGAGCAGAGCCCAACCACTAGGAGCTCAATAAGGATGTTAAATGGGTTCAATTAGGACAACGAGTAAAACCAGGCTGTTGACTGCCCAGCAGAAACAATGCAGACTCACCTTTTCAGGATTCCAGTGCAACAGCCCTGATATATGGCTTCTCCAGTCAAACTGGCTGGCAAATGAGGTAAAACAACAGCCAAGTTAGCTGACAAAAACATAAACCATCTTGGCTGAGAGCAGCAGCTGGGAACTCACCCACAGCACCTGTACACCTCTTTTTCATAACATATTTACATTAACAGTCTCACACATAAACAGAGGCTATAACATCATATAACACAATTATTGCAGCCGTACAAACTGTAAATGATTAGTAACAACTAGAAGATGTACTGTGTAAGTCTGTACATGATTACAATGAAATAATAGTTTTTGCTTCCTAAAAAATGTAATGCTGTAGCCTACAAAAGTATAAATGGGTGTGATTTTTAATCACTGTGAATATTAAGCTGAAAAAAATAACAGGAATGTCATTCCTATGTTTTTGTGTGGTTTCAGTAATGAGTGACTTGAAACATCCTGTCATTAAAAAAATAAGTAAATATCTTAAACAGTCAGAAAGCTTTTTTTATCGGTTTCATTTTGACAATGCTCCATTCTTACAAGAGCAAAACACAAATTCTTCAGCCTTTTCATATCCTTCCAAGTCTGCACCTCCCTAACAATATCACACTTTATTACATTTATTCATTTAGCTCACACTTTATCCAAAGCAACTTACAATGTTAAGCTATTTACAATTACTTGCCCATTTATAAAGCTGGGTGTTTTTTAGTGGAGCAATTTAGGGTAAGTAACTAGCTCAAGGGTACAACAGCTGGAAGTGTGATTCAAACCTACAACCTTTTGGGTCCGAAGTCCACAGCTTTAATCAGTACGTTGCCAGCTTTCACCTATTCCTTCAAACTTGCAATGTACTCCCTTGCAGAATTGCTGTTGTCATGCATTTATAACCCCAATTCCATAAAAGTTAGGACAGTACTGAAAATGCTAATAAAAAGACAAAGAAGTGACTTGTACATTTACTCTAACCTGTATTCAAACAAACCCAGCAACACGGGGCGCAAAGACTGGGTCCCGCTCTCTGGTGGGTCTGGGGTTCAAGTCCTGCTTGGGGTGCCCTACGATGGACTGGTGTCCCGTCCTGGGTGTATCCCCTTCCCCTCCAGCCTTGCGCCCTGCGTTGCCAGGTTAGGCTCTGGCTTGTTGTTACCCTGCTTAGAAAATGCGGTTTCAGACAATGTGTTTGTGTGTGTATTCAAACAAAAACTGTATAAAAACAAGGTGTTTCATCTAATAAACTCCATTGTTTTTGAAGATATATATTTATTCTGAAATTGATGTCTGCAGCATGTTCCCAAAAAGTTGGGATGGGGTAATTTAGGACTAATAATAATGTGACAAGTTGAAATAAGAAGGCGATATGAAATAGGTGATGTTAAACCAGTGAGGCAAATGTGTTACAGTATATAAGGAGCCTCTTAAAAGCCCTAGTCCTTCAAGAACTGATGCAAATAATCCAGCACTTTGAGAACAGCTTTCTTCAAACGCAAAATGGTAGGATTTTGGGCATTTCACCCTCTACAAGGTATAATATAAATGAAAGTTTCAAGGAATCTGGTCAAATCTTGGTGTGTAAAGGGAAAGGGTAAAAACCACTTCTGAAGTTGCATGATCTCCAATCCATCAGATGTCACTGTCTTAAAAACCTTAAAAATCATGTGTCTGTAATGGATATCATGACATGGGCTCAGGAATACTTTAATAAACCTTTGTCAGTCAATGCCATTCGCTGGTGCATCCATAGATGCATGTTAAGGCTTTACTATGCAAAGCAGCAGCCATACATTAACACAGTCCAGAAGCACCGCTGACTTCTCTGGGCTCGGACTCATCTGAGATGGACAGTAGCACAGTGGAATCGTGTTTTTGTGGTTCTACGGGTAATCATTATAAATAGTTTTTGGAAAAAAACATCCGTCATGTTTTCTGGGCCAAAGACGAAAAGGACCATCCAAGCTGTGATCAGCGTCAGGTCCAAAACCCATCTTCTGTCATGGTATGAGGGTGTGTCAGTGCCCGTGGCATGGGTAACTTGCACTTCTGTGAGGGCACCATTAGTGCAGAAAGATATGTACAAATTTCGGAGCAACCTACAGTATGCTGCCATCCAGATGCCATCTTTTCCGGGGATGTCTCTGCATTTTCCAGCATAACGACGCCAAACTGCATTCTGCCCGGATTACAAGCGCATGGCTGCATAAGCAGAGAGTGCGGGTACTAGATTGGCCTGCCTGCAGTCCAGACCTGTCTCCGACTGAGAACGTGTGGCACATTTTGAAGCACAAAATATGGCAACAAAGGCCCCGTAAAATTGTGCGGCTGAAGACCTGCATAATGGATGAACGGGGGAAATTTCAACTTGCTAAACTTAACCAGCCGGTGTCTTCAGTGCCCAAATGCCCCAAAAAAAGTGATATTAAAAGACGTGGTGATGTTACACGGTGGTAAAAACTCGACTGTTCCAACTTCTTTGGAATGTGTTGCAGCATAAATTTCAGAATAAACATATAACTTCAAAAAAATAATGCAGTTGGTTTGGTAAAACATGAAATACCTTGTCTTTATACTGTTTTTGCTTGAATAGAAATCAAAATAAATGTACAAATCACTCCTTTTTGTTTTTATTAGTATTACTGTCCCAATTTTCTCGGAATTGAGGCTGTATAAACTATCACTGTTTTTAGCTTTGTTAGTACTATTACTGTATGTCATCATAGTTTATTTTAATGAAATGTAGGGTATTATTATATTTCCTATATGATATGTTTTAATTGTGGCTTTTCAGAAAAACAACAAAGAATTATTTATTGGAGTAATGACAGCTGCATCAAGAAAGCTCATATTCCAAGCCTGCGATTTGAAATGCTTCTGTCGATTTACGCGTTACTTCGTACCGTAGTACACATAGTAGTAGCGATTTTAAAAAGTCACATGGTCAGCCTTATTGTTGTATATTATTCTGTGTTATGTTATAATGCAGTTATTATTATATTTCAGTGTCCTTCGATTTTCACATTAAAATGAATCTGCTCAGACAATCTGAACCACTCTGAATCTGCTTGCATTCTCTAAAAGGGAGTTTGGTTTTTCCCATTTCTTGTATATTTTAAAACATTTCTGGTTAAATTTACATTCACATTTTTTACGTGCAAAGCCACTTAAAATACAAAGGTACCCACAATTGTTCACTCATTGATACAGCTGGGCATTTTTACTGTAACAACTCAGGGTTGATACCAGGGTACTAGTGCTGGAAGTGACACTGAAACCTGAATCCTGGGTTGAAAGGCAGCAGCTTTAACCACTAAACTACCAGTTGCTCTTGACTAACGTTATCCTCAGTTACCAGTCCGTTCTCTGTGTAGTCTTTGAATTTTAAACAATTGCATGTCATAATCATCTTAACATGCGGGCCAGAACCTTCAAATTAACTCTGAAATAATACATGCTAAAGTGTAAATGCAGTTTTTATTTTTTACACACGTCTGTAGTCTGTTCACTAGTCTAAATGTAGCACTTTACCTACGTGCGATGATACATTAACTAATCAAATCATAACTTGATAGTCACGATTGGATTGTAAAAAACAATGTAAAATTGTACTATTACACCAGTAATAATTCGAATCAGTAAAATTGTGAATAAAAACAAAATGCGTCATCTTATAATTTATCAATATCGTTTTAATAAGTCATACACACATTAAAATAATCTACGATTATACCGGCGACTGCCAAAAACCTTTGCGGTAGTAATCTTAAATTGCGCATTTATTATATACTTTTAGGTACGCAAAAAAACCTACCAACATGGTACTGGGAGGAATTCGCGGTATGTAGGCTACAAAGCTGTAATTTATGCCTGTTCCCTTTAAAAGTGACACCAAGCTATGGTTAAGAGCTGATACTTTTTATTTGATTACAAATAGCAACGCATGATGGTATTTGATATACTGATAGCTTGTGGAAGTAATAGGCCTGTTAATAGATAAGCATGTAAGTTCTCGAAGTTTGTTTGCGCTTGCGGCTTGGTATTTTAGTTTCGTTTTGCAGCCTAGTACCGGCGACGTGTAGATTCAGTGAAACTCAAATGTTTTCAAATACTGTGCTCCTGTATGATGTACCGTAATATATTAAGATGATATCAATAATTTTTACGTAGCGATTTTTACTGTAGTACTGAACTGTACATGTAGGTACAGTTCATTACCCACAAGCCTGCCCAGATTTGGAAAAAAGTTCCAGGCAACTCTGCACATCCATAATGATGAATATTCAAAAGTCCTTCATAGTTTATAGAAACACAGAAGATATAACTGTTTTCTTAATGAATTGATTCTTCTCAAAACATAGAAGTTACCCCCAAATTAACGATTGTAAAATAATGTTGTAAAATAATAGTACTGAATAAACAATTCGATATTTTTATGATCATAAATCTTTGTACATGTAAATGTCACGTGGTCTTTTTCCTTTCATAGTTCTCCAGGTATATAAATAACTTAGAACATCTTTTTTTTTTTTAAAGTATGATGTTGAAAGTCGTTATTAGGAAGTGTCCCCTGACATGAGCAGTGCGCTCAAGGACAGACGGTTCCTAATGCAGTTCTGCCTGGTAACAGAAGTGTCCCCTATTGGTTTACCTTAATTTCTCTTTCCTCCCATTCGGGGGAAGGATGTTGGGGGCGCGAAGTTTTAGCCAACTTATTTTATACAAGTTAGTCTGTCCTACATTGCCACACGCAGAGGAACGGTAGCTCTGCACTTTTACTGTTATTTTATTTATTTTTTTTACGGATTTTCTTTTGTCTAGCCCTACAGTCCACAATCCACGCGTTTCAAGTGTCAACGACACATTTTTCCGTGATTTTTCCTGATCTTCTTTATGTTTGCCTTGTTGTGCATGGGGATATAAAAGAACTTTTAAAGACAGCACATATCCAAGTTCAAACGATATAAATGTTATAAATTATGTGCAATCTTCAGGATCACTATATCCTACATACAAATAATAGATCATACTGACAAAAATGTTTAATGATTTACACGCATGAGACTGTGTCACATGCCAGTGTTTCAATGGGCAGGTAAGTTATGGGATATCCAGTGGGGTTGTTGCTTCAGTCAGGTGCACGTGCTCGTGCTGATGTGCACTGCTGGTGAATATGCACATCCACAGTCAGTCATACATCCACTGACGTCGGAGGTTTTGCAGGCGATTCAGTTGCAGCGTGTACACTTTTTTCTAGTGGGGACTTGTTCAGCCCCCCGAGGCTCCTGTCCCACCGACCCCTCAGCCATTACTATAATACTTCTAACCAGACGCACCCCTGCTCCCTCGTCTATGCCTATCACGAGCAGGAGCGGAGGAGGAGAAGACCTCCCATTTAAAAAAGGAGGAAAAAAAAAAAAACAGTATTGTCGGCCGCAATGGGACGGACCAAGAACTTGTCGCTCTTTAAGACTTGCCCTTCCCTGTGTGGCCCTCTCTCTCTCGCGCGCTCCCGCTCGCTCTGTCGCTCACCCACCCGCGCAGTCCGTGCCTTTGATCTTCCCTTAACAACAAGTCGCGTCACCGCACACGGCGCTAAAGGCACTTCGTGTCGGGGAAGGAAGGCGACGCGCAGCAGAGCCTCCGGAAGGCTTCGCTTCAGAGCAGCATCCGCGGAAGCTCCTGTCACGCAGACCGCCGCCCGCGCCCAGAGCCGCGCACCCGCAGGCAGCCCTCGAGAGGCCCGGCGAGAGACCCCAGCAGACATGGAACAGCTGCTGTGCTGCGAAGTGGAGACGATCCGGAGAGCGCACCAGGACGCGAACCTGCTCAACGACCGGGTCCTGCACACTATGCTCAAAGTGGAGGAGAATTACCTGCCTTCCGCGAATTACTTCAAGTGCGTGCAGAAGGACGTGGTGCCGTACATGAGGAGGATTGTTGCCACGTGGATGCTGGAGGTTTGTGTTTTTACGCACGAAACGGAGCGAATACAGACGCGGCGGTGGTGGTGGCGGAGCCGCCGCGGCCACATTCGGACAGTGAGAAATGCCCTTTTGGACCCGATTGAATTCCAGTCTCACAAAAAAGGATAACATTTCATGCGATGCAGCTGCTGTGTAAAAACAGTCCATGCGTGACCTTCTCAACTTTTCTGTCATTTCCACCTATTTTGAATATACCAATATTCTTCCACGATATAAATATTAAGACAAAACCAATTTATTTATTTTTAGCGTGTTTATCTTCTCAGATACGCTTACATTCTTTCCAATGTCTGAAACAAAAACCAAGCCTTTTTGGTTTTGTTTTCAACTGTAGAAAGCTTAAGGAAATGAATTTATTTTAATTCATTTTAAATTAATATCAATGTACACGTATGCAGTGCAACTTGTGCCAGTAATATGCGCCATCTTTGTTCTCTTACGAGCGTGTTTAACAAACTAAAAATCAATAATTATAATAATAATAGTAATGATAATGGTAATAATGAAGTTGGCAATAGCACGGTGTTCTCAGTAGCACTTTCCGTTAATAATGACTATAATTTCTTAAGGATTTGCAAGAGAAAACGTGTAATTGCTGCTTTCAAGTTTTGCTGTCAGCTCAGTGGTGGGTGGCTATCTCCCTGAGGTCGCTTCTAAAAAACGTTCAGTAATGCCTTTTTTGTATTTAAGATTGTGATGATAGACGTGAAATATGAAATAATACACGTTTCTAAACATTTAGATTGTGATTACGTTACGATTTTTTCCTCGTGAATATTTTTTATTAATTTTTGAAGTTGCCTGTCATTAAGTCTCGAAAATGTCGCACACTCTCTTCCCAATAAGCGGCAGTTAACATTTTAGTTGTTTTTGCCCGTAAAACGAGATAAACTTCAAAACATTTCCCTTCAGACAAAAAAGAATAGAGGAAATAACATTTTCATCTAACACTTTTGCTTCGTAACAATTTTGAAACATTTTTAAATATTTTTTGAAAAGATGACGAAGTAGGAAATTGTTCCGGACCGAGCGGTGGACGCCACCTTTGTGCCTTAGAATAAAATGGCTGAAAATAATAACAAAAACATTGGCAACTTCTTCAGTTTTCCATGTAACCATTTAATTTTTGGAGAGAAAAAAAAAAAAAAAAAAAAAAAACCTTTCGTGGATTTTTTTAAAACTTTCATATAATTAAAATACATGGCAATTTGCGATATATTGAGCGACACAATCACTTGATAATATCATGTGTGTGCTGCTTTCTCATAACGGAAGCTAAATGTTTTGCCTTACTGTTATTCCTTCCCTTTAATTTAAACACTCTTATTATTGCTGCAGTTTTTCACGTATGGTTTTTAAATATTTAGATTAAGTGTCTAAATACATTTTATTTTTTCAGGTCTGCGAGGAGCAAAAATGTGAAGAGGAGGTTTTTCCTTTGGCTATGAACTATTTGGACAGATTTTTGTCAGTGGAGCCCATAAAGAAATCCAGATTACAGTTACTGGGAGCTACGTGCATGTTTCTGGCTTCTAAGATCAAGGAAACCATCCCTCTGACTGCGGAGAAGTTGTGCATTTACACCGACAACTCCATCAGACCCAGTGAACTCTTGGTAAATTCACCCCAGGAAACGAAATCCTCTGAGAAATGCTCAGCAGATCTTTACTGTACATGATATTCTTGAGCAGAATTGAAATTAATTTTTTATGATCCCTTCTGTTGTCGAGCTGTGTAGCTTGTGTGTGTCGCACGTGTTTCATAACTAAAAAGCAATGCGTTACCTCTTACCCTGTGTTTAGCTGTTTCAGAGTGAATTGCTAAAAGGAGTACAAAGCATGTTTATTACTGTGAAAATGAAACAAGTAAAATAGATGTTTAGAACTTAGAAACGTGTTAGTGAGCTATGTCGTGGAGAGGTGTCGCCCTCTAGCGGTGGACACAGCGGAGAGTCACTGTCGGGCCTACTTGGAGCCAATGTGTGTGTCAACGCTGTAGTTTTTGTTCTCTTCTGTTTCTCTGCAGCAGATGGAACTCCTGGCGTTGAATAAACTGAAATGGGATCTGGCCTCGGTGACTGCCCACGATTTTATTGAGCACTTCCTCTCCAAACTGCCGGTCCACCAGGACACCAAGCAGATCCTGCGCAAGCATGCCCAAACTTTTGTGGCCCTGTGTGCAACAGGTACGCATGGGGTGTGGGGGGGGGGGGGATTTCACATCCAACAGATGTGAAATTCATCTGGCTAACGGCTGACTACTGCAATGGGGGAGAACACCTTGTCGGTTTTCCACATGCATTTTATGGTTTTAAACAGTGGCTGATCACTTCTTTGTGTGTGTGTGTGTGTGTGTGTGTGTGTGATTTAGGAGTGAACCACTTTTATTATTCCAGTTCCTAGCAGGATGTCAGTGTCACAATATCAGCATGGTACTTGACATGATTACTCCCAGACAATATTAGGTAAAATATTTTTTTTTTGGGAATAACTTGTCAAAAGGGGTGTTTCCTATGTGTTCAGAATGATGTAGTTTATGTAAGCAGTAGTGCATTTTTCAGAGAGCCCCATTGCGAAGGCAGAGGTTGAAGATAAAGCTATCCTCTGTGTGTCTGTGTGACACAGTCTGATTTGTGAATAATGTGGTCACATCATTGTTTTGAAAGACAAACTTGTGCAGCCTACTTATTCAGTTTTAGTCTGTTGAACTTTTTTTTTAAATTTATAAGAACAAATGAAAATCAAAGCCATTGCTACACCTCCTGGGACAGTTAATTCGGTTGCTGGAAAGATTTGCACTTTAGTGTTTGTTTGCCTACATATCATATCTCTCCACTTTTTATTGCTTTTAAGTTGAAAGAAGCTGATCAGGGCAATTTTAAAGCCATTAAAGATATTGCTAGGTGTTGGGCCCATCAGGAAGAGACGGCAACCAGCTGTAACTACGCGTGCAAGAGACAGATATCCCTGGAAGGGTCATACTGAAGCTTCTGCAGCTGTCTGTGCAAGCTGAGCTCTTGCAAAGCTATTTGGCCAGTTCCAACCTGTTGCATTGTCTGCCTGTGGAACAATTTATATTTGCCTCACTGAAATATTTTCATTCCTCTATCTCTCGGTCTGAGAGAGAGAGATGATTCCTTTTCTCCACCAGATTTCTTTGTTTCTGTGGCAGCTGGCAACATAGTGGCTGGAGTGGCTGCCTTTGGACCCAAAGGTTGTATGTTTGAATCCCACCTCCAGTTGTAGTACTCTTAAGCAAGGTACTTATTAGAGGTTGCACAAACAAGTCGATTTGTCGACTTTACTGCTCCGCAATGACGCTTTAAGGTTCACGTCAACTAGTCGCTGATCACGTAATCATGACACTAACAACATGGACACCTCCGAGAAGACAACAGGCGAGGAGCCTGGTGGGTCATTGCAGCAAACCAGCAGCCGTTCATCAAGTGAGTGGAAATACTTCACTAAAGATGAAGCCTGTGCTACTGTCACTTGCAAAATATGCAAGTCCGTCCTGAAGTACAAAAAAAGTACAAGTGCAATGCACACTCGTCTGAAAGAAAAGGTTTCTGCTAACACTAGCAGAGGAATGATCCAAATCGGTCTGTGTATGTTGCTTTCATTTGTGTTTTGATTTGAAATCGAACAACAAAATGCCAAGTACTATTGTTTCATTTGTTTTTTGTTTTAAGTATGAAAAACAAGTTATGAATTAACTAGTAGAAAAATGAGAAAAATGACTTTTTATTGTTTCTGAGCACACACACAAAAAAAGAAGAGGACTTGTTTATTAATTTTATCTTTTTCTTTAATCATATAAAGTGTAGAAATCAAAATCTCACAATACCAAATATGACGTATGCCTTAAAGTGCGCAATATGGCCAAACTAACATCATGGTGGCACAGTGAGTAATGCTGCTGTCTTACAGTGCCTGGGTTGTGTGAGGGGATATGGGTTCAATCCCCACTCAGTCTGTGTGGAGTTTGCATGTTCTCCCTGTGTCTGTGAAGGTTTCTACCCACAGTTCAAAGGCATGCTGTCCAGGTTCACCCATAGAGTGTGAATGACAGAAAGAGTGTGTTCCACTGATGTAAGGATGAGTGACCCAGCGTAAGTAGTGTATCTAGCAGTGTAAGTCACCTTGGTCAATAAGGTGTGTTGGCTGATAGTTTAGATAGATTAGAGTTAATTGGAAGTTGCTTTGGACAAAAGTGTCTGCTAAATAAACAAAGGTAAATGTCTTAACAAGCATCCTGACCTGGATGTAAAAGTGAGCTTCATTGGTGGTCTTTCCTTTGGAAAATATGTCCACTCTGGAACCATTTGCACACACACTGTCTGATACCGTTTGTCCCAAGCAGGGTTGCGGTGAACTGGAGCTTAGCCCAGCAACACAAGGCTGGAAGGAGAGGGGACACACCCAGGACAGGACACTAGTCTGTCACAAGGTACCCAGACCCACCAGAGAGCAGGACCTGGCCAAAACCCTCTGTGCCCCCTGGAGCCATTTGTACAAAAGATAAATAATATGATAGAAACTAGAGCAACATATTCAGAGATTGCAGACAATCTAGTACAACGTGGTGCTGCGTGGGGTTGTTCTACAATGAGTTTCTGAAGATTTTGTGCACGGCACAAAGGAGGACACTCTCTTGCTACTTTTGAAAAGCACCTAGTGATCCAAATTAATGTATGATCAATAACTTGGAGCGAAGCCAGCATGTTCGATGAAGCCACTGATGGATTATGCACGGTTTCAATTTGTTTACATGCAGGTTGTTCAGGAATACCACAAAATGAAATAACTCAAAGTCAAAAAATAAGATGGCAAGAAACTATAAATGAGGCATGTTTTAAATATTTTACATTTTGAGCAAAAAATGTTTTTTAAGCATAGTTAATTCATAATTTGTTTTTCATTTTTAAAACTGAAAACTGAAAAAAAGTCTTTTTTTTAACCCGGCTAGGATGTCCCATTTTATCTGTTTTATATATCTGTTATATATTATATAGATATATAGCCTATGTATGAGCTGTCTATTCAGTTTGAGAATACAGATTGTCGGTTGTTGCAAAGCATTCCCTTCTCCTGTGTTTTTATTCATGACGTCATCAGCGATTAGTCGATGTCAACTCGACTTTAATCACATAACTGTCGACTTTAAAAAATCTGCAGTTGTGCAACCCCTAGTACATACCCTAAAAAAATTGCTTCAGTAAAATTACTCAGTTGTATAAATAGGTAAATAAGTATGTGACTTTGCAGAAAAGCTTCAGCTCAGTGTGTAAATGTAATGCTTCTGTTTGCAGGGTTTCCAGCTTTGTGTTTCTTTCATGGTAACTGATGTGCTGGCATAGCTCCAAGGCCTTGCAATGCTTTATTTAGGACCGATTAGCAGGGATATGGGCTCAGATGAATATGGCAAGTCGGAGGGAGTGGCAGCAGTCTTCATGTTCTCATCAGTTTCAGTATATCTCAACGCACTCTACACTTGTTTTGGAGGACCTTGTCTGCAATGGAGGGTGGGTAGGCGATGGAATCTGACATTATGCCACGCTCTCTGATGCTGGGGGGCAGGGAATCAGATAGGGGTTAGCCTCCAGTTACATAACTTGGAGGGGCCCCACTAATTCTTAGGCTGAGGTTAATGGTTGAAACGATCCATACATTGGGCGTTGTTTCAGAAAACGAGCAAAGTATTTGTCCTTGGGGGCAGCAGATCTTCTGCCTAACAGGGAATCAGGAGTGCGAGTGGCCCCCGTGTGGACTTACTGTCCCATCCTGCACTTGAAAAAGGAAGCAGGAAATGCTTTTCTCTTTAATGGATGTTCACTGAGAGTGATCTGAATGGTGGTTTAGTGGCAGATGAGGGGCGAGAGCATGGAAGTTTCTGGATGAAAGAGGAAGGCCCGTTGTCTTTAGCACGGGGTAGGTCTGTCCTTAGAAATACCCAGCAGTTACTTTTACATTTACATTACTCATGTTCTTGAGATGAATGGACTTCTTTCAGCAGAAGCAGCCACTCTTTCTTCCAAGGTGTTTTCTCGACTTTGGGGAGCCATGACAAGGAGTAGGTCAATAAAGCCGAATGCACAGTAGCTGCAGCCGTTACAACCCTGTGCTGGGAAAAAGGGTGTGAGAATGTGCATACATGTGCTTGAGTACAAGGTGACACACCTGGGAGGTTGACTGGAGAGCTTGAATGGTTACTGATAGGAGTGAGGTTCTTACCTTCAATTGATTCAGTAAAAATTACCCAACAGGATAAATCGTTAAACTGTGAAGGAACTTAACAAAATAAGTCAATTTGGAGAGAAGTGTCACCTAAATGAATAAATGTAAAGAGTCAGACTGGGACATGTGCAGCATTTCCATTAGAATCCATGGTTCTCCATGCAGTTTACTCTGACAGGCTTCTTGGACTGATCTACCAATTCCTACAGCAGGGTTATTTTTAATGTGTCAGTACAGGGTAAGTACCTTGATCAAGCGTACTACACCAGGAGGTGGAATTCAGACCTGGGTCTCTTGATTGCAAGGCAGCACCCATAAGCACTACACCACCTGCTGGCCTTGGATGCCGATATTTATCCATGAACCTTTGAAGACTTCTTGTTGCTTGGTTGCAAAGGCAAAAATTGCCAGCTGATGTCTTACCACTCTTTATCTCTACCTTGGCCTTCATGCTGAGGTACATGTCTTGACTGGGGTGCTGAGTGGGTTCTTCGTAAGACCCGGTCTGACCCGTGTTCCTGTCTTCCCACAGATGTGAAATTCATCGCCAGCCCACCCTCCATGATCGCGGCTGGCAGTGTGGCGGCAGCCATCCAGGGCCTGCACCTCAAGAGCACTGACAGCCTACTTTCGTCACAGAGCCTCACAGACTTCCTGTCACAAGTGATCAAGAGTGACCCGGTACAGTGACATACAGACGCACACACACTTGACAGCAGCAAAAGAGAGTGCCACACATGACCAGATGTCCACAACACTGGCAGCAGTGCATTTAAGTGCATCGATGGAGACAGGAGCATATCTCCTTACACCACAGGTTGGAAAGGATTGAAATACATCCAACATTTAGAGTGTTTTTCATATATTTATGTAAACATTTATAAAGCTGAGCTTAAAGAAAAACCACTTGGTGAGGATTATGGAATTGGCTATGACAAATGTACATTTCAAATACATTCTGTACGCAATCTGTGGTCCCCATTACGGTACTGAGGTTCAAAAATCAATGTCAATGTTATAAGCAATTTTGATCACTTTTCATACTGTTAAAGTGACACCGTTTTTAAAGATTAGAAAACAGTATTGGATAATAGCTTCTTAGGCCTTATTTTCTCACTGCTGAGACTCTAGTTTCCTGTTGTCTCTTTGATCCCAGGTAATTAGAGCCCAAATGATTAGAATTAGGGCCCCCGAGGCAATTCCCCCTCTTCTCCCTCTTGCTTGAATGGGTCTGTCCCTCATATCCTCCTTTGAGTGAATTGTTGCTTTACCTCTCATTGTTTTTGGACCAGGAATTCACCGGACCAGATTAGGTTTCAGATCATTGTCCTCCTCCTAATCCCGCAGCCCTCCCAGCCTGGGCCACAGCGATTCAGAATCAGAATCAGAATGAGCTTTATTGCCAAGTATGTTTACACATACAAGTAATTTGTTTTGGTGACAAAAACTTCCACAGCACAGACAGAATGACAGTGACAAGACACATAATAAAAAATAGAATAAGTGAATAAAAGATAAAAAAAATATAAAATATAAAGTATACCATATACAAAACAGACACTAGACATTATATGTATGTACAGGTATGTTATATACAAATGCAAGGGAATGTAAATAAAAGATATGATGTGATAAATAAATATAAGTATAAATATCGTTGTGTATTGCACCAGTTTACTTCCTAGGGGGCATTTAGCTGTTCATGAGGTAGATGGCCTGAGGAAAGAAACTTTTCTTGTGCCTAGCTGTCTTGGTGCTCAGTGCTCTGTAGTGCCGTCCAGACGACAAAAGTTCAAAGAGGAAGTGGCCTGGATGTGAAGGGTCTAGAATGATTTTGCCAGCCCTTTTACTCACTCTGGACAAGTACAGTTCTTGGAGAGTGGTGGGGGGAGTGTGCCGATGATTCTTCCAGCAGTCCGGACTATCCGCTGTAATCTTCTGAGGTCTGATTTTGTAGCTGAGCTGAACCAAACAGTTTTGGAAAACTCAATATTCCATCATTGTTCCCAGTGTGCACTGGCCACAAACCAGCTCAATGAAATGTCTCCATACTTCACTGTCTCATGAGTTATGTTTTATGGTACCAATTGTTTACAGGAGTGATTTCTGAGTTGCAAGTATATCCTGAGACCAAGTTTCTGGATATATCTCTTGGATTTTTAGGATATCTGTCCAACCTCCACCCCCAAAAATGTGGTATCATTTGAAAGAGAGAATGTACTCTGTAAGGTGCATTATAACTCAGCATTGAAGCATGTAGAGCTTGGAAGTTGCAAGTTCAGAAAAGGTATTTCCTTCACAGTGAACAAAAATGGCTGAGTCTAGGGTGGATATTTAAAACTTTATGTATGTAAAATTCTACCAGCAGCATAGAAGAGTTTAATACATGCTAAAGCGAGAAGGGTCATGCCTTAAAACATGTCAGAGGCCTTTCTCCTTTTCTTATGCCAGACCCATTCACTGGTAGTCGTGCAAATGCTTACACTTCGGAAAAGTATTTTCACACACACAGCACAAGCTGCTGGGACAGGGGTCAGACAGATGTCACTGTAAGAAAGGGACATAACGGAAGCTTCCCACAGGGCACTCAGTGATATTAATCCTGTGGTCGCAGTGTTGGGTGCTGTGGTGCACGTGGGCCTGGCCAAGGAATGTACTGGTCGGCTGCATATGGACGTTGCCAAGGTTTAGATCTGGAAAAAAAAAAATTACACTTTGCATGTTTTGTTCGTTGAGAGCAAATGGGAGGTAAACGTCTGATAATCAGACTTGCATATTGCATTATAAAGTTCTTTGTTGTTCTGACTGACTTTGAAAAACATATACCACCGGTCCTTATTCAACTAGTTTGTAAATGCACATACCACTGGTGCATATTTTAATGTTTTTTTGGTTGTTCCAAATTTGTTCCTACTTCATACATCATTGATCCAAATACCACCAAAATTGTATGCTCTATATTTTAATATATTTTACATAAATATGTTCGGTTTTCTCCACATTTGCATTTTTATTCCAATACTACAACTTGGCCATATACCAAAGGTTCTAATGCTGCTGGTTTATATACCTCTAGTCTGTATACCACTGTTTTCTTCTATTTCTGTTTGAGTGTACTAGTTGCGCTCTTCGGTGGGCTCACCACCTGCCGGAGAGACCGTAAGGGGCCGGTGCATTGTGATTTGGGCGGCGGTCGGGGCCGAGTATCTGCTCGGACTGCTGCCCCCACGACCCGGCCCCGGATAGCGGAGGAAGATGGATGGATGGATCTACTAGTTCCTCCAAACGTGCAAGATGCTTTTAACAAATGCCAATGAATGCTTCCAACATGCAGGGGGCGCGGTGGTGCAGTGGGTTGGACCAGGTCCTGCTCTCTGGTGGGTCTGGGGTTCGAGTCCCACTTGGGGTGCCTTGCGGCGGACTGGCGTCCCATCCTGGGTGTGTCCCCTCCCCCTCTGGCCTTACGCCCTGTGTTGCCGGGTAGGCTCCGGTTCCCCCGCGACTCTGTATGGGACAAGCGGTTCCCCCGCGACTCTGTATGGGACAAGCGGTTCAGAAAGTGTGTGTGCGCTTCCAACATAATAAGTATAGAGCAGCTGTTTAAAAAAAGAGCTTTGGAGGTTTAAAAAACCTCCAAAAATTAAATCAGCTTTTATGTGGGTTAAAAGTTGTGATACAGATGAAATGGATGATGCCCATCAGTTCATGCCATGGTGTTGAGATGTTCTTTTGTTCCTGACAGGACTGCCTGAGAGCATGTCAGGAGCAGATTGAGTCATTGCTGGAGACAAGCCTGCGACAGGCACAGCTGACCCACAATGGCTCTACGGACCCCAAGGGCATCGGTGAGGAGGCGGACCTTTCCTGCACACCCACAGATGTGCGGGACGTAAACATCTGAGCAGAAAGGTCTGTCAAGCTCGGGTCCACATCGAGAGTGCCACCTAGGGGCTCAGAGGGGGCGGGGGAAGGCCCTGCCCCTGGGGCAAAGAACCCCCCCAAGCACGCTCCCTCGCGCCCACATGAAACAAGGATACAACATGGCTATGTTCCGCTGGCAACGGCTGCCAGATAAGAAGGGATCCATTGCCCCTCCTCACAATACACACCTTCACTCCCTCTTCCCTCTGGCAAATGGAGAAAAAAACAGCAGCAAAAAATAAACCCTGTGACAACATCCAAAAAGACAGAGAAAAGAAAGTTTGAAAAAGTGAAAAAATGCAGTCTACAACAATATGCCACCGAAATAAATGTTTATTCCAGTCGGAGTCAGTAATCAATAAGTGTTTGTAACTATAGACGGTCTGTGTGTAAAAACAAAAAACTTTGAAAAGTAGATGCAATGAGTCTGGCTTCATCTCCGGACATTGTGTCTAATGCCAGTTTTTTTCTAAGTGTGTAAAATCCTTTCTGAAAGAGAAGAGGCGTTTGGTTGTTTGTTAGCAAAATGTTTCAGCTTCTCACAAAACCAAGCTGTTTCACCCTCTAGCTTTATCTGTCTGCTAGCTTTTGCCTTTAGTCACTTTATTATATTGTCTAGGCTTTTTTGAATTTTGAATCTTTAGTTTTTAATCACATTCTCTTCTGAAATGGTTAATATAGCCACATGTTGTGTATTTGTTTAGCACACATTACTCTGTGTTATTCCTTTAAAGGCTGTGGATTGCCAAATGTTTTGGCTTGTAAGGTATAACCTTTTGACACTGCGCATGTAAAGACCAGATACCTGCTCATTAACATATAGCCAATAACAAACATACCAGTTTTGTCCTTTAGCATAAACTGGGTGTTATTCAGGCAAGTAGAGTAGGTGGCAAGCAATAAGTTGATGTAAAGCTGAAATCCTTTGTCCACAGCCTTTTTTGATTATTATAGTTGTCCTTTTTGCTAAAACCATTCCATCTGAAAGCACTTTCAGTCAATTAGGACATTGCTGACTCCTTTGAGAAACCATGGGTGAAATTTCCCTTTGAAATCGAATGGTTTTGGGATTACAGACCTGTTTGTGTAATCCAGATTTGGTCCCTTTCATTGTGGTGTCGCTGGTGAATAGAAATGTCGTTCTGGAGTTATATGTCTTGGCAAGCGTATTTTTGCCGAGCTTCCATCTCCTCTCCCTCCCGGACGGACTGGAAAGTTGCTTGAAAACCCAAGGTTCCACGTTGGGGTAGTGGGGCATATGTCGTGCGTATGTTCAATGGCACAAACTGGCATTTTTGTTTTCTTAAACAGCATCTGAAGCATTTGAAACACTGATGTAAGGTATAGTTATAGTAAGCCTTAGGATTTATTTATTGCTAAATCTCCTCCTTTTGAGGTCAGTACAAATAGGAAAAAGAAGATTGGTCTTCTTTGTGATTATTTAAACCTAAGTATGTGGTTGCTAACAAAGCAATGCGTGATTATTTTAAATAGGAGAACGTAATTTCTTCAGTAGGCCTTGCTTAGAAAATACTGAGAATGAACAAACACAGCATAGGTAAAATACAGATAAAATTGCTATACCTGGGGGAAGACGTAATAATAATGTTTAATTGTTTTCCCTACTTTCAGATGTATTGTAGCTATAAGAAATTTTTGCACGTATTCAAAGACATATTGTTGCGTATTTCATAAATGGAGGGTTGAAGGTGGAGGGAAGAATAACTGAAGTTGCCGAGGAACAGGTAAGGGCATGGTGTAACTGAGTAATCGCCGAATCAAGGTGTTGATTGTACATTGTGGGAAAAGATAATGAAAATCACAGTGCACACGCCTTATTGAGCTGCTATGGAGGAATTCCCAGCAAAGTATGATTTTTATAAATGAAACAAGAAAACAAAATAATGCCTTTTTCTTATCTAAATGTTTTGCTGCTATTTTTGTGTATAATGTTTTATTATAATGTCAATATACTGCCATGTGATAGGTTTTAATTTTCTCATAGAAAATTATGATATTGACATTTTATTTGTTTTTTGTAGTTTTTATGCGATCAGTTTCTACTTAATGTGATTTCTGCGCTATTCCAAAAAAATGAAAAAAAAAAAAGAATTAGACAAAGGTTCCTTTTTTATTTTTATAATACCTCATGCTGAAGACAAGATCTATGGTTAAATTAGTGTGTTTTAACTTTTTTTATTTAATTTTATTTTATTTGTTTATTCAGTGCCTAATAGCTCTGTTAAACTGCAAATTCATATGCATTAGTCATTTTCCAAATGGGTCCTGCAGGGAGCAAGTAGAAATCATTGTTTAAACTGGTGCCATAGCAAACCTGATAATATAACTCCTTGAGTTTCATTGAAAGAGACTGTACCCCCCTAATTAGGCCATTGATGGCCAACTTTTATATATTTATAAAGCTTTTGTACAAAATCAAAGCCAATATGATGGAATTTTTAAATGGCATGTCTACTTTTGAAGCCATAGTCTATTTTCTGGTAGTAATTTAACATAGCTCTCATTCAAAATGTACCTGGTGTATCTCCTTGTCATCAGTGCAAATGCCTGGAGACTTGCCATTAATCACGTGTATTTACTGCACAATAAATGTCAAGTAGATATGTAAAAAGTCAGCCTTATTTCATCCTTATACCTATATTCATATTTTCAGTATTGTCCTGTCTACATTTCCATCTACTGAGATTTTGGCTTTTGCATACGTGTTTGTCTCAGGCCTTACTCTTCTTAATGGAGAAAAAATGCTTAATAAACCACCCCAGATTCTGAATAATAGCAATACTTGTCCTTCATGAATTCATTTAGCCATAGATGTGATGCTGCTATGTATATTTTTGGGGATAAAAAGGGGAAGTAGGGTAGAGTCCTTGTGTGGCAGTTGTGGGCTGCTAGCCAAACTACTGGCAAACCCAGGACCCAGGAGGGCAGGATATTTTTGTTTTATGTCCAGCACAGCAATCTTTGTTTTTACCTCAAAAAAAGAAATTAAACAGTGAATACTCTTTGTGGGATGCCTATTGTCCATAAGAAAATCGAGTGCAACCTGTTGTCACTCCAGTGTACCAAGACATTATCAAATGCTCTGTATGAACGAAAGAGGGTGTGAAATAACTAGCCATGCCTTGTGTGGAGGCTTGGAGCTGGACATTGTCAGTCCTCTCTCTGTGTCAGATTGTGCTTCTTGCCTGAATATGTGGTGAAATTGTCCTGCGAGTTTATCATGCTCTGAAACGATGCTTTTAAGGCCAAAGTTTCACTGCGGGCCCAAGAGAACAGAACTGAGTTTCTGTCCATGTAATGTTATGTTCTTTTTTTGGTTTTTTGTTTTTTACAGTTGTTGGTCTGAAAAGCACAATCTTTAATCCACAGATCCAAAATAACTGTTTCAAACAACACCCTTCTCTAGAATTAAAGACATTTTCTAAATATGTTGCCTTGATTTTGTTCTGTTTTTTTCACTTAAAGTTTAATATAAAAATTTCCACTACATCTTTATATAGGGGAAAATGTAAAAATGGTTTTATATTTACTTGATTTATTTGCATCAGTAATAGTGGAGAAAATGTTTTGTTGTCCATTATCTAAGTGATTGTAATCTATTCTCATGTAACCTGTAACAGCAAGTGAAACATTTTATCCTTATTATATACATATAATTTAAATGTTCTAGTCATTAATTATCTTTAAAAATGACATAAAAATGTAAAAGTTAAAACAAATGTTCAGATTCTTATAGTTCTGATGGGAAAAGATTTTAGGAAAGCATATGTGTGTTGTGGCAAACCAGTATATTACACACACACACACACACACACACATTTTCAGAACCACTTGTCCCATACAGGGTCACGGGGAACCGGAGCCTACCTGGTAACACAGGGTGTAAGGCCGGAGGGGGAGGGGACACACCCAGGACGGGACACCAGTCCGTTGCAAGGCACCCCAAGCAGGACTCGAACCTCAGACCCACCGGAGAGCAGGACTGTGGTCCAACCCACTGCACCACTGCGCCACCACGCCACCGCACCCCCTACCGGTATATTATTGTTTGAGAAATCACTTGCATCAGAGTTTTCTGGGGGAAAAGCACACAGAACTGAAAAATACACTGATCTGTCCTGTCCATTAGATCTGGCAAGTGAGATATGAACAATTGACACTGGCATGGTGCCCACTGAACTCTGTTTTAGGAACTGAGAGAACGTCAGCACCGAATGGAGTGCTGCCTGAATGGGGATTCCTCAGCCATGTTGGAACAGTGTGTGTCATGCAGACTAAGTGTACAACCTGAACTAGAGCATGCTGAAGCCGTGTTGCTGGAAGTACAGTTGCAAGAAAATGTTTCTGAACACTTTAGAATCACCTGGATTTCTGTATTAATTACTCATAAAATGTGGTTTAGTCTTCAATTTGTCTAGTCCCAATACTAGACAAGTACAATCTGTTTAATAACACATACAGTTGTATGTTTTGTCAGTATTGAATACATAATATAAAGATTCACAGTGCAGGCTGAGAGGGGATGCAGCAGTGTGGCCTGTGCCTGCTGTGTGGTGGGTCTGGGGTTCAAGTCGCACTTGGGGTGCTTTGCAGCAGACTGGCATCCCATCTTGGGTGTGTCCTTTCTGTCTTTGGCCTTGTGCCCTGTGTTGCCAGGTAAGGCTCTGGCTTGCCACAACCTTGCTTGAGGCAAGTGGTTATTGACAATGGATGAATAGTGAAGGCTGAAAAATATATCTTAATCTCTAGCCTAATAACTTCTCCAAAAGTTCTTTGGAGTCAAGTGTTCCAGTCAGTGAAGTGAGATTAGAGGTGTGCTGTCCTGTAAAAAGGCACAACAAGGCTGGTTACTGATAGAGTTGTCAGTAACCTCAGAAGAAGAATCTTAGAGATGCATGAAGCTAGAAAAGGCTGCAAAAGCATTTCTAAAGGTCTGGGTGAGTGATAATCAGTCCACATGAAGACAAATTGTCTATAGAGGGAGGAAATTCAGTACTTTCACTACTCTCTCAAGGAGTGGGCATCCTGCAACAATTATAGCAAGAATGCACTGCATGCTGAAGGAGGTGAAAAAGAACTCCAAGATAAAAGTAAAGAACCTACAGAAATCTCTTAAAATTAACAAAGTTTTCTTCTGTGTCCATTGTAAGAAAAAACGTAAACAAAAATAATGTTCATAGACAGATACTACAGAAACCACTGCTCTCCAAAAAAAAATGGCTATACAAGTCAAGTTTGTAAAAGTCCACCTGGATGTTCCACAACAATTCTGTGAAAATGTTTTGTAGGTGGATGAGACAAAAGTTGAACTCTGGCAGAAATGCATAGCATTAGGAAGGAATAAGCACTGTACACCAAAACCTAATCCCAATCATGAAGCATTACTGAGGGAGAATCATGGTTTGGGGCCTCTTTGCTGCCTCAGGGCCTGGACAGGTTGCAAAAAATAGAGGAATTATGACTTTGAAACTGTATCAAGAAATTCTACAAGATAATGTCAACATAGCAGTCTGTCAGCTGAAGCTTAATAGAAGTTCAATGATGCAAAAGGTTATGCAGAAATAAATCAACAGAATGGTGTAAAAAGAAGAAAATTCTTGTTCTGGAATAGCAACGTTTGAGTCCAGACCACAACCCAGCTGAGCTGCTGTGCTATCACCTGAGGAGATCTGCTCAAGTAGAGAATCCTGAAAATATCAATGAACTGAAAGTTTTACAAAGAGGACTGGTCAAATTCCTTCCAGTCATTGAGTAAGTCTAATCAGCAGTTATAGGAAATGTATGGTGCAGGTTATTGGTGATAAAGGAGGTTTCAACAATTACTAAAAACAAGGGTTTACATATTCTTAATCCATGCTGGAAAAAGTTTCTAAATAAATTAACAAGTATAATCAAAAAAATAATTGTTTGGTGGGTTGTATAGTGGTTTAGGGTGTCACTTTTCTACTCAAAGGACCTAAGTCCACTGTTTTATCTTTCAGCAGTGCACTAACACAGAATTGTTGCAGTAAACATGACCCCGTTGTATAATAACTAGATAAATAAGTACATGACTACATAAACCTCACACCGTAAGTTTGGACAAAATATCAGATAAATGAATTGATGAATCTAATAGCACTATAAAATTTAGCAGACAGTACAAGGCTGTTAAAGGGGGGGGCAGTTTTTAGCATAGCGATTAGAGCTGCTGCCCTTGGATGCAAAGTTTACAGGTTCAAATCCTACCTGTAGCTGTAGTACCCTTGAGCAAGGTATTTACATTAAATTGCTCCATTTTATAAAAAAAAAAAAAAAGCTGTACAAATGGGTAGATGATTGTAGGTAGTTTAACATTGTAAGTTCCTTCAGAGAGAAGTATCAGGCAAATGAGTAAATGTAAACATCTCTAGACTCCATGGTGTGAAGAATAGAAACTTGAAGTGTTCTGCTGGCCCAAACCTGCAACACCTTGTGCTTGGGAGTTCAGCACCATGTGTTTCTCAACCTATTCAAAAGGAGGTTAGGTCTTAACGATGTGTGCTGACTTCAGCAGCTTTGCTCAGGGGTCCCACTCTTCTTTTGTTGCCAAAAAAGCCACCCTTCCCAAATAAGTCCAGCTTCACACAACATCTTGGTGTGTGCCATCAGCAAAAGATAAATAGCTTATACTTTTAGCATTCAGGCCCCTGCAATGCCCCTTTCTTCCAGGGGTCATACAGCGTGGTACCCTGCCCCTTGTGTGGCTTGGTAATCAGGTTATGCTTGCCAGCGCAGGTTTTTTGTTCCTTTTTGCACTGAAAAGCAAATTGCACATTTATCATTGCCAGGTGGATGGCTCCGAAAGGTGGTGGGGGGGTTGTGGGATAGTGCCGGGGTGGGCTGAGATACTGCAACACTCCTCTGTTCAGCAGGGGACTTTCGAAGGCCACTGATCAGGATGCGTGGTGGAAGCATTTGTCATGTCTCCCCCCCATCACCCCCGAGTTTCCATTTGCCACCTGCCTCTGAAATTCTTGCATTTACTACACCCACCCCCTCCCCCAAACTTCCCAGCTGGATGGGAACCAAGGACAGCCTCACTTTTTACCCTTGTGCTCTGAGCTCTCTCTCCTACTGTTCAAACTGTGTCCTGAATTAGTCACACAGCATTTCAGCCCTTGGATCATTTTCCTTTTGTTTTGCTGTTTCAAGCCCATAAAGTAGTAAACCACCCCTGAGGTGCCTCTGGAATTCTTACAGCAACTGTACTGTAGAAACTGCATATTATGTTCTGAGGTAAAAAGTAGGAAAGTTTTATATACTTGAAAATATTTACTGGGTAACTACTGGGAAACTAATGTGAAGTCCACATTTAAGAAAAGGAAACCAAAGTCCTGTTCACACTCGAGCTCTCATTGAAGGAGTTTTCAACAGACGACAAAAAGCCAGTGTTTCTGCTCTGCGTGGGGCCTCTGTACTGTAGAAACTGCATCTTATGTTCTGAGGTAAAAAGTAGGAAAGTTTTATATACATGAAAATATTTACAGGGTAACTACGACTTGATACTTTCATATGAAACTGTCATATCTCTTGGTGAAGAAGCGGTGGATTTACTGACCTGCTGAAGGAGATCCGCTGAATACCCCAAGAGGTAACTACAAATGCTGATCGACTGGTTCTGTCTAAGTTCAATAAGGCAAGAGGGGGCATAATGGTTGGAGCGGCTGTCTTTGGCCTTAGAGGTTGGAGGTTTGAATCACTGCTTACTCCTGTATCTTTGAAAAGGGTGCTTACCTAAATTTTTTTCCAATAAAAATCACTCCACTGTATAAATTGGTAAACTATAAGTTGCTTTTGAGGGAAAACAATTGTAATGGAAACAACTGTAGGTAATTTCTCAGCTATAAACAAAAAAGGGTAAATTGTTTCAAGTAGCCCTGTATACAAACCTGATAATCTAGGTTCCTTTCAGAAAAGCACCAGCTAAATAAAATAATGAGAATCTTAGGCTCACCTTTAGTGACCCTGGGGCATGTTGAACAGGTCCAGCTTTCTAAATGTGATCCAGCATCAGATTCTAAGCATTTCAGGTGCAGTAACCTCAGCCCAGGTCTAATGTTGCCCACTGCAGGTAAAAAGGTATGTTGACTGCCTTCCAAATCTGAGCCCTGCTCTGCAGAGCCTTCTGGGAAGGGTGCACCGTTGTCGTCTTCAGAAAGCACCGATAGCCCGGTGCTCACCTGTTGCCGGACGCACAGGCCAGCTGTCAGCCCCCAGGCTGCTTTTGTCCATACTGAAGTCCGATCCGTCACGTGGGGAGAAAGGCGGCTGCACGGTGGCAGAACAAAACGGCACAGCGTTTTGGAGCACAGCCATCATCCTCCCTGTCCCATGATGCCATTGTGGCTTTTCCCCATCAGGCCCCACGCAGAGCTGAAACACTGGCTTTTTGTCGTCTGCTGAAAACTCCTTCAATGAGAGCTCGAGTGTGAACAGGACTTTGGTTTCCTTTTCTTAAATGTGGACTTCACATTAGTTTTTGATGGTCTTGTACTGTATATATTTAGAGGAACTTTCCTTCCTTTTATGTAGCAGCCAAACAGTATCTAAATGTTTGATCTAGAGTATCCAAGTAAATCTAGAGTATAAGCATTTTGCTTGTATCACTAGGGGGCTTGATGGTTGAAGACCCAGGTTTAAAATGACACACACACACATTTTCAGAACTGCTTGTCCCATACAGGGTCACGGGGAACCGGAGCCTACCCGGTAACACAGGGCGTAAGGCCGGAGGGGGAGGGGACACACCCAGGATGGGACGCCAGTCTGTCGCAAGGCACCCCAAGCGGGACTCGAACCCCAGACCCACTGGAGAGCAGGACCGTGGTCCAACCCACTGCGCCACTGCACCCCCTCATTTAAAATGACACCTTCTGCTATAGTACTCTTAATGGACTGACTCCCTTTAATCATACCAGGAAAATCACCCCATGGTATAAATCACTGGAGAGGCGTGGTAGTGCAGCGGGTTTGGCTAGGGCCTGCTTTCTGGGGGTCTGGGGTTCAAGTCCGGCACGGGGTGCCTTGCGACGGACTGGCGTCCCGTCCAGGGTGTGTTCCCTCCAGCCTTGCGCCCTGTGTTGCCAGGTTAGGCTCCGGCTTGCCACGACCCCGCATGGGACAAGTAGTTTCAGACAGTGTGTGTGTGTATATAAATAACCATGTTACTATCTTAATATTGTACATTAACTATAATCTCTTTGAACAAAGATGTTACTGAAATAAATGTAACTTTGCTTCCCAAACCTAAAGTTTACTATTTTTTACATTACATTCATTCACTTATCGGGGCGCAGTGGTGTAGCGGGTTTGGCCGGGTCCCACTCTCTGTTGGGTCTGGGATTCGAGTCCCGCTTGGGGTGCCTTGCGATGGACTGGTGGCCTGTCCTTCAGCCTTGCGCCCTGTGTTGCTGGGTTAGGCTCCGGCTCACCACGACCCTGCTTGGGACAAGCGGCTTCAGACAATGTGTGTGTGATATATTCATTTAGCAGATTCTTTTCTACAAAGCGAAGTACATCTCAGAGAAGATAAAATGTGTGCACTACATTAGAAAACTATTAATGAATTCAAAGTACTGTGTTGACTGAACAGTTGTATCTTTACATTTAGTTGCATTACACTAAATATTGTACTTACTAAGTAACTTAGGGCTATGAAATTTCAGAAACAGACTGTGTAAAATGGTGCGGTGATCACATTGTTTTGCTGTAACTGCAATTCATACAGCTGTACATATGGAAGTTGTGTAAAGCTGAACGTCACTTTACTTTTTAATCTCTGTGTTAAGTTTTCTGCCTGTTCGTTTTGGCCCCTCAAAGTAGCGCTTCTGACAGTTTTAGTGAAGGGAGTGAAGTGTATTTTTCCTCGTTTACCACACGATGGAAATGTGCCGTCTTCGTTGATTTTCCACATTTCTTGTTTAATAACAATAATATAGCGACGTTAACTGCTGGAAACAAAATAAGCACCTAAATGAGGTTTTATTTATTTATTTATTTTTGCGAATGATTTATACCACGCAGACACTGAGAAATCGCAAAGCATTTTTATTTTATAATCTGTGTATGTATGGCGTTAAATTTAGATTAGTTGAACTCGCGTGGGCGAACCACTGGCGGGAAAAAAGGAGCACGAGGGCGCCTGAGGTGCGTCCACGCGCCTGCCCTTGAGCCGCGCCTCGCCGGTCATCTCTACGTGTTTCCTTACGAAACTGCAGTGAACGCCTGTGGTAAAAACTTTAAAAGGTGAGAAAGACGAGCTTGCATCGGTGCTTTAACTCTTGCTGTCTGTTTTAATTAAAGGCTGACACGTATTGTGGCGAGCAAAGGGCGCCCCCTAGGCGTAGGCGTGGACTTGAAGGCAGTTTCATTTTGCTGACGCGTTTCTCCAAAAGGATTTACAATGTTAAGATACGTACAGTTACTTACCCGTTTATCCAGCTGGACAGTTTTACTAGAGCAGGGTACAGTCCACTTTATGTTGCTTAAGGGTACTGTGGCTGGAAGTGGGATTCAAATTTGCAATGTTTGGGTCCAAAGGAAGCAATGCGAACCACTCCGCTACCAGTTTACCCTGGTAGGGTACCTGACTACCATAGTTGTAATGTGCAAGCTGTGCAACCACAGAGGGGTCTGTGAGGGACTATAAGGGGGTGGGCACCTGTTCATTGACGCAGAAGCCGGTTTAGGTGTTGGTAGTTTTTGCCTTCTGTACTCTTTTTACCAAAAACACCTCTTTTTGGTGTCGGTTTTACAATATACGTGTAGTTACAGAGAGCTTCAGTATGTTTTTCTTTGCCCCATTTTAACCCACTGCAGAATTAGTATGCTTTTTTTTCCCAAAATCTGTCAGTGACAAACTGCAAAGTACTGCAAAGAAATCACTTAACTAAAAAAAAAAAAAAAAAAAAAAAGAAATCTGAACATAAACTACTCTTCTGCACTTCAGGGAGATGGAATAATATGATGACAAGCGATATGACTCTGTATTTCAATATGAAAACAAGTGCTCCATCAGTCAGTTATTTCTTTAACTGAAACAATTTAGCACTTTTGTGTCAATTTACACAACTGGGTATTTTACTGATGTAACTCAGGGTAAGTACTTAGCTCAGGGGTAGTCCAAAAATATTAGGGAGTGGGTCCCTATCCAGGATTATAAAGGGCGCAAGGTCATGACCGTAAACCGCAAGGCCTACTAGGATACAGATGAGGCCTGAACTGCCACATACTACCTGCACCTGCTCCCCAGTCTTGTTCTACTCAACTAAGTAACAAGGGTGCTGAATGTAAAGAGGCATGGGAGTTTTTATAGCTACAGGAGAGTGTTTGTACTTTCAATGGAAACACTGTGGCATAGCAGGTGGCACTGTTGCTCCATGCAGTATGCTAGGGCATAAGTTTGAATTTAGCTTGGTATCTGTGTGATTTGCATGTTCTTGCCATGTTCATCTAGGATTCCTTCCACATTCCAAAATCATAAAAAACTTCCATACCTTTCCCTGCTGTGAAATCCTTGCAAGTGGTTGCCGGAACTTGACTTTGACTCGATGACACTGGCCCTACCTACCTTATATACTTCCCATGAATGACAGAAATATGGAATTACTTCAATATACTTAAATATTTGTGAAACAGCTTTTACAAACTGATAAAAAAATAAATTTTGTACATATGCATGTAAACATAGCAAACATTACAAAATTCCAAGTGTTAGCTACGATAGGATTTGCAGAAACATCAGTGACACAGCGCCCAAAAACAGTAACAGAAAAATGGTTTTCAAAAATATCAGCAATGAAAGGAAAAAAAAAATCCCTGTTGAAAAGGAGGGGAAAAAAAAAGAAAAAACTTAATCATACCTCCCTACCAGATGGTTCTTACTATAGCTTTGCAGCATAGTCCAGGGTGGTGCAATTTGAAATTAGGCCACATTCTCAGGATAGTTTGTATTTTCCATGCAGCTGACTGCAGTGAAGATAAAATCTGCGTGTGTTTTCTGCTCTTGTTTGTGTCCCAGGTAAGACCAAAGAGTGGTATAGTGACACAGAGGATAGTGCAGGTGCCTTGCAACTCCTAGGCTATGCATATGGGTGTGGGTTTAAATCCAACTTTGTCTGTGTAGAGTTTGCATACTCTTCCTGTCTTCACATGGGTTTGCTTTGATACCCTCCCACAATCACAAGGTCTATTTCGGATCAATTGATGATTAAAAGTAAACTGCCTTTAGAGTGTGTATGTGTGTATGTAATTGCCCTGCGATAAATTGTTGTCTCATGTAGACTTCACCATGCTGCAAGCCCTATGCTTCTACAATAGGCTGTTGGACCAAGCCTTGAGATTTGATAAGTGATTGATCATGGATTGATTGCAAGAACATTACCCAAATGTTTTCATCTCCGTTGTTTTCCTTCCATATGCTTAGGGGATTTCAAAAAATTTTGTTTAGTCGAAACTTGGGCTATTTATAGAAGTCCAAGAAAATTTTCCAAAAGGGTCCATGCTGTCCACTTCAAGTGTAGACTGTGGGTCTTGATCCCTCTTATCAAATTCTTCAGGATCCATCCAGTGGATGTTTTCTGGCTCCACTGGAAGTGTGCTCACCATTGGCAAGAACAAGGACCCGGAGTTTAAACCTCTCTCTTGGGTATGGGGTCTCTGCATGCTGCCTCCATGCAGACTGATGGCTTTGCCATGTTTTTCTGAGATATAGATGTTGTATCCGTTGGGAAGGATGCGCTCCACAAAAGAACATTCACCCTTCATATAGATGAGCTAGAGACAGTAAGAGAGGATCAATGGTCAGCTCTAGAGACATCAAGAACTTAACGATGGTTCCTTTTAAAGACTGGAGGCTTTGCTTTATATTCTTCGAGTACTGTTTGCCTATATCAGAAGCATTTGGAGGCCACGGTTGTTATTGCTGTTTCCTTTCATTGAAGTTTTAGTTAAGCAAACATGCCCTGCTGTTGGTCAAAGGTTGCTGTAGCAGATCTCTTTAATGCAATTGCAATTTCTATTTAGGAAATATTCTTCTATAATTACAGGGTTTGATGTATTCATAATTCACTTTTGCCCATGCATCAGGACTAACTACATATTAATAATAATTTTGTATATTTACAATACTTATAATTCAGATTATAGAGTTATCAACTCATTATAGACTTGAGTTTGGATCTGATGAGTGTTTTAAACTTTTTGGTAATGACAAATAGCTTGTTTTGCATCTTTTCCAAGTAAAGAATGATTAAAACATTGTCATAGATAAGTACTTTAATAAGAGTGTTTTAGTATATTTTAGGTATTGTAGACAATGTGTATTTTGTCTTTGTATCACTTTTCTGAATAGGTGGGTATTGCAAAATGCTTACTACGAAGTAGGACTGGCTTCAAAGCGTCAGCTATCAGACTGCAGATAGTTGACACAGGTGCTCATTTATTGACAATTCTGAGCAAGTTTCTTCAAACATGCTGCCTTTAAAGGACAGTTATGTGCTCACATGCATATTAACTGTTGCTGTTACAACAGTGAGGGGAGAGGAATGCGCTTGTACCCAATATAAAACCTGATCATTTTGTAAGCTCTATATTTTGAGCACTAATGGCTTTTCTTCTTTACTGACAATCCTCATTCAGTGTTCATGTCTGAATTCTTGATTTTGTTCTAAATTATATATTTCAAATTACACACACACACACACACACACACACACACACACACACACACACACACACTTTCAGAACCGCTTGTCCCAGACAGGGTCGCGGGGAACCGGAGCCTACCCGGTAACACAGGGCGTAAGGCCGGAGGGGGAGGGGACACACCCAGGACCGGACGCTAGTCCATCACAAGGCACCCCAAGCGGGACTCGAACCCCAGACCCACTGGAGAGCAGGACCCGGTCCAACCCACCGCGCCACTGCACCCCCCTTCAAATTATATTTTACATTAAATATATATGGGACAAGCGGTTTGTGTGTGTGTGTGTGTGTGTGTGTGTGTGTGTGTGTGTGTGTGTGTGTGTGTGTGTGTGTGTGTATATATATTCTGAAATTATATATTTGGCCTGTAAGACAGTTCAGTTAATTCAGTCCTGGATTCAGTGTCAACAGGTTTAAAAAGTCAAAATCAATGTGTTTAAAATTCCTGTGATTTTTGAGACAGCTGGTGTATGTGTTTGTGTGTGTGTTTATGGCACAGCTTGGTATAAAGGGGACTTACAGATCCATATAGTTTTCCATTTGTATCCATGCAAAGGTAGCAGGAGCTTGTTACCCCTTTGATGACAACAAAGCCTATATCAACAGGACGAATTTCCACTAAACCTAAAAAAGATTTTTAAAAATTAGCAAAATAAAATTAGTACAGTTTTGTTCTTGAACTACTTCAAGAAATGACTTAAAGTGCATTTCATTCAAATCCACAAAAAATGCTCTCATTTTGCATACAGTACTGTTAGTGTCTGAGCATACTTTTTGTATACAGGGCTGACATGCAAAGTAACATTTAAGTCAGTATTCAAATGAATAAAGTTAATAGACATTACTGCAGTATTTCAGAAGAAGCTAACCACAGTATATCTGCAATACAGTAGTGTGTGGTTTGTAATTCATTGATTAATTTGACCCATATCATCTGTCTCACCAGTCTGCCTGTTTAACTTTATCAGATAGGTGTCAATATACTGAATAAATTAAATATACTGTATAGTGCAATGCGAAAGCCAGATTCAGACATGCCAATATTAAATAAATTCCATTTTAGTTATACAACTCTCTTGACAACTTAGTCTTTTCAGTATTCTTGTCATTAATATTATCTAGAAAGAATTCCTTATAAATTCAAGCAGTGGCTACCACAGGTAGTGCTTTTGCCCCACAGCCACTTGGCTATGGGTTCCAATCCAGCTCTTCATGGCAGTATTTGCATATACTCCCAGTGCGGTGTTGGCCTGAGTTTCTGCCCACATTCGAAAAATGTGAATTTAGTGCCTACCTTTTTGGAATGTGTGTGTTACACTTCTCTAGTATGTGGATGTATAGATTAACTGTAAGTAGCAAACCATAACTTATCTAGCATGCCATACAAGTTGCTTTGAACAAAGTATCAGCTAAATAATTGTTAAAAATCAAAATCAGCACAACTGAACTAGCTACAAAAGCTTAGATAAAAACGGAGAAAACAAATGATGTAACGTTACTAGAAATGCCAATGACAATCAAAGAAATACTGTATATATGTAGCTTGTTGCTACACTTGCAGCACTTCCGTTACTCACTATCGGAGCTCTGAACTGCAGACCCATCCACTCGCCCATCGGCGCTGATCCGCACATGCAGGCCCGTCCTGGACGCGTACAGGTGTCTGAGGCGGACAGAGAGCCCCCAGCCTGTAGAGTACTGGGATCCAGAGACCGGGACCGGTGCAGAGAGTACAATAACACGAAACAGCGTATTCAACACTGTAATAGTGGCAATAACGAGAGTAACTCCAGGCGACATGCCGACACGCGCGCGCATCGGGCTGCCAGTCGATGCCCTGTCAAATGAGCTCTTGCTTTGTAGCCAAACGGATCATCTCTGCCCTTAAATACAGACCCTTCCAGGCCAATCGATAACGTTTTTTTCCCCCGGTTCTAGGAACTGTATCGTAACTTTCAAACGTTAGACACAGGAATACAGGTGCTCTCGTGGGGCGGTCTATGAAACAATAATTATTTAGCTCTCTTACACATTTATATTGAACATGCGAGAAGAAAGAGAAAAAATATGTTCCGAAATTGTGTTTGCGCTGGAACACCTACCGTTTTAAATTGAATACAGCTGAGGTTAGAAAGAATAGTGCCTTTTCTCTATAAACATTGCTTTGTAAAGTGTGTGTATATAGCAGCGATGTGTTTTGTTGTGGCTTGGTCGTGGTTTTCTGGATAAAATAAGAGGTGGTGTGTAAAACCGATAAATTTGACACTAACTATATACAAGTTTTTCTGAACTCACTTTTCTTTTTTCTAGTTTTTTATGGTTTAGTTCCACTCTCCCCATTGCAGAACTGATCATATATATGTAACTATTCATAAAAAACAAAGATGTAATTGGTGAGAATACAGACATGTCATAACTGAAGGCGAGATGAAAATTTTTCAAGAAAGCGCTGCTGTCCTTCGTTCCACTCTTAACATTTGTATTTCGTTATTTATGCCGTTAGGTGGCGCTCTACCCTCAAGGGGGAAAAAAGAAGCTGCACATGTTGAGTGCAGCGATCCAAAGGGTGGACGTGCCGTTTACATATTGAAATGTAAACGTTGAGCACAACAGTCGCTGAACTTGTGTTTTCGTCTCCACTCGGTCCACTTCTTACGAGCTGAGTAAGAGCCAGAAGTCTTTTTCTTCATTGTTCATAAATTCATCCATCCTGCATCACAATTCGTAAAAGCTTAATAAAATAGAACGAGCAATTGATTAAAAAAAAAAACATATCTTCTAGCAAATAAGCAATATTATACATCCCATAATGCTATATATACTATAAATTAAATTCTTCAAGAACTATGTAATGATTAAAGTTGTAAGTCAGCCAACTGCCCACGGCGGAAATGAACAAAAACACCTAACCAGAAGGCAAAGAAAAAGAATTCTAGGGCCCAAGAAACAGTGGCTGTCCTCTGTTACTGGCTACTGTAGATTAAAAAAAAAAAAAAAAAACCCAACTACATCAAATTACTTATTAAAACACCTTAGTAAGGGGGTGTGGTGGTGCAGCGGGTTTTACTGGGTCCTGCTCTCTGGGGGGTCTGGGGTTCAAGTCCCGCTTGGGGTGTCTTGTGATGGACTGACATCCCATCCTTGGTGTGTCCCCTCACCCTCCAGCCCTACACCCTGCGTTGCTGGGTTGGGCTCCGGCTTGATGCAACCCCACTCAGGACAAGCAGTCTCAGACTGTGTGTGTGTGTGTGTGTGTATTTGGCTAAATCCATAAGATGCCATACATACATTAGTGAAGTACAGTTCAGGTGACAACAGATACATCTTTTTTCTGTAGAAAATGCATACAGTATTGAATACTGTAAAAGATATGTTCTGTTATTTTTTAATTTTGAAAGCACCCTTTATAATGATACAGGACAATTTTGAAAGGAAAAAGTGTAGATTTTTTATTTTGATTTAAAGTGTCTTCTACTGAGTTGATAATTGTAACTTCCTAAAATGTATTTAATCAAATAATTTTGTTTTAATTCTAGTAGTTGTTTTACACCTGCTCTGTATTTTGTATTTATTTATTTTTTTATTTACAGAAAGGCTACTCATAAACCAGTACCTGACTGAAAAAATCATTATTGAAAAGCTTTGCTGGCAGAAGCAGAAAGGATGAGAATGCATGCCACATACACCTTTGCTTTTGTTACTACTGAGAGAGAAAAAAAAAAGGAACTTTAATTTTAAGACAGGGTATAAGGGAAATACACTAACAAAGACTACAAAGAACATATGATTTTGATGAAGCTTTAGGTGAGTTCTTGACATAGAAATAACCATTTGATTTCATGAGAACCAGTGCAGAACCACATAGGGGAACATACAGTGTTCTCGTGCATTTGGACACTTATAAAGGAGCATTCCAGGTGCCAGCATCAGGGTAATCTTCTATCTTCTTACAGGGTACATACAGTGGTTAAAAACACGGTGCCTTATCAGCCATGCTCTTTCCTTTGAAGGGCTCAATTCCCCATTCAGTATTGATGTAAATAAGGTTTTTTTTATTTTTGTATGAAATTTTGTGAAGCTTTCACACGCCATCCAGTGTGTGTCCTTCTGCTGTTGACTGTGTGCAGTCATGTAAGGTAAGTCTTTTTAACATGATAGAGTTTTATATTTGTATGGAGGGCAGACAAAATAACAAGCACCAAAACACCATAAAAAAAGAGTTTAACATATAATTAAATAAATCACAATTAAGCAAATAAACTGCAAGTGCATCTGCAAAAATGAGTCATATTTGGTTGATTGCAAATCGGAAGTATGTGTAAGCTACAAAACAGGTCTGACAATTAGTAGTTTGATATGAGTTCTCGAAGCAACATGAGGCAACCAACAGAGTTCCACAGAGGCCAAAAAGTTAGTGTAAAATTGCAGGTTAATTGTTCACTAAAACTGGAAAATTATTTTATTTGTCAAGGGAAACAGTCTCAAAAATGATGACAGCTGCCAAACATGGACAAGTGGCATTGGCAAAGCGAGTGGTTCTAATGGGGTCATTAGGTTTAATAATTGCTCTGCATGGTTTTATGAAATGGCCAAGGAATATGAGGCCATTTTGCAGGATCAGGTGCACTCCAGGGTGCACAGTTCCCTCATGATGTTCCTATATTTTTAGATAATACCCTTATAGATGGATGGATCTAAGTGCCATCATGGCGAGTTTGACTGAAAGGGACCACTTGTATGGTTTCCATGGCAGAGAAGGAATGAAAATGTTTCCTAATAATGCCTTCTCCTGTGCATGTCTGGAGGCGCAAATACGAGGAGAAACTTGCAAACTCTGCACACCCTGCGCCTGACTTGAATTCCACATGTGCCTCCAGACACTATGATAAATTCAAGAGTGGTTTCATGAACACCAAGATGAAGTCAAATACCTGCTGTGGTCTCCCTAATCACCAGGTCAAAATGTCATTGAATCTTTATGCAAAGGTAAAGCCTTCTTCATATACAAAAGAACTATAGGCTTTCTTTCTTGAAGAATGGTGCAATTTTCCAGTACACACACACTTCAGAAATTTTATGACACTATTCCAAGAAGGGCTGTGTTAGGGTCTCCGTGAGTTATTATTTCTCTGAACACAAGTGGGGAGGTCTTCTGGGATACTGCGGCGATGGACACCAGCAAATTGAAGCTGTTTGAGAGCATGAATTGAGTTCCCATGGGTGTCGTAATGAGTATTGGTTGTGGTGCAAAGCACTGGGTTCTTGATCTAGAAGGTCGTGGTTCAAAAAAGACAAGCAGCATTGGCAAAGCGAATGTGATTTGAAGGTTGGTGCCTCAGAAGCAAAGGTAGAAAACCAAATAGCTGTAGCCAAGGTTCAAAGAGAGAGTTGTGATCCAAAGAGCAAAGAAACTAGGAGGAAAGCTAGGCACAAGGAAAGGTGAGGCTTCTCAATTACATTGACATGGATCTCCTTCTTTTAAAGTATGTTTTGATAAGGTGCAGGTGTGTTGCTTGTATTTGGGTTTGGCTAAAATATCATCCTTCCAACTGGAATCTGAATCATTTTCCCCAGAGGCTGTGACAAACTGAAGCTGTTCTGAAGGCAAAATATGACTCAACTCCTTACTACGTCCTTGATATTAATATGTTGGGTTTTTCTGTTATTTTGTCCACCCCTAAACATCTTAGTGTTTTTCAGTGTAAAAGATTGATTGTGCATTAATTATAAAATGATACAAAGTTTTTCAGTCATTCTTTATGTATTTAATGATGTGAAATGTGTGCCACTTTAACACACACACACACTTGCTGAAACCGCTTGTCCCAAGCAGGGTCGCAGCAAGCTGGAGCCTTTCCCAGCAACACAGGGTGTAGGGGGAGGGGACACACCCAGCCACACAGCACCCCAAGTGGGACTCAAACCCTAGACCTGCCAAAAAGCAAGACCCAGTGAAGCCCACTGCGCCACCACACCCTCATCCTACTTTGAGATATTGTGCATTTTATTTTTCGTTGGAGGTCCATCACTGCTGTTCATGGTGATTCAGGTAAGTGTAGTTGTTTTGCTACTGCTTTTTCCCAAGGTGCATTCCTGTTGTGTAGCTGTGCAGATTGATAGACACAATTGGTTGTGTGTCTGTGTTGTGGTGTGTGGCACTTGAATTAATTTGTTTGTTAAATTGTATTTTGTGGTTTGTTAGGGCGCATGTTCTCCGGAACATTTCTGTGTCCCGTAGCATGGAGTGGGCATGACTCTGTGGATCGATTAATCATGTCTGTTTGGTTGTTTGCTTTGGTCGCCATTGTTGGAGTAGTTTCAATTTCGATTAGGAATCTCAGCTGGTAGGCATTTAGCACAATTGAAATAGCGGCTGGTGATCCGTAGCGGCAACGGTTGCGACAGCCTCCTGGTGCAAAGATGAGGGAGTCTACCTGTGGGAGTCCACCGAGGGAGGCCACCGGTACCTTATTCCTTAAGGGATCATCAACTCAGCCACACCTGCAGCACTCTCCTCTAACTACTCCTTCTCTCACACCCCTCGTTCCTCCAGCAGAGGTAGAGGCACAGGCCTACTCATTTCTGCCTGATGGGAATACTCTATTCTTCCACTTCACCTGCATGATCTAGCCTCCTTTGAATGGCATGCTATCACTGCCCTAATCACTCTTGTTGTGGTTGTTCTTTATTGCTCTCCTGGCCCTCTCGGCAGCTTCTTGGATGACCTTGACATTTTGTTGACCTCTCTGCCAGGGGACAACACTCCATTGATTCTCCTGGGTCCCTTCAACTTGCATGTCAATGACATTCATGCAAGCGGCATTCTGTTGCTCCTACAGTCCTTTGATCTCTCCCTGTCCCAATCCCCTGCTACTCACAAAGCGGGCAATTGTCTTGACCTTGTATTTTCCTGCAACTGTGGCTGTCCTGTCCTCTCTGTCACTCCACTGCATGTCTCTGACCACTTCTTCATTTCCTTTCAACCCTGCCTCACCTCTAATTCCTTGCCTCTTTCTGCACCCGTTGTCACCTTTCGCCACAACTTAAAATCTCTCTCACTTTCCTGCTTTGCCTCTGCTACGCTGTCTGCACTCCCTTCTGCTGCACAGTTCTCGGATCTATCAACAGATGATGCCATTAACATTTTTCTCTCTGCCCTATCTTCCTCCCTTGACCCTCTCTGTCCACTGTCTTCTAGACCAGCATGCCCCATTGCTACACCATAGCTGTCTGATACATTACGAGCTAACAGGACCAAACTCCGGGCTGCAGAGCGAAGATGGCGTAAATCCAAAACTCCATCGGACCTGGATGCCTACCAGTCATTCTTAGCTGCTTTTCACTCTGCTGTCTCTTCAGCTAAAACCTCCTTCTTCCACAACAAAATACAGTCTGCATCTAAAAAACCACACAGACTCTTTGCCACCTTTTCATCCCTTCTGTGTCCCCTGCCACCTCCTCCTCCCTTTTCTCTCATTGCTGACGACTTTGTTTTTCAGAGACAAAGTCAAAGCAATCACTGACAAGTTCTCAGCATCAACCTGCCCGGTTTGCGCTGGGCCTCCCTGTGAAGCTATCCTCTCCAAATTCAAGCCGCTCTCTGAATCTGAAATCTCTGACCTCCTGATATTGTGCAGAGCCACCACCTGCTCGCTTGATCCGATCCCATCGTCACTCCTAGAGAACATTTCTCCTCAACTCTCCACCTTCATCTCTAAGATCATCAACTCCTCGCTCTCCTCTGGCTGTTTCCCAGCTGCCTACAAAACTGCTCTCATTTCACCTCTGTTAAAGAAACCCTCCCTGGATCCCAATCTGGTTGAAAACTACAGACCGGTCCCTCTCCTCTCCTTCCTGTCTAAAACCCTAGAGCGGGTGGCCTGTGATCAACTGTCTGAATTCCTCACCCGGAACCATCTCCTCGACGGTTATCAGTCTGGTTTCAAAGTTGGTCACTCCACTGAGACCGCCCTTCTGGTGGTGTCTGATGCTGTCCAAGCTGCTAGAGCCACATCCCTCTCCTCGGTCCTCATCCTCCTCGATCTGTCTGCAGCGTTCAACACTGTCAATCACCAGATTCTACTCTCCTCTCTTAATTAGCTTGGGATCAAAGATGCGACACTAAGATGGTTTAAGTCCTACCTATCTGACAGATCCTATCAAGTGGTCTGGCGGAGCTCTCGTTCTTCTCCTCTGCCTCTCTCAACCGGTATCCTCCAGGGCTCGGTATTTCTGTCCTCTTCTTTTCTCGATCTACACCTCCTCCTTCGGTCCGGTCATAGCCTCCCATGGATTCAAATACCACTGCTATGCTGATGATACCCAGCTCTTCCTCTCCTTTCCACCTGGTACATCAGACATTGCCACACGCATTGCTGCCTGCCTGTCGGACATCTCTTCATGGATGTCTGATCACCACCTCCAATTTAACCTCTTCAAAACAGATTCTTCACCTTCCAGTTTGCCTGTCCTCCTGTCACGATCTATCGATCAGACTGGACAACTCACTAATTTCGCCTACCTACTTGGCTAAGAGCCTGGGAGTAACGACTGACACGAGTCTGTCTTTCTCTCAGCACATTGAAGCCACAACCCGGTCCTGCATCCTGCATTATATTCATAGCATCTGTCTCTACCTCACAATTGACTCTGCCCAACTACTTGTCTAGGCCATGGTGACTTCCTGTCTGGACTACTGCAACTCTCTCCTGTGCGGCCTTCCTGCTACTGTCACCAAACCTTTGCAGCTATTACAGAATGCTGCTGCATGAGTTCTGTTTTATTTGCCAAAGCGTTCCCACGTATTTCCTCTACTCATATATCTACACTGGCTTCCTATAGCTGCCCAAATCAAATTCAAGACCCTTGTTATTGTCTACAAATGCATCAATAGAACTGCTCCCAGCTATTTACAGGACTTGATCAACCGTTACACCCCAGCCAGACCCCTTCGTTCTCAACTTCTGCTCGCTTGGTGGTCCCGCACACAAAAGGTAAAGCACTGAAGTTCTCAGTTCTGACTCCGTTGTGGTGGAATGACCTTCCCCTCTCACTCAGAACTGCGGAAACTCTGACTACATTCATGAAGGGTATGAAAACTCACGTTTTCTGGACCATTTCGCCCAAGGTCTCTCCAGCTCATGTACGGTGTAAATGTTCATGCACCATAACTTCATGAGCATACCCAAATAAGTTTGTATGTGATGGTTTGTGTATCTTATAACATTTAAAAAAAAAAATTGGTAGGAGGGTATCAGGATTTGTCTGTCCTGTGTTTTATGCACCTACTTGAGTGATGAACATTGGTGTATGAAGTGGAAGGTAACAAACTAGGTTTACTTGAGAGTCACATGTCTGCAGCCATGTCTCTTTCTCTTAATGTAATGCACAAATTGTACTTTTGCTAAGATGTACTTCGCTTTGGACAAAGCATCTGCTAAATGAATAAAAGTAAATATAAGTTATTTGTAAATATGTTAAATTATTTTTTTTTAATTTAATCACGTTTGTGCTAAAGTAAGACAAGAATGTAGGGATAACTGACAGAAGGTTTTAGAGTAAGTTAATAAACTGTTTCTGGGAATGGCAAAAATGTCCCTTATTCTGAAAAGCTTTTTTTGAATAGCTGCTGCACTTACGAGGCTGTGCAGTTAATCTTCATCACGGGCTGAAGGCTGCTTACTTTTAAATTGAGAGTATTACTCTGATAGACCTAGCAAAATGATGCAATGCATATTATTACTGTGGCCTGTACATCTGTGTGTGTGCGTGTGTGTGCGTGTGTGTGCGTGTGTGTGCGTGTGCGTGTGTGTGCGTGCGCGTGCGTGTGTGTGTCTGTGTGTGTTGAGCGTATGGTCCATATTTTTAGCTTGTTTTTTTCTTCTTCAAATGAGCTTTGCAAATTTTTTGTTAATCCTAAACTGTTAGATTAGGTGAAGTGATTAATGTAGGCAATTACTACCTAACATGGTGCGATGTGTGATGATTTCATACTGGACTCATATAACTAGTTAGTCAGTTGTGAGACTTAATCTCTCCAAGGTGTTCTGGGTTTGCCCTGGGGCCTCCTCCCAGTGGGACGTAGCTGGAACAACTCCCTTGGGAGGCATGCAGAGGGCAACAGCCAGTGTACTCCGAGACTCTCCCGGATTGTCAAACTCCTCACCCTATCACGGAGAGTGATCCCAGCCTGCAGCGAAACCTCAGTTTGGTTGCTTGTAACCATAATCTAGTTCTTTTGGTCATTACCCAAAGCTCATGACCATAGGTGAGGGTGGGGACATAGACTAAGCAGTAAATGAAAAGCTTTGTCTGAAGGCTCATCTCCCGCTTCACCATGACAGAATTGTACAGCGCCTGCAAAACAACTGATGCTGCCACCTCTCAGTCTCATGCTCCCTCCTTCCACTTCCTGTGAACAAGACACCAAGATACTTGAACTCCTCCACTAAAGGCAATTGCTTACCCTTCACCTGAAGACAGCAATCCACTCTTTTCCGGGATATGACCATCACCTCAGAATTAGAGGTTCTAATTTTTATATTGGCCGCTTCACACTTAAGAGTGAACTGTTCAAGTAAACACTGAAGGTCACAGATGAGGCTAAGAGGACAGCATCATCAAAGCAGACATGCCACCCTCAGCCCCCCCAACCAGACAACCTCCAAGCCTCAGCTGTGTCTTGATATTCTGTCCATGAAAATCACAAATACAGGTGGAGAAAACACACAACTTTGGCAGAGTGCGCCAGCCATATTGAACTGGTTTGACTTAATGCAAAGAAAACTAACGTAAGTGTGCTCATATAGGGATTGAATGGCATGAAATCAGTGGCCCCAGCACCCCATATTCCTGCACTACCTTCCATAGCACATGCCGTCGAACATGGTCATACGCCATTTCCAAGTCCACAAAGCACATGTCAACTGGATTAGCGTGTTCCTATGCTCCTTCAAGCAACTGTGCCAAGGAGAGGAGCTGGTCCCACGGTCAGGACGAAGTCTATATTGTTCCTCTTGGATCCAAAGCTCTGTTATCAGGCAGAGTCTCCTTTCTAGTACTCTGGCATAGACTTTATCAGGGAGACTGAGGAGTGTGATTCCTCTATAGTTGGAACACACCCTCCAGTTCCCTTTCTTAAGTGTAGGGATCGTCACCACAATTTGCTAATCCAGCAGTACTTTACCCACCTTTTATGTAACACTGAGAAGGCTTGTGACCCACGCTACCCCAACTCTGCCCAGTGCTTCACAAACTCTCAAGCACCACTCTATGTAAAAATTCCTTTATATAGATAAGGGTTCAAGTGCAAATGACAGAATATGCTTTTTAATTATGTGGCAACGTAACATTTTTAAATGAATTTTTTTGCAAATGGTGGTCACTGTCACTCAGTGTATGCTGTGGTAAAAATTGCATGAACCACCTGTTCTTGCTAGGATGGTACAAAACATCTTGGATACATGGGACATATCAGATGAACACCTGTATGTTTAGGATATATCTGTAAATAAGAGCAATCACAAAGGCTCTCTCTGAAGCCAAGGAAGAGTCTGACCCCATCCACTTTGGGGTGGTGGTTTTGGAAGCACACTGAGACATTTGATCACAGTATTTTCTTCTTAAAGAAAGTAATAAAACCTGTTGTCTTTAACTTGTGTATCAGAGTGGAACAGTAACTGTGGCACTGAGCTTGCCTTTCTGCAAAGAATTGGCTCCATCTGATATAAAGCCCCCATTTCATTATCCTGTACAAAACTCTACAACCAGTTCTGAAAGAGCATCCTAAGCAATAGGGGTTTGATTTAGGATAACTGCTGGTAAGAGCAGAAGGCCTTAGCAGAATGTATATGGGGAAGTAAGTGTTAATGCTAACTTCAGTAACTAATGTTGCTATCTGTGTAATGGTGCTGATTTATTTATTTAGATTGTGGTAGACAGAATAGAGGGTTAAACCCATATTTGAACTGGCAGGATGATAATTAATATGCCAGGGGTTGTGCTGTACTTCACTTATTTGAGTTCATGAAATAAAAATTATTGCCTTAATACTAAGTATTATTAGTAATATTAAATAATTAGCACTAAAATGTTTTATGTACCAAAGTTCAGTACAGAAAATCATTTATCTTAAAATGTGAATTTAAAACCCAAAAAATGTCTGCTTTTCAAGAATATTTCCTCACAGCACTTATTACAGAATTCTCCATGTGCTACAACCCAACTGACAGGTTTTATGAGGTAAGCACAGAACATTTGCTTGTTAACAGAATCTTTTTACTTTTGTGTTATTTACAAGTTTTGCTGTTGGGTTTAACACTTCGATCATTTATTAACCAAGTTCTCTAAGTATCTTAGATGAATGCCAAAGGTTATGTCAGCAAAACAATAATTTTAATCTCATCTCTCATAACTAGTGTCATTGACAATAAAGTACTAAGCGCTTATAAATGTGCCATAAAGACAGTGCTGCTTAATTTGTACTCACTTCAGATAACTAGGAAAAATAGCTAAGAGTGAAAAAGTTTAAGAACACTTTCTGTGAGTTAGGTTTTACATTATACTTTCAGTGAACTTTATGTGGGTTATAGTAAATTGGGCCAAGGCAATAAGCAGCTTTGAAAAGCTGTGGTAAGGTTTGAAGCCTTTCCTGTTCTCTTGAGGCACTCAATTTCTTTTAACGTTTACACTGGATTACACTGTGTCTGTGGCATTTGTCACTTTTCAGACCTCACCATGTGCTGTCATAGTAGGGGATACTAGTAGGATTGAGAAGACTGGCAATTTTGCCTTTTTAGAGTGGTCTTCCTTTGCAGGCCAGCATCTGGAGTCCCACAACAGTTCTTTCAAAATATCTCTTTGTAAAACCTGCAAATGTCAGTTTTGAAAAAAACCCTTTCATCCACTAGTCCAGCCCACCATTGCACAAGTATAGACCTGCTCCCCTTTATCTTGGAGCAGGGCAAAATAATGTAATTTTTAACATTCAGAGAGAGGCTTAATGTTTTGGTTAGAAGAGCACCATACAACTTCCTGTGTAATGTCTCCACTTGGCATTGAAGAGGATTTAATTGAAACAACAAGATTAAATGCACTCTTGAAAACAAAGCCAAGAGCATCATGTCTTACAGTAAAGAAAAGTTTTGAACAGTGTAGTACTATGCATAGCACAAGTAACTTCGGCCGTGTAAATTTCACTTGTGGTTAGAGACATGATGCCACTCTAACCATGAAGCCTTCATTAACAACTGGGATGATTTCGGGGAAAGATTTAGAATTTTTTGCCATGATGGTGTACAGCCAAGCTCGGGGAGCTCTTTTTTATTGTCCCAGAACTTGGCCTTTAAGTTGCAAGATTGACTCAGCCCTGGATCATCTCCTTTAGCATGTTGTGTTTAAGAGTCTGTTACTTGTTCTGGTGCTCGTAGTCATTTTCTGTGTGATGGGATTTCTTGCAGGGGGGGCGGCAGAGTGGACCCAGATGCAGGATCGTTCAGGCAGCAGTTCTTTGGCTGAAGCGAAGATCGTCGTTGGGACAGACGAAGGGTCAGAACTGAAGGGTGAATGTTGTTCCAAGGATGATCCAGAGACATAGTCGGATGGACTAACCATAACCGTGGGAGACACGGTACAAGGACAGGGAGACGGATGAGGAAGAACGAAGAAGGGAAACGTAGAGAGCAGGACAGGCAAGGGACAAGTGCATTAGGGATGGTTGTCTCAATAAAATTCCACAACTAGGGAGTGGTGGATTATTATTATTATTATTATTATTATTATTATTATTATTATAATACTCGGCTGCATTGATTGTGACCAGGTGCTTGTGGTTGTGCTGAGGATGTGGGCGTGAGAGCCACTCATGGATTAAGCATCATACCTACGGAATGTGTTGAGGACTTGGGTGTTTTTATTGTATGGAAACCTGTAACTTGTGTGTCATGTTGTTAAAGTGTCTAGGTTGTGTTTCCTTCAGTTGAGAAATATAGCTAAATTAAGGTTTTTTTTATGTAGATAAGATGCTGAGAAGCTCATTCATGCTTTTGTTTCAAATAGGTTGCACTACTATAATTCTCTGTCATTGGGCTGTCCATACCAGACTGTATTCAGGTTATACTTAATAGAGAATGCTGCTGCCAGAATTGTTACAAGAACGAGAAAGGACATATAACACCGTTTCTTAAATCGCTGCATTGACATCCTGTTAAGTTTAGAATAGATTATGAAATCTTACTTTTGACCACTATGGCAGTAAATGGCATAACTCTAGTAAACCTTAGGAACACTATTCATTTTTATGTTCCAGAATCTTGCCTTTGTTCATTGGTTCTAAATGTACTGTGATCAGTAAGATCTCAGTAGGAGGGCATGCATTTAGCGATAGAGTTACCTAAACTTCGGAATACTCTTTTATTATCAGGAATGCTCCATCTCTCTCAGCCTTTAAATCCAGGCTTAAGACTTATATGTTTACTCTGGCATATCCATGACTGATGAAATTCTTGTTTGCTTTGTTGTTTCTTCAATACAAAACTGTTTAATCTTGTTATGTAATCACTTACTAACCCTTTCCTTTTTGTAGAGCATTGGTTCTCTATGAACAGACCTGAGAAGGTGCTGTTCTAGAACACATGGAGTGGAGTTTTCGGGCCCAGAAGCTGGTGTTTATTAGAATGATGACAACCAAAGGGGCAGGCAGAGACAAGGTCAGGACAGGCAGAGGTAACCAAGGAGCAAACGTTGTAACCGAGGCAAACTAGAATTGGGATCCGAGAGACAGTAACGAAAGTCAGAGAGCCAGAGGAACCAATTCGATGGGGCATGGGAGGAACAAGGAAACAGGGAAAAGGGCAACTGGGAACAACGAGACGAGGAGCACGGTGAGTTGTGGTGGTAGCAGTTGCTCAAGTGAGGTTCTATCATTCAATGTATCTGAGCAGCCGTTTTATGATTTGTCTCCCTGATGCGCTGCAGATGCATTTGTTCTGTCTGATGTTGTAGGCGTGACAGGAGGCCTGTTGTGATACCAAAACACTATGCTGACGAAAGCTGATGATTGTCTGTCTTTGTGAATGAGATGTGCCTATGCGAACTGGGACATAAACTCATCAATTTGGCATTTAGCAACAATGTTATAAATAGATGAAAATGAATTTAAAAGTTTTTTAATCTAGCATGCCCCAGGAGGGGTGGACAGCCACCCCTTTTGGCCCAGAGATTTTTTCTCTCTTGCTTTTCAGTTGGAAGTTTTTTGTTCCGTTTCTCTGTGGTTAGCTGTCTTATTTGCAGCTTTAATAATTACATAGTTATTGTAGTAATTCAATATAGTTAACCTTTTTGTATTGTGCCTCTGATTCTTTGTTTAGCGGGCTATGTCACTGTGTGAGAAGAGTGCTCTGAAAGAATAAATTGAATTGAATTAAACTGCACAGTGTTTTTTTCAGGAGGGGGGCGGGTGGCGCAGTGGGTTTCACCAGATTTCACCAGGTCCCACTCTCTGGTGGGTCTGGGGTTCAAGTCCTGCTTGGAGTGCTTTCCGATGGACTGGCATCTCATCCTGGGTGTGTTCCCTCCCCCTCCAGCCCTGTGTTACCAGGCTAGGCTCCAGTTTGTTACGACCCTGCTCGAGAGAAGTGGCTTCAGACTGTGTGTTTTTCTTAGGTTGGTAGATCACCTGTAAACTTGTGTGGTGGATATAAAATGTAAGGCATTTAAGTCCCTTTGAAAACCTACAGCTGCAGTATTTCTGGATCTCTCAACATGATAGGAAAAATGTGTTTTTATGCTATACTGTGATTGTGATGGATGGTCTGGTCTGGTGAGTTAGGAACTTTTCTTTTCAAAATGGGAAATAACAAAAAGTACTGAATAGATTCTTAGAACATTACAGATATTAAAAGGTAGTTACAAAATGTGCAAGAAAAGTGCTTAAATTTAAAATGCAAGGACTTGTAATAGTACATATGTGTATGTGTCTACGGTGCGGTTCCCATAGCAGCAGAAACGATTTTACAGGAAGCTGAATTCGTCAGGCAGGAAATTCAGAATTTTAGCTGCATATACCTGTATGAGTGTATCTCCTCTACTGATGCTGAGTCACACCCCTAGCAGGTGTGCAGCAGTTCTGATCTGGTTGTGGTGCAACAGGTCTTTTGCCTGTGGCCTGACCAGATGGGAAAATTTCCTCTCAGCAAGACACATTTGCTTCAAGCCTTTTGTTTTTTATTCATAATTGATTGAGTTATTCCATCTTACTTTTGTAAAAACAAAACATACACAAAAATGAGCCTTATCAGACTAAGCAACATGTTAAAATTAACATTAAGGAGTATGTGCTGAGGGGGGTGCGGTGACGCAGTGGGTTGGACCACAGTCCTGCTCTCCGGTGGGTCTGGGGTTCAAGTCCCGCTTGGGGTGCCTTGCGGCGGACTGGTGTCCCGTCCTGGGTGTATCCCCTTCCCCCTCTGGCCTTACGCTCTGTGTCACCGGGTAGGCTCCGGCTCCCCGCAACCCCGTATGGGATAAGTGGTTCTGAATGTGTGTGTGTGTGTGTGTGTGTGTGTTAGTATGTGCTGGTGCTTAATACCTCATTCTGTGTTGCAGCTAGAGATTGAACACAAAACAAAAATGATGTTTATTTTTTATCTGTATGTAAATGTGTATAAGACATCATTTTTCCTTTAAAAAATCCATTAAGACTTGTTACCTGATTCGTTTAGTTGAGTTTATCTTTTCTGTACAGCTATCAGAGACAAATTAGTTTACAGTTTCTCATAGGGCCACAAACAGTGTAATGTTTATAGAATGTCTTCTTAGTAAGATGCTGCATTTACATTTATTAATTTAGCAGACATTTTTCTCCAAAGTGACGTACATCTCAGAAAAAAGCTATTACATTAGGAGAAAGAGAAACATAAATTTCTTCAGTTACTTTGAATAAAACTGCTTCACAAACAAACTGTCCGCATGTGAAGATTGAAAACAGTCAGGCCCCCTACAAAGCACCTGGTCCTCTCGGCACACACACACACACACACAAACACACACACACACACACACACACACACACACACACACACAAACACACACACACACAGACACACACATAAACCCTGGCCTGTCTGTGGCTGTGAAACCAAAAACAAGGGCAGACTTCACTCATGTCACCTGATCCTGCTGCAGAAGGCAGCCAAGGCTCGGGGAGACGCCCAGCATGCAAAGCGTCTGCCCTCACAGCGCTGGGCGTATTCAAACACAGGGAGGGGAGCAGAGTTGCATGGTCTCTAAACTAAAAATGGGCCAAGTCCAAAAGGAAAGCTGCAGTTCCGCTCCTTCATCTCCTCCTCCCGTGTGGCTCTTCTGTGCTTTGACGTACTCATAACTCCTGCCTTTAAAGTGAGCTTTGTGCCTGTTCTGTGCTCATTCTGTTGGGACTGGTCCAGACTATGTAAAATGTGGCTTTCATCTTTTCTTTTTAATGGTTACTCTGCCACAGCTTCTATTTTCAAAATGTTTCATTTTAAGGCACAGATGATTTTAGTACAGCTTTTAATTTAATTATTCTATAAACTTTATTTGTGGCTTTATTTTATAATTTAATACCTTACTTTTCCTGTTTGAAGAAGGAACAGCTAAGATGTGTTGGATATGACAAATCAGGCCATTATCGTTATGAAGGAATTAGACTTTTCAGATATTTAACTGGATCAGAACTATAATTAAACACAAAAGAAGCCATCTTGTTTATGATCACACTGAAATCATCCCATATTTGTTAACCATGTAATTATTCAACCAATAAACTGTAAGCATATGTCTCTGCCCACATGTTTGAAGTTTCCAGGGTTTTTTCCCTAACAGCCCTCAGAAGGCCAGTGCAGTTCCTCCATGCCATGATGAAAGCCTTCTGAATTGTCTTAATGGTGCACAACATCCACATTTATCCTGTCGTAGTCGCATCTCACTTGCTGGCTTCAGAGTTTTCCCTTTGTTTACAACCTGGATAAAAATGCAAACCCCAGAAGGTCAGACTTACTCTTTTCTCATGTGTTACTGCAATGGAAGTAGGAAGGCTAAATTTTTAATCAATTTTAATATTTCGGCCTTATTGAACAGCACTACCGGACCTTTGGAATCCTTTCTGTGAAGTTTTGCAGGGTTCCCAGTATGTTATGATAGTTTTACTGCTTTTATGATTTATTTGAATTTAGGAAAAAAATGTTCTGAAAATTCAGAAATTTTCCTTGAACCACTGATATAATGGCAAACTTAGTTGTGGTTTGATTTGATATGTATGTCTTTGACATACTGTATATTGGCTTTTTATAGACCTTTTTCTTAACTTTTACAAGCATTGAAGTCTTTGTCACTTGTTGCTGCCACAGTAAGTAAGTAATTATAATTAAATACTCAGGCACTGTTCGTAAAAATGTGAGTCATCATTGTTGTGTGATGTCAGTAAATTAGGTCTTAGACCTTTAGAGGCATTTTCTTTTTCACACCTGGCAGAAGTCTGTGAGGAGGCCGTTGTATTCGCATGCATATTTCACACGGTATGACATATTTCACACGGTATGACATATTTCACACGGTATGACATATTTCAGTATAAAGTGTAGTTTAAGCTGTATCCTCAGCTCCATCACTCAGCCTGCCATAGCTAGACTGTCTGCTTTGACATGGCTGAGACCTAAGCAGAGACCAAGATACACAAGAAAACTAACACTCTCCCCTGGCAGGCTGCTTGTTTAACCAGGCCACCACTGAGCCACAGGCAATTACTACCAATACACTTTGTGTTAACTAATGCATTGTTGTCAATTTCCTGATTTGTCTGGGGCCTTGTGAAGTCTTTGTATATTTCGGGACTTGAAAGACTAGTTTGGAATATACACTGTTAGAGGTCAAACATTTAATGGAAGGTTAGGCCTTAAGAGACAAATAAATGTTTATTTTGCTGTTAGACAATAGATGCTGTAAACCATGTATTCTTGGAGGGTAGAGATTGCAAGTTCGGCGCAAAGATGAGAAATTTTATTTTTGTCAATAGCAAAAGCTAAATTTAAAACAAGTTACCAAAAATACGTGTTTATTTATGGACTGACTGGACACACCTGTCTCTTTCTTCCTCTCGGCCTTTCTGCTGGTGTTATTTCTTTATGAAGCTGGTTCAAAGAGCCAAAGAGACTGATCTTCAGTAACAAAATATGAAGAAGTGATACAAAGTAAAATGCTATGCAAGTACCATGGTAAATTACCCCAAAACCCTTGTTTTCAAATGCTGGGGATTACACTGATGTTGTGATTTAGTAAATGATGTTGAAACCAAAAATAGTTCTGCTGTTTCAGACTAAGATATAAAAATTGGGTGAAACAAAGGGTAGCTGTAGCTGATGTTCATGTGGTCTGGTGATAAGTGGCTCATTTGTGCAGCTGAATGAAGAGGCTGAGTGAGGTCAGGGCAGGTTGGTGGTAAAGCAGAAATAGATTCACCCCCACATTTCCTCCTGTAAAAATCACACTCTGTTATTTACCAGCACTTTGTCTTCTGTTTACACTGTCTAGGGCTGCTGCCTTATTCTCTTTCCCCCACACTTTTTGACCATATTTACATTGTGAATTTACTGAAGAGATTTTTCTATCAGTACCAGTTAGAAAGACTTGAACTTAGCGCAAGCTTTTTTTTTACTTAGTGCTTGCATCACTTTGTAAATATTAAAGATAATATATTTTTAATTCCCAGAGTTCTGTTGATGTTTTTAACATTTTTACGTTTGTTTTTTTTTTTTTTTTTAATAACTACTGCAGATATTTTACAAATATTTTTAGGGTTCTCCTAATACCTGGCATGTTGTTGCACCCCTGCAATGAGAAACAATATGCAATTCCTCTGTGAGACTTTGCTGTCACTAAGATTCCCAGACTGCTTCCAAAGTACCTGGCAAACCTGTATGTTGTGTGACAAGAAAGAGTGTCACTAAGTTAGAGTCTGAGTTGTATCCTTACTAGTCGTCATTGTAACAGTGGTCAAGTGAACTTGACTGGGACATTGGTACTCTAGGCTATAATGGTATGATCTCTCTTACACACACACACACACACACACACACACACACACTGAAACCACTTGTCCCAAGCAAGGTCGCAGCAAGCCAGAGCCTAATCCAGCAATACAGGGTACAAGGCTGGAGGGGGAGGGGACACACCCAGGACAGGACACCAGTCCATCACAAGGCACCCCAAGCAGAACCCCAGACCCACCAGGGAGCAGGCAGAGGCCAAACCTGCTGTGCCACCATGCCCCCAATAGGATGATCATTAGACTGGAAAGGTGTACCCACAAATGTGACATTAATAACTTAACTTGTAATCTTCTGTGATCTGTAGGTATTGTATGCTTAAGTATATGTAGGACCTGGCTTGAACTCTGGCCTACACATAGTTTGTGGTAAAAGTTTAAATGTGCTTGATATTTTTAAGCCATAAGAGGTTGTGTCTTCTCCATTTAGTTTTATTTTTAGTTTCTGACAAATTGTTTCAGAAATACTCAGTGCAGAAGAAGGTTTACCATTTATGTATGAGATACTGGGCTGTCCACAGTGGAAATTGTGCTGGTAGAACTTCCTTGCTGTTGCTGCCAGTCATAAACATAAATGAAACATTCATTTTGCAGAACATAGTTTATTTGCTTGCTTTAAGTTATGACTTTTTTATGTGCACAGCACATGAACCACATTATTTTACAGATCCTGTATAAAACTACAGAAATTCTGATCAATGTATGCATTTTAAATACATAACACATGACCATAGGAATCAGTTCTTGCCTCTCCATTAAAATGAATGCAGAATTGGCACAGAATGGAACTAATAGTAAAAAAAAACAAACAATCATTCTTCTGAAATGCATTGTATTTTTAGGGTCTAGATATACTTTTTGGATTTTTTTTTCAGTTTTTGTGTTCTATTCAGCTCATGTCTAGGAAGGATATCTAAAACAAGCAAATAATGTAATTATTTCATCAATGAAAGTTCTTGAAGTTAATCATGAAGATTGTTCCTGTTGTGAGGCAAAGTTTCTGCCTTCAACAGAGTAAATGATGTTAGGTATCAATTCTAAAAGCATAACTAATTACTCTAACAAATCTCAGCACAGTACACAGGTCTGCTGAGAAAAGGGACATGGTACTGCACTGCAGACAGCTTTGTCTGTTGTGCCTGCTTTGTGTTCCTTGCATAGTAGGTACAACAGAAAGCAAGGACAATAAGGAATGTCAGAAAGACACTTTGCAAAAAAGAGTAAAATCAGCTTGATGAGATGGTGGTTCCTTGAAAACAGCTTTCCAGTTTTTACCTTTAAAATACAATGCCTAAGAGAAACCTCATTTCCATACATGTTACTTTCAGTTTATATTAGCTTTTTCTGTTCCATCAGTTACCCTTGCTTATCATTGCAAAATGTGTAAAGAAATATATAGGGTTACAAGACAGCCATATAGTGCAGTCTAACAGCTGTCTGCAAATATTTCCACCGTGATTATCCTTACTAAAAGTAAATCACATGGTAAAGATAGCTCAAACGTGACAAGACTGAACTAGGCCACCACGGGTGCCTGTGCTTTTGCTTCAGGGAGGGTTCTTTGGTTAGAATGAAAGTTAACAAGCCAGTGGAGGTCACAGAGATGTATAGTATCCTAAAGGATGATTCTTAAAGAGGTTGCTGGTTGTTAGTGAGGTAGGAAAATGACAAAATAATAATAAAAAGAAAAGGGAATGAAAAAGGCAAAGAAGCCATCTCTCCTCCAAAATACTTAATACTGTTAAACACAGTGGTAGTAAAATATTATCCAGAGTCATATACCATTGTATTTTTTTCCCTCCTAACTTCCCAAATCCCATGCCTATCCCAATACTGATGCTCAGGGTTGCTTCACTCAGCTGCCTTTTATCTGCTATGACTCAGCCTTCTCAGACCTGTAATTTTTACATGTACAATATGGATTCTGTGAAAGCCATAGGTACTGAAACTGAATTATTATCAGTCACTATACAGCCTTTGTCTCTTTAGCTTTAACACACTTACATCCCGAAGTGTGAAGACAAACCTCTTTATATGACATTGTATAGATTTGATAAATTGATGGCAGAAAAGTCAAAGTTCAACCCCTAGCAGAGCTAAAAACAGATTTGAGGGATAGGGCTTCAACGCCATACTCTCTTTAACCAGAAAGTAAACTGATACTGTTCCAATTAGACACCACATTTGCACAAAGAGAGGCCGACGTTACACAGTTGCCGTGACTGCTACTACCAATAGGATGGATACATTTGTTTGAGTTACAGCCAAGGACTAAGACTTGAATTATTTCTGAGTTGTAATTAAAATTATACCTGTTCTTCAATGCAATACATCATTAAGTAAAAGTGCAAAAAATTCTTTGGAAAATAAATTTTCAGTTCTCCAACCATTATTAGCAGCATATTTTCATAAAACCATATGTATATAACAGTAATTAAACAAACCAGTGTATTGTTTTCACTTATCCCCTAAGAGTACAATACAGTTTCCCAAAAATATTTTTGAAAATCTTAAATAAACTTTTTTAACAATATATACACACAAATACAAAATATGATACACCCAGTCTTCCATAAAACCACATTCAAAAGTGCAGAACTTGAGTCCCTTTTTTCTACCATTTCTCAAGGTACAGCTTCTACAATTCAGTTAGAGTCTTGGCAAGAAATGTGTTACTGTCATTGCTGGTGAAACTCTGTTTCCCCTTTTTGTTTTGCCAGTTTTGCTCAAGGCTATGTACAGCCCTCGATACACTTTTGATTCATAGGCATTATAATTATTTGCCAGAAGTTTTTCTTTAAACGTGCATTCATTGTTGAAATGACCCTGAAAAAGGAAATGGAAATAAACACATTATTAGTCTGATGAGAACATGCACACAAGGTAAAAGTCACTGACTTGAAATGCAAAATGTCAGATGTCATCCCATAGAGGTTCTGAATTATATAGCCCTTGAATTCATGAACTGAGCACAAGTGTGTTAACAAGGCAACAGTAAGATGGGTTTTGTGATGTTTTCAGTGTATACAGGCCATCTTTGAACTGGTTTGTCTGTCTGACATTGTCTAGCAATTCACATGTAATAATGGTTTAACTACTACAGATACAAAACTGACATTATTAAAAATGTCTGGTAATGCTGCCCTTGAATATCACTGTATATTACTTTGGACTGAAGACAGTGGTCATGATTATATCTCTTGTGCACTGGCTCTCTACTTAAGATTGATTAAATAAACATAATTAATGTGTTATTTAGTCAATGTTCCATGAAAAACATTATCTGTAACTTTATTGCTAAAGATAATGTGTGCATTTCCATTCAACACTTTTATTACCATATTATTCTGCCTGTTTTCCATCTGTACAATTTAAAGTAACACTTCCAGTTTATTAAATTTCAGACAGTTAAATTACAGCTGTACCTACTGTGGTACAATAAGAGCAAGTATTCAAAATGACAGTTCAGATCCAGTGTCAGTATCTGTTAAGACAAAGTTAAGGCTGCAAATACAATACACCTGGTCCTTGGCAATGTAAGGAATGGAATGAGAAAGACTGAACGATTACTCCACTCCCATTCCTTAGTTTATCCATCCCAGAATGAAAACATAGTAAAATACTAGAAGAACGCTAAAAGTGCCCTCAGCTATGGAACTGTGTGTGTCATTAAGGACTGATAAGACTGTCATTGCATATACTCACAGATCCATACAGCTTCCCTTTGCTGTCCATGGCCACAAACAGCCGGCTCCGGACTCCAAACAGGGTCACAACCCCTCTTTCCACTGGAGAAATTTCAAGAATACCTGACACAAACAGCAATGAAATTTAGCTTCATTTTATGTGAAAGCCACAGTTTTATCTCAGATGGGGATATTCATTTATTTCTATGAAAAAATAAAATGACGTTGCATGGAGATGATACTTTGTGTTAGTTTTTTTCTTTAAAAACTTTTTAAAATCTTTCTTCTCCCAAATACTTAATATTTCTCCTTGGTCCATTTTTCTAGTGTAATTTGTACAACATTTCAAAACATGCATAAATATTAAAACATTGACATATTTCTGTAACTACTTAGTGCTACTCTACCATGGTTCAAACCTAGCTCGGTTTAGTTTTCTTTCGTCTTTTGCCAGCATCTGATGTGATAGGAGTTGCCTCTGTACAATAACAGATAATGTTTGATGCTAATTTGACTCTGTTAAGGTAAATAAAAATGGCTTACAGACACAAGATAAAACAATCTAGACATCCAGATAATACTCTATTAGAGGGTATTAATCTAAAAAACCCTCTATTAGATATATGAAATGGAAACTTGATGTTTTTCTTTTTTCTTTAAAGATATGCCTTTTAAATATATTTATATAGCCAATGGGTCCCCATACCAGATGCGTCTGTAACTTCATTTAAGAAACCAGTGGCTGAAAGGAGACTTCCTTTCTGAATCACGCATGTTTGCAAACGGTTCTCGGAACATGAACAGAGGTTTAAAGATGTGGCTTATCTGCAAGCATTACAAGCAGAAATTGTAAAGGAAAAGATAGCTGGGAAAAACTGTTTACATTCATTTAGAAGACGGTTTTCTACAAAGCGTCTACATCTCAGAAAAATACAATGAGTGCATTACATCAACAGAAGTTTGAGTAAGTTATGCTCAATGTTGGACGCAGGTGTGCTTCAGGGTCACACCTGGTTGTATCTAGCTGCTGGCTTTTATGACAACCATTTTTAGCTTAGTACCATTACATGTGGGCTGTGTGTAAGAATCCCACGCCCACTCAGGTCCAAAGCATAGTCTGACAGATGCTGGAGGAGTGCCAGACATCATTTATGACTTGATGATTTGGATAAATTTTCGCACCTTTAGCCTGTGTTCAAAAGTTTCAGTCCCTTGCTCCAAAGATTGTTTTGCAAACAGTAAAATCCTCAGTTCATGTTCAGTTTTGACAATATTAAATCAGCGCCGAGAGGATTAAAAAAATCCCCACATTTGATTTTAGCACTGCTGACTTTCATTACCCACAGACACTTCAGTTTTAAATTAACCAAAATGAAAGTAAAACAAATGCACGCACGGTGCTCGATTATTGCATGCGCTGCTAGAAATGTCACAACCTGAGGCTGAGCTGATAGGAATAACGGTCTACATTACAGTGCGACTTACTATATCGATTTTCACTGTGTACCCCGGTGATCCTTCCGTCTGACAAAACCTGGATGTGAAATCCAATGCCAACATTACAATAAAGACGGCGTAGCCTTTTGATTCCTGTGAGATAGTCACGGTCCCGGGAGGTTTCTTTCTTCTCCGCGTGAATCCGACCCAACGAACGCGAGTAGAAGCTCCAGTGTGGGTCCGAGGTGCGGTTCTGCCGGCCCGGAGCAGGAAGGCAGCGCACCACACTGGACACCAGTCCCAGTACCAGTACGGACAGTAAGGGCCATTGAAGAGTCCCCATCCTCAGTGACGGTACCGTACAGGCTTTCCAGGGAACTAGATGAACTAAGATAGTGCTTCCTTCTCTCCACCGTATTCTTAAGACTCTGCCTAAAAAACGGGGAGGACGCGTTTAGCTCCACAGTAAACTGCGAAAGTCCACTTGGCATCACATGGAGCTCCAGCTGATTTAGGTTGTCTCCGTCTCTGCTTCAGTGAGGTGTTGGGCAGTACTGCTCGTCCATACTGACAAGGCACGACCATGTGCTTCGTTCGTTCTCAGGGCCGGTATTTATATCCACTGAGAGGTGACATCACACGCGCCTCCCGCGGCGGCTGGAGGCGACTTTCCGACGTCGTGAACCGAGCCATCACCCACTTTTCATCACCCGGTGATGGCTTATCCCTGACAAACACGAGGACTCCACCTCAGATTGGCTTAGATTCTGGGGTAACACGTGGAAGCGTTTTTGACGAATATATTTACGAAAAAAAAATCAAACACCAATAACTGTTCTCTCCCAAATGTGCTTATGCAAAAATGAAAAGCCGAAAATGCTTTTATATTTACATTACATTTAAATATAATGTAATTTAAAATGAATTAGTGGAATTATTGACATGTCATGTGTGTAGGCTCTTGAAAACATGACATTTTGTGACTTTTTGGCTTGCTAAAAAGAGTTTTCCATTAATATAAAAAACATTAAACAATATCTATGGGAGGATGTAAAACTGGACATTTTGAAAGCAACAATCTGAAATGCAGAGACAGTACTATAAATGAACAATAACGGGAAAAAACAACAGTGAAATAGGACGCATTGTAAAATTCCACTTTTAGACTCATTTGAAAAGAATGCCTCCGGCTTGTGTGAAGAACAATGCTGAGACCAAATACAGTTTCATGCATCTTACAAATGCGCTTAGTTGATTAACATCAGTTCGCAGCAGATTATCATAAGAAAGTCGAACGAAGTGCCCGGTTTGTGGACTGCAAGTCCTGTGTGGAAGCGTGTTCTGTTAGGAAGTGAGGATTGAAATCGTTCAGCCTGAAGCTCACTTATTATCGACAAGCTGCTCGTATATGTCCAGTTTTTTTCCTTTTCTTTTCACACCAAATTATTCGGTGATATTGCAGTTGAGGTCGTCACCTTGAAGTTTGCCGGGTTCAGTCTTTCCGTCTAGTACAATTATTTTTAATGTGTATTCACTTTACTGACCGTCGCTTTTCTCCATGGCGGTTTACGCTGATGATGGGAGGTAGGCTACTTAAAATGATTTATCCCTCTAAACAGAAGGGAAAACTGTATCAATTCATGACAACCACGTGGCTCTGAGCTATAGCAGAAGGGGGATTTGAACAGGTCTTTTAATGACAAGGCAAGAGCTCAAGCCGCTTGGATACTTGTTGCACCGCTGATCAAGGTGATTAACCTGAATTTATGTAGTGAGAGTATCCAGCTGTATGAATGGGTGAATCACACACACACACTTTCTGAACCGCTTGTTCCATACGGGGTCATGGGGAACCGGAGCCTAACCCGCCAACTCAGGGCGTAAGGCCAGAGGGGGAGGGGACACACCCAGGACGGGACGCCAATCCACTGCAAGGCACCCCAAGCAGGACTCGAAGACCCACCCGAGAGCAGGACCCGGTCCAACCCACTGCACCACCGCACTACCCCATGGGTGAATCATTGTAAAGTCAATGGACAGAAGAGGCAGCTAAGTAATAACAACTGAACCCTCTTTGAGGGGGGCATGGTGACGCAGCGAGCTTGGCTGGGTCCCACTCTCTGGCAGGTCTAGGGTTCGAGTCCCCCTGGGTGTGTCCCCTCCCCTTGCGGCCTGTGTTGCTGGGTTAGGCTCCAGCTTGCCGCGACCCTGCTTCGGACAGCGTGTGTGAACCCTCTTTCCTACACTTCTGTATCATGAATCGGTATGTTTATTAATATTAATCACCTTATGCTGTATATGGAGAAGTGGAACTTGTGAGTCAGGGTCTCACCATGGCCAGGAAAGCTCCCTTTCCCAAGAATGTGTAATGGAATATAACATCTTGTCCGTAAATACATTATTTATAGAGACACTGCATTTTCAACAGCGGGCTGCAACAAACAGGTCTCCTCATTCGCATCCTAAAGCCACAGATGACTTTTTTTTGTACTCTTTTTTTCTTAAGTCAATCTAAAATATCTACACTAAAATAAAAGCAGTAAAACCAACCGATATATACTCTGCATGATGGAATCTTAAGAACCACTAAAAACATTCCCAAAAACTAAAACAATAAAAAAACAAAGGAAACCTACCCGGCAACTCTGCTGCTCAAGATGGGTGGTACCGTGGCCTGTTCCCAGGGTGTTGCCGTACACCTTACCAGCCATTTTCTTTGGGTGTTTCTCTTTTCACATCACATCTCCCTGTGCAACTGGGTGCTTGACTTCCTGACCAGAATGCCACAGTAAGTCCAGATCGGCAGACACACCTCCAGCACTGCCATACTAAACACAGATGTTCCACAGGGCTCTGTGCTCACCCCACTTCTGTTCACACTTCTGACCTATGACTGCACTGCAACACATGCCTCCAACCACATCATCAAGTTTGCTGATGACACAACAGTAGAGGGGCTCATTGGCAACAATGATGAAACGGCATATAGAGAGGGAGGGAACCAACTGGCTTCTTGGTGCGAAATCAATAACCTTTTCCTAAACATGGGAAAAACAAAGGAGATCAGTCTTCAAAAAGGCTTGCACTGTTCACCTCCCACTTATCATCAACACCACTGTGGAGAGAGTGAGCAGCTTGAAGTTTTTGAGAGTGTACATTGCTGAGGATCTCACCTGGACCTCACGTCAGCTTTCACCAAAAGAGCCCAGCAGTGCCTCCACTTCTTGCAGCAACTGAAGAAGGCAAGCCCCCCCCCCCATCCATCCTCAGTACATTCTACAGAGGAACCATAGAGAGCATATTGACCAGCTGCATCACTTCCTGATATGGGAGTTGCAATGTCTCTGATCACAAGGTGGCTGATCACACAGAGGCTGAAGAGAGCCAAACTCCCCCCTCCCATCCTCACCACCTTCTACAGAGGGACGAGAGAGAGTGTCCTGACCAACTGTCTCACCATGTGGTGTGGGAACTGCATAATTTCTGACCACAAGACCTGAGTTGTGAGAACAGCTGAAAAGGTCATCGGAGTCCCTCTACCCACCATCAACACCTCATACAAAAACCACTGCATCTGCAAAGCCACCAGCATTGTGGACGATCCCTCTCATTCCTCTCATGGACTCTTCACCCTTTTGCCATCTGGCAGAAGGTATGAGCATCCATGCTGCCACCAGCAGACTTTGCAACAGCTTCTTCCCTCAGGCAGTCAGATGGCTTATCACCTGGCACAGTCAAACAGCTAACCCAGCATGACTCCATACTCTACAAACTGTCTACAGTTCACAGCCCATGTCCGCATCCACGTCCTGTCCTGTGTATTTATTTACTCTCTTGTACTCCTGTTCTCCATTGCACCATGGTCTCCAGAGAAACGACATTTCGTTCCGCTGTGTACAAGCTATATAGAGGAATGACAATAAAAACAACTAGAACTTAAACAAGTCCCTACAATGGATAGTAAAGATTGCATGAAAGGTCATAAGTGCCCCTTTCCCTTCCATACAGACATACGGTGCACCCACAAAGCCCTCAGCGTCACATCTGACCCCCCCCAACCTTCTCACGGCCTCTGTCATCCTGCCATCCTGCCATCCTGCAGAAGGTACCAAAGTACCTGTACCACCTCCTTCAGACTGTGCAACAGCTTTTTCCCTCAGGCTGTGAGAATCCTCAACAGTACCAACCTCTAGACCATCTACACACCAGTCTCCTGAAACAGCTGGCTGTTTCTTTTTTCAGAAAAGTCTGCACTATTCCCTTTGTACAAGGCACATGTCACTTTAAGCAAATAACAAATCCACTCAGAAGGTGATTTAAATTATTGCTGCTCCTATATCTAATGTGTACTGTCTCTGGTGTCTAGTCTAGTCTCTAATGTCTATGTATAGCCTTCATTTTTATATTTAAATTTATATTATATGTAAATCTTTTTAGCGGGGGGATGTGGTGGCGCAGCGGGTTGGACCGGGTCCTGCCCTTCAGTGGGTCTGGGGTTTGAGTCCCGCTTGGGGTGCCTTGTGACGGACTGGTGTCCTGTCCTGGGTGTGTCCCCTCCGGCCTTCCGCCCTGTGTTGCTGGGTAGACTCCGGTTCCCTGTGACCCCATCTGGGACAAGCAGTTCAGAAAGTGTGTGTGTGTGTGTGTGTGTGTGTGTGTGTGTAAAAATCTTTTTTTTTAGCTTTGTGTATATTGTGAGGGGGATGTGGTGGCGCGGTGGCGCAGTGGCGCAGTGGGTTGGACTGGGTCTTGCTCTCGGGTGGGTCTGGGGTTTGAGTCCCGCTTGGGGTGCCTTGCGGCGGACTGGTGTCCCGTCCTGGGTGTGTCCCCTCCCCCTCCGGCCTTACGCCCTGAGTTGCCGGGTGGGGTCCGGTTCCCCGTGACCCCGTATGGGACAAGCGGTTCAGAAAGTGTGTGTGTGTGTGTATTGTCTGTGTGTATTATATATTTCTGTATATTGTCGCTGGACTATGTACTGCAATGTCTTGTATTTGCACTTGTCTGTTGGTAACGCACTGTACTGTACGTTCTATCTGACACGGCGATCCAAAGAGAAATGAAATTTTGTTCTCTCGTATGTGTGGCTCACCTATAGGTGGAACAACAATGAAGTTGACCTTGACATCTTTACCTATTTTGACATTTGGTAAAATATGAACAATACTAATACAATTAACCAAATACACCAAATAAACTGAAACAAAATGAATTTTAATTAATTAATTTAAAAAAATTAATAAACAAACATCCACATATTTAATGAAAGCTAAACTACACTACACTGAACTAAACCAAAAATTTAAATAAATACAAACACAACACACAGGAAGTCATTTTCAAAGACAACTTAAAAGTGTGATAAAGTGCTACATACTGTAAAAAATGTGCAATTGAATAAAGTGAGTTCAGATAAATATAAAAACCTACACCTAACATAACACATATAACATCTAAAATAAGGATTGTGGTGTCTTTTAAGCATTAAATGACATGTGTTACTTACCCAAGGATGGAGAACCTGCCACAAACTTCTGGCGTTACAGCCAAAAGAGGCCTTTCCACCTCTCTTTGGCTTCTAGGTAGTCCCATTGTGTGACGTCCTTCTCCATCCTGAACGTTAGGTGGGGCTGGATTTTTGTGGTACGCACTTTGGATGCCCAAGTCTAGACTAGTGTTCTTGAGTTCTTGCGCCTGTCTGGACTAGTGTTCTTGCGTTCCAAAGCATTTAATTGGCAATGCTGATCACCAGCCATGTCCGGGCAGCTACTGCCTTCTGAGCGCCAGAGTTCCATCCCCTCAAGACTTTGTCATACATCAGAACCATCTGCGGCTTGATCTTCCTGCACAGTTGAATCTCCAAATGGCATACCTCTCACACCTGTCCAGTCTCAAAATGTGTGTGTGAGAGTTTCGCTCTTGCCACGCTGGAGTCTCAGGCAAAGTGGATGGCTGCAGGAGAGGACCACTTCCACTGGCAACTTGCTTTGCAGACAACACCAGTTCAAGTCTTACAGATGATGATCTAGCCCCTTTAGCTGAATCCTGGCCTATGTGTCTTCCTTGAACCATATAAGAACTCAGGTTCCTCCCCTCTGGACCAGGGCCTTGTACAAGGCCCTCTGCTTCAGAAGGGTTTCTGCCTTGACCCCGGGTGCTGTGGGCTTACTATACTTTACAGTGTATCTGTAAGGAGCAGGTTGTATCTCTGCATTTGGACCAGGAATTCATCAACTGGTGCATTGGAAAATCCAGCCAAAGATGCACAAAGTACTAGTGGGGATGCTCAACTGGAGCTGCCAGATGATTACATACCTGGGAGAGGAACAAACAATTCAGTTTGAGAAGTATGTCAGGCACATCCCTCCCTCCCTTCTCCTTCAGAAGGTACATGACCTCTCTCCTCACTTATTCGTACCTGCCCTCCCAAGATAAGGTCAAAAATGGCTTTTGCAAGCCCTCTCTGCATCAAGTGAGGCAAGTGGTACACCTGTGCAAGGTAGAGCAATGTGGGGAGGATTTCTACTTTCAGAACCAGAGATTTTCCTATTAAGGAGAGGGACTCGATCTTCCACAATCCTATTTTCTGCCTGGCCGTGGGAAAGTGTTTTTCCTAAATGGCTCTGGTGGCACCTTTCAAGTGGAAATTAGCCCCCGACACTTTGAGAGGAACGTTGCATCGGGAAAAACCTCTGATGCATGGCTTTCTATTTTTCCAGCTGCCAAAGTACTTCAAGAGATTTACCAAGGTTCAGCATGGCACCGGAGGCATGCCAGAATGCCCAAACCAGGCCAAATGCCTGGTTGAGTGACCAGTCCGACCACAGGAGCAACATAGTGTCATCTGCGTACTGGGCCAGCTTCACCGCCTCACCGCCACCCCCGAGCAGAAGCAGGCCATCAATCCCCAGGTGTGTGTGAATGGTGGCCGCCACGGGCTCAATGTAAAGAGCACAAAGGAGCGGGGAAAGCAGACAGCTCTGCTTCACTCCACTAACCTGGGGCACCTATCCCCAGAGGGAGCCATTGATGGTAACTCAGTTACTTACCTTGATGTAAAGTGTACTCACCCACCTTGGGAAATTGCTGCCAAAGCCCAGTCTGCTCAGAGTGCTAATTTGGAAGCAGTGATCCACTCGGTGAAATACCCCTTTGGAGTTCCACTTCCAGGCGAACTGATATCCTGTCGTTGCAAAGTAGCTCGGCAGATAGAATAGTTGAGGTTAGGGTCTTGGCTTTCACCTTGACCTCTTTCCACCCATTAGCCATGATGGGGTAAAAATCCATGGTTTCTTGCCACAACAAAAAATTCTCATAAAAAAGATCTCCATATTCCTTTTCCTGGAGGACTTTGATGTTCAACTTCCAGTAGCCTTAGCTATGGATGGGGGCCACAACGGAGATCGTGGCCTTGACCATCATATGATCTATAGGCCACTCAGCAGTCAAAAGAACCTTCTTATGGAGGGAGAAGCTAAAATGTAATCTAAATGGATTACCAGCACTGCAGCTGTTGTGCCAGGTAATGCCCTGATCGGTGGGGTTCTATTTTATAAAACCGTGACTAAGGCTAAAACTGCATATAAAACTTTTAAAATGTTAAATACTTGTGTCATCCTTGCCTGCAAGAGAAATGTTAAAGTGTCCTATTATTGAGTGTCAGTTGTACAGTAAGGGACCAGCTTATCTAATAGAGTGATGCAGGACCTGACCTCTATCGGAGTGTAGATGCACAGAATGTGTATGTGCTGACTTCTCCATGTGACGTCCACCCCCAAAACCCTTACCTTTTCAAAGGCATGGTCCCCAAAAAGAATCCCCATGCCTGTGGAGTGGATGCCACCTATGACCCATTAGGACTCGCTCTTCCTCCATTCGCAAGAGAAAACAGTCACATCCCTCTGATCCCGAAAGTGGACTTCCTCCAAAAAAGACACGTTAAAAGCACAGGACTCAACCTAATTAAACACAGCTTTTCCTTTTGCATCATTCCTCAGCCCCTTGACGTTGAGGGTTAAAATTTTAAAATCAGCCATTGCAGAATGATATTAAAATTGAAAAAAAAAACCATTAAAGCAATAAAATAAAGATAAAACCCGGTCATTATTTAATCTATCTAAAATTTTCTCCCTAGAAGATTCTGCCCCCATTGCCTGACAAGAGTACTCTTTGGGAAGATGCCTCTGAGTTCAACATTGTCCATCCCCTTTCTTACAACAAACACCGACTCATAGATGTCTATGGGGACCTCCATAGGGCCCACAAGGTTTCCATTTCCTCCAGGGAGGAGGGTTACACTTGACCTTCTTTCAAAGGGCATTTAGCCAGCAAGAGTTCCCCTTCTGTTGCTGCAGCCTCCCTTCCGGGCCTTTTCTTCTCTTCTTTTTGTTCTTCTTAGATGTAGAGTCCTCCTTTATCCTTTTCAGGACTTCTGCCAAGGTAGGGGCAGGACTTACTTTCAGGAGATCTTCAGCCCCACCAGGGGCTTCTCTGGCCCCCACCACCATTTCGGTCTATGTCTCTGTCCTGTGGTTTCGTTTCTCCTGCAGCATCAAGGCCTGAAGGCCTTCCTCTATGGACACTCCAGTTTCATACAGGGTGTTTTAATAGGATGGCTTATGCTGAGGACAGAGATGGGCCAGATGGTCTTCGCTGCTGCAGATGTTTGCAGCGGTGGGGGCCCTTGCAGTCCCTGGTGAAGCGGCTAATCTCCAAGCAGTTCCTGCACTTCATATTTTTGCAGTCTTCTCCTGTGTGCCCCTGACTCTGGTATAGTCTACAGAAGAGTAGCTGCTGGGGGTAAAAGATGTACGCTTTGTTATTGAGAATGCTAAAATATGCCGTGTGATGGTGAAGTCCATCGGGGGCCACAAGGTCAGTATGCAGGCGCCCCTGAAACTGCCTGCGACCGTTTCAGATACCAAATTCGTCCAAAACATCCCTCTGACCCAGCAGGCTGTTGATGTGGCGTTGTATTTAAGCGCGGACTGCCTCAGTGCGGACAACCGGTTTAAAGACATGGAAAATGATTATCCTTCTGTCAGTCCACCACAGGTGCTTAATCCTGTATTGTCTCAGTCTCATGACCTTTTCTTTCTTTCAGGTTTCCACCACCTTTGGGTAAGTTTCTTTGGCTAAGGGCAGTAACATCAACGAACCGCTGGGTTCCATTTCTCTGAATACAAATAACTTGCCCGGTGGCTAGGCCCAATGTCTTGAACATCACTTCTCTGATGAAAGCCACTCGATCAAGGAAGTTCTCCACTGTCTTCATGTTCCTCCACCTAAAGTGGGTGGTGTGCTTCAATTTCATTTCAGCCCCTCTGATGAGAGAGACCTGTTCTTTCTCCTCCGGAGATTCCACAGGGGCAGTGGAGCTCCACTTCTCGAGCCTGGCCACCTCTTCTGCAGGTGAGGCTGTCATCGCCTCCGCCGCCACTGTTGTCTGCACTGCAGCCCTTGTCTTTGCTGTTGCCTCCACCTCCTCTGTCGGTGCTCCTCCAGCCGTCTTCGGCATCGCGGCTCCCTTGACGAGTGGCTCCTGCATCCCCAGTCGTCCTCCTTCTGGGGAGCTCTTCCTACGGGGCGTCCCTCTAGAGGAGCGCAGTGTGGAGCTGCTTCCCAGAGGAGATGGCCTCACCTGTCCCTCAGCAGTTGTCTTTGTTCCCTTTGTACTTGCTGCCATCTTCTCTGCCAAGGTCATTATTTTCATCACCGCAGTCATGTTCTTCTTCCACGTCACCGTCCTCGTTGTCTCCACCACTGATGTATTCCTTCTCACTGCTGCTGTTGTCATTGACCTCCTCGCCGACATCTAGGAAGTTTTCTTCTCCATCCCCCGGTGCAACTGTAGGCAGGGCTGAAAGTGATCTGGAGCCCTGCAAAGGGCTATATAAGTCCATCTTCTGGCAGATCTCGGTATGGCAATTTGATCCTAGTCAAGAAGTGATCAGATGACTGTTTATGGGAGCAAACCACAGACATTAAAGGTTCATGTGGGCTTTGACAGAGCTCCTGGCTTTGAGGCAGAGATGCAGGGAATGGTTGAGAATTGGGTGAATTCTGAGATAAATAATCAGCCAGCCTCTCTTCAAACATTATGTACATTTGCATATAAGAGAACTTTACACCTCAGACCATTGTGGGAAATTAAGATTTAAAAACATCTGAAGAATCTTCCATGCAGCTGTAAGACTCAATTCATTAGTTCATTAGTTTTCAAATGTTATATTAGTATTTAGTAATTAGTAATTATATTGATAAATATTTCATCAGAAGGGGGGCGTGGTGGTGCAGTGGGTTGGACTGGGTCCTGCTTTCTGGTGGGTCTGGGGTTCGAGTCCTGCTTGGGGTGCCTTGCGGTGTCCCATCTTGGATGTGTCCCCTCCTCCTCCAGCCTAATGCCCTGTGTTGCCGGGTTAGGCTCCAGCTCCCCATGACCCCGTGTAGGACGAGCGGTTCAGACAGCGTGTGTGTGTGTGTGTGTGTGTGTGTGTGTGTGTTTCATCAGAAGGGGTGCGGCAGCGCAGCGGCACATTGGGTCTGGGGTTCGACAGCTTTGGCTGCCTTGTGCTGGACTGGTGTCCTGTCTCGGGTGTGTCCCCTCCCCCTCCAGCCTTATGGCCTGTGTTGTTGGGTTAGTCTCCGGCTCACTGCGACCTCGCTTGGGATGAGCGGTTTCAGACAATCTGTGTGTGTTTTGTCAGAATTTCACTATATAATAAGGGTCCACAATGAATTATCAGCAAATGTTTGAAGATCTTAGAAAGATTGTCAGAATTGGTATTTTCAGTGGGTGAAGAATGTTTGTTTGTAAGAAGGAGGAGGGGGAACGTGTCTCCCAGTGATCAAACGAGGTTCATTTAAGACCCCTCCAAAAACGTATAACTTCTCCGAGTACCGTTACTGAAATCCCCTCAAATTCCTGACAATTTGTTACCTTCCTGGTTTGATTTGTTGTGTAGTCATGGTGGAGCGGTTTTGCTAAAAAAAGGTTGCAAGGTATCAAGAAGTAACACGCACTGCACGCATGTCATTCTAAAGCAATCAACGTTTATGTGCGCTCCGGGAGAAGGAGATTCTTTATTGTCGGCTGTGACTACTGCACTAGGGTAAAGGTTTATGGTACCTCAGAGAAAACAGTGAAGTGGCACTGATTGTATAAAAGATGTAGACGAAGGAAATGTACATGTAAAGTTATAAAGAAATGTTAAAAACGTTTACAGATTTTTTTTGGTTCAGAATTTGTACTATTTTATTTATTGTTATCTGTAGTACTTGAAATGGCTCATACAGCTTAGGAACTGATTTGTACAGATGTGTACGGAATTAGTTATTTTCTTTTGGTCTAAAGTCTATGTGTCTCCGTTGTACAGAGGTGTATTGACGGAGTGTGATCGTATTGGCTCTGCCCAGCGAGCAGAGTAGATTAATTATCTTGAGGTCCATACTCTTTAGCCAAATACAGGAAGATAATATCACTATTTCAATTTAGTTGATCCCATTTATCTAGCTTGAAATTTTATTTTGGTAAAAAAATGAAAGACAGCACATCGAATTATATCGATTACTAATTATTTTAATATAAAATTGAACATAGTGAATTGTGTTGTATGTTCTTAACAACCATGATGCATTTTATTTTTAGTAGATTTACTTAAGTAACAATTAATGTTATTATCATGAGAGATGGACTGATGCTGCATTCATTTGTAGCGAAATTGTCTTGATGCGTTTTTCTTTACAAAGTAATCTACCATAGAATCATAATTGAATTTTACATGTACACATATCCGTACGAGACTAAAATTGATTGAATCATTCAATCAGCTATTTTTTTTTTACTATCGTTTATTTGTCTTATGCCTTTATTCAGCGCTCTGCGTCACTATGCGAAAAGAGCGCCCTATAAAAATAAATTGAATCACTGTATTAAAATCTTCATGAAAATTAAAAAAACACAGTAACGTTGATTTAGTAATTTCTTTAAAATGTTCAGTTCGATGTGTCGGAATGCAAGTTATTAGTGAACCTTGACCAAAAAAAAATATATATATATATATATTAAATAAACATATGGTAAAATATTAACGTTTTTCAGTTATTTTTTTAAAGATTCCCCGTTAACCATTTTTCTTAAGTTCATCTGAGCCGCTCTCCATGGTGCTGTAATTTCACTCACTATTGACTAAAAGCTTTCCCCCTAATATCTGTAGAATCCAGTACTGCTGTGTTTATAAATTTAAAGCTTTTACCGAAAAACACTTATATTTTAAGTCATTTAATTATTTTTATTCAATTATGAGATAGCAAAATTCGCTCTTTCGTTTATATAAACTGCTAAATGAAAAAGGTGTCACACTAATTAAAGAATAAAGATATGTGTATTTACTGTTGCCTTGTAGTAAAAACGTTTAATATGTATTTATAAATGTTTCTCTTGGAAGAGAATTTGAGCATGTTTCGATGTTTGTTTTTTTCAGTAAAGATTTTACGCTGCAAAATGAACCGAATTTAAGAAAAGCCGTACTGCACTGCTTTAAGTCCAAGTGCCTGAAGTGAAGTCATAAGTGAGTGGACGACATCAATTCAGATTTAGCTTTGTTTGGACGTAGATGATAGAATGTCAATTATCAGGCACTTTTGCCAGTTAACTAAATTATGGAATTCACTGTGTATTTTTGAGTCCTAAAATTTCTGCACATGTTCTCTGCTTTGCAAATGTAGCGCTGAATGTTGCCTTTTCAGCGTTGCCTGTATTTCAGGATTTGCCAGTTTTATTGATCCGTATGCATCGTTACATGATTCGTATTGATAGTAACGAGCTGCTTGTGCTGACCTCTATGGAACGTTCTGTGAAATTACAAGTTTTATATTCGCGAAGAAAGTACTTTCAGTCTCCGGGTTTGTTTTCCACAATTTTGGTTTAACTGAAAATTCCATCCACCCATCCATCACCAACAGCCGCTTGTCCCGAGCGGGGTCGCGGCGAGACGGAGCCTTTCCCGGCAACACAGGGTGCAAGGCCAGAGGGGGAGGGGACACACCCAGGACGGGACACCACTCCGTCGCAGAGCACCCCAAGCAGGGTTCGAACCCCAGACCCACCACACAGCAGGCACTGGCTGAACCCGCCGCGCTGCGACTAAAAAACAATTATACAAAAAAATATTAAAAACAAAATCTACCTATAGCTGATATTCACATTTTACTTAATTTGTTTGTTTTTTGTTTCTTTCATATGTTTTCCTATATATATATATATATAGGAAATCATAGGAAACACTATGTCGTGTATGTTTATTGGTTACAGCTCCAAATAATTTACACTTTTAGAATAGTGTAAAAAACACTGTAAATGCACCATGATTCAATGTACATCCATCCCTTATCAATAACGACTTATTCGATGCAGGGTTGCAGTGGTCCAAGCCCGTCAAGGAAGCATTGGGCAATACAGTATATATTCCCTTGTCATGTTAATAAACAAAATCTATCATTATCAGAGCAATCAAGTAGAAAAAAGTCAAATTACATGAGAAAATCATTTGCCATTGGTAGTATCTACTACACCAGCCACCTAAAAAATGAAACGAGACAGAATGAAATGAAATGACAGAAATGAAACATACACTGACTGAAGCCACTTTTCTTCCCCAGGGGGGTTATGGCAATCTGGAGCCTAACTCAGCAACACAGGGCATAAGGCTGGAGGGTGGGGGGGTGACTTAATTTGTTTGTTTTTTGTTTCTTTCATATGCACACACCCAGGATGGAACACCAGCCTGTCACAAGGCACCCCAAGCAGAACTTGAACCCCAGACCCACTAGAGAGCAGGACCTGTCCAAGCTCACTGTGTCACCACACTTCCTAGCAATGAAACATCCAAGCATCAAAGATCAAACATGTAATTTGGTAAGTCGCCGTGGCTTGCATATAGGTGACATTTTTTGAGAAGCCCAAAATATTGGGTTTTAGCCATTTAAATATATTTTCAGGTACTCTTTTAGACAATCTGAAAACATATATCAAGGAGAATGGGTGACAGATCCCGAAAAAAAAAAAAAAAATGAAGAGGCCATCCTTTATTAGCCCATTAGAAGTTAAACACAGCAAAATGCTTAGAGTAAAATGTCTCTACAACGTTTGCATTTCTCAGTAACATTAGAGGTAGGTTTTCAGACAAAACAATTTCAAAGTTTTGGCCATGAAGGATTACTTTCATCAGTTTTTGAAAGCCAAGGAATATCTCCATCAATTCAGAGTCCCAGGATATAGCTATTGTCAAAAGCAAAAAGCTTTCAGCCATGACAGAATAACATACATTTTTTGCGTTCCATGCCACACTAAGTTTATTTACACCATTTATCCACACAGTAAAATCCTTATAGCTGGAGTCAGTAGAACTAGAACTTGCAGGACAGTTGTTTATTTATTGTATTTAATGCTTGCCTATCAAATGTTCCTCTTTTTTAATCACCCTTAAGTATGATCCTGTTTGAAACAGGTAAATAGGTACAAAAAAAAAAAAAATGGTAGGAGGTTATCAGGATTCATCTTTACCTACTCGAGTGATGAACATCAGTGCATCAAGTGGAAGGTAACAAACTAGGTTTACTTAAGAGTCACATGTCTGCAGCCATGTCTCTTTCTCTTAATGTAATGCACAAATTGTATTTTTGCTGAGATGTATGTCACTTTGGACAAAAGTGTCTGCTAAATGAATAAATGTAAATATAAATATAAGAGGACTAAGTAACGGGCTCCAGAGGGATGTTTCGTTCAGCAACACTGCAAAACCACTCAGTCTATCACATGAATGCAATGCCCTGTTTACACTGCAAAGGTACAAGCTCATTTGCTGCAGAGTAAAAAGCAATAGCCTTTGTTACAGCAACATTCAGTACATTTTTTATGTGATTAAAGGCAAACAATCTAAAATACGAAACACAATGAAATATAGAGACTACCACAATACTATGAAACATAGTTTCCTTTTAAAAACACTATTCCTACCTTTTTTAAAGAGAACAACAAATACTATGTCATGTGTGTTTATTGGTTACAGCTCCAAATAATTTACATTTTTAGAACAATGTAAAAAATACTGTAAATATGCAATGTTTGAATGTACATCCATCCGTTACCAATAATGACTTGTTCAATGCAGGGTTGCAGTGGTCCAAGCCTATTAAGAAGCATTAGGTAAACCCTGGACAGTGTACCACTCCATTACAGAGCAATCTCTCTCACACACACACACACACATACACACACACACACACACACACACACACAATTTAGCATATGAAACATGTTTTTGGACTGTGGGAGGAAACTGGAGCATTTAGAGGAAACCTACACAAACAGAGAGAACATGCAAACTCTACACATTGTCAGATTCAGTCGCACATCCAAACCTACAGCCTAAAAGCTATGAGGTATCAAAAAGTTTTATAGCTAAAACAGTCATAGTACCCTGACTGTATTATAATGTCAAACAGTGACATCAATAACTTAAAGTAGTGGATCCAAATTAATTACGCAAATGTTAGCAAAATACTTTGTGTTGCAGTTCATGAGCAGTGGCCTATAACATCCTAAGTCAAATTCATAAAAGTTTGTTGACTTTATCTGTACTGGGTGTGTTAATACGAAGCAAGATGTCTTACAATGTTCTATACTTGCAATAGTTCCTGTAGCTGTAGCACAACACATGTTAGACCTGTCAAATATTATATGCAAAATGTAATATCTATGAAAAACTGACATTTACCAAACTTTCAAAATAGACAAAATGGATTTCATAAATAGTGAATTTTTCATGTTATTGTTAGAATGTCCAGATATTTGAACTTTGGTAGTGCTAACTAATTTATGTATGCAATATGGATGTAAAAATATGACTGTCCTTCCCTTCACACAAACCCAGTGGTAAAGTTGTGCCTCATTTCAGCTGTGTTCCAAATTTTCTCAAAGATGGCTTGAGACAATGTTTTCCTAGGCAAAGGGCTGGATTTCAGTTCATCCTTGTATCTTGTCATGAGGCTTGGTGATGTTTTTTTTAAGCATCAGCACCATTAAACATTCTTTATCAGTCCACAGACCCTGTAGATTTAACCCCAGATGTACTGTGCTTTTGCCTTCTCCTTTCTGCCTGCCCTATGGCTTTCAGGACCTTTTCCCGGTAGAGATGACTGGTGTGGAAAAGGTGCACCATCTCATGGTCCTTGTTTGCCAGGACTCTGGGCAGAAAGAGAGACGCCTTCTCTGTTCTGCGAGTCTTGAAACCTCTCCTGGGTCGGCCTTTCCCGTTGATGGACACGTACCACAGTCTTTCTGCACTAGCTCTCCTCCTATTGGACCTTGGGGATGGGGGTGCTGTTCTGTAGTGCCGTGAGGCATAGGTGTTATAACCCAGTTCATGGATCCGCTCCACAAATTCGCATTCCGGTTTAAAGACATCCTGAGGGAGAAAGGCAAAGTCCTACATCAATGTTTGTACAACCTGTTTTATGTTTGAAACATCCTCTGGTTCACATGAATCTATGGAATTTGGAATACTTTTCTGGTTAATGTTGAACAGAATTGTGTCTGTAGTACCAGTCTGAGTACAATTTCTGGAAAATAAATAATACATATATTCACATCCAGATCATTAGCTTGAATTGTCTATTATTTTCTTTTTTTCACCAAATAGTTCTTACACAACTTTGAGGTGTGTGTCAGGTCAGCATTTACATGAAACATGAAGCTTGTCCAATTAGCCAAAATCCTGATGGAGCAGCATGCCTCTTCAGTATGCTTTTATAGCTGGTTTAGATGCCATGGACTTGGTGAAGATCACCAAGTCTGTGACCAGGAAAACAACCTCAGGCATGTGACTGCCTCCTCTATGCTGGACTGCACAAACTGCACAGGCACAACTGTGCCAACCCTTTGCAACTTACAGATACTTGGTAGTTGACTCATTAGTCTGTAAGACCAACTTTCACTATTGCAACTTCCAGTTTCTATTTTTTTGTCTAGGAAAATCCATTTTAAAACTGACATAGGAAAAAACTTTATACTGTATTGTCTAATAAGTCCTGAACACAAGAGTTTATATATCGTTGAACTCTAATTTATGACAAACATTTGATTAACTGTTATCAGTAAACAATTCATATGAAAATATAAATTTATGTTGCAGTGAACTAATTTTTCAGACCTATTAAGAAGCAATCTTTTTTTTTAAATTTGGAAATACTGCAGTGAACACTGAATGACTGATGCCATCTCCAAGAACCCTGATTCTGTCAAATAAAGAACTTTGCTTTGTAATGAGCAAATAATGTTTTTCCAGCGTGACTAACAAGTCTTACACCTGCAATTATGATGTATTTTTTAATGTCACACAGGGGAACTTTAGCGTTTCACAGAGATGTAATGGGTAAATCCATGCAAATATCGATACTCTGAATAATTCTGTGAAAAAGAAACTGTCGTGCAAGAGCTATTGTTTCTGAAATAATGTCACGTGGCACTTACTGAAGCATAAAGACGTCCTTTTTTGTTCATAGCCAGATATCTGCCTGAAAAAAGACCTTTTATAGCCACCACTCCAACGTCAACGGCTGTGATTTCCAATATACCTACAAAGAAATAAATGAAAGCATTATGGTAACTTATCAGTTTGAAACCCATTTAGGAAAGGAAGGGTCTAAATCTACTGTGCAAACTGAAGGACCTCATTTTGAAGTGTGTGTTCACATAATGAAGAACAACACAATCCATATCACAGCAAGAACTGAGCATTAGATTTGCACCAACAAAAATCAGATTTCATGCATTTCAACATTTTTCAAGATGAACAAAAAGGTCACCCACATAGATTTGATGGGTGTATACTGGATTAGAGGCCTTGCACCCACCATTTCCTATTTTCTATACATAAATGGGATTTAAAAATCTACAACAGTTATGTACCTTGTCTGAAAGCAAAGCCAGGCGATGAGGAGAAATGCTTTCTTGACTTTTACAAAGAATCAACTCAGAAAATGTATTCAGACTTTAAAAAACAAGTTGCTGGAAGCACTGAGAGGGGTCAATGAGATTTACTACTATACTTAAGGAAGAGATGAATGACATTGAACTCCAGGTTCAGTTAATCCGGCACAAAAGGTTAAATCCTTCAGCAAAACCTCAAAAAAAAAAAAAAAAAGAAAAAAAAACTGAACCTTTGTTTTGAATAGTGGGGAACCACGTCACTGTGAAGTAGCACACAGGTATTTAGGGATGAATGCTGAAAAATAATCAATTAAAGGCATATAGAGTTCATTTAATTCAAGGATACTATAGTTTAAATTAATTAAGCAATTAATGCACTGTGAATGTAGGTGAAGAGTTGATGTATAATTGACACAACAGTATCAATATTCTCAATATCAATACACATGGTAGATAGAACAAGTAATTTATTTTGGAATATCAAGTGATCAGTCTCACAGATCGATCATTTAAATAAACGTTTAACACACACGACACACAGAAGAACAAATGAGCTGTGCTTTGTCCACTCCTCATGTTCAGGTACCGCTTTGGGAAGTTACTCACTGCATTCATTGTCTACACTGTATTGTTCTAAGTGTTATCGTGCTGTTCTGTGTCCGTCATAAACTAACTGGGATACAGCAGAAGAAAATTAAGTAAAAAAACAGCTCGACGCGCAACTGCATTTGGTCTCGACGGAACATGTTTTCTAACTTTTTTCATTGAGATTCATGACTTTCTGTAAGAGCACGCAACACTGCACATGTTTATATAATTATAACGCCGTGCAGAGCATTCTGGAGTAATTCATAAATCATATCTCTTCATGTGTTAACACTTTAAAATCGCACATGACTGAAAGTTAAGCTTAGGGAATCCGGAACATAATAATATACATTTTTTTCCCCCTTTTTTTAAAGTACAGAAGAACACGTATTACGTAGCTGAGTATTTAAAAATTATAACATTTTATCTCCTGTAAGAGAACTAGTTGCATTCGCAGACACTATTTGTATGAGTAAAATAATGATAAAATATACTTGTGTATTATTTGTAATATATAACGGTGTATATACATCATAAAACTTATTGTTTATTATGAATGAGCGTAGCTGAAGGGTGTACCGTGGTTAAACTGAAATGATCTTGCTTAAATAAAAATAAAGAACACGCATCTAGCCTACTACGTGTTCTCACGTGCACGCGCAAGCCGAAGGGCCGTCAGAACGGCCTGAAATGCGCACTCGGGCGCTGTCAGCGGAGGATACTCACTGAAGGGGCTGTTCTCTTCCAGAGATCCATCTATCCTCCCGTTCGGGTGTATCTGCAGGTGATACTTAGTCGCGCAGTAGAGCTTCCTGCGTCTGGGCGCGCCCCCGAGGTGCTCGTACACGCCGCCGCGTCCTCCAGCGTCTCTCTTGTGCCGGGGGTCGCACGCCTGGCCCCTGACGCACTGCTCCCTGGCCATCGGAGCCAGGGTCGGGGAGACCTCCTGCCAGCTGGGATCCAGGAAGCCCAGCAACACCCAGAGCAGGACGATCACCATTGTGGCATGGCCGAAAAGCCCGGTGCTGCTGCCGGAACGCGCAGAAGTGACTCGAACGGTCCCATCGGATCGGAGAAGTGTTGAGACTAGTGCAGGTCCGACGAGGCAGCCGCTTTGGCCCAGCCCAGTTTTATCTGCCTCCATCGCTCCTTTTTATTGGCATGCCCGAAGTCATCGATTAGCACCAGGAAGCTCAGCTGACAAACAGAGAGAAACAGCGCAGGAGATGATGGCCATCAATCAGTTCTTTCTGCTCCTGGGACAGGCAAGACTTGCAGGGAAAATCATGTGGATTTGATAATGACACTTGAGGCAAGATGCTGTTGCTGCTGCTAATAATAATAATAATAATAATAAGAAGAAGAAAACTTTCTGCCAGCTAGCCTTTGAACAGGGAGTTGGGTCTCAATTTTGTGTTGCCTGTGAAAATGCAGTGTGGATAAAATTTCACAGGTTACTGTGGCACTGAAAATCACATCTCTGAAGAGAGCCATGTGAGAGCAGAGCTTCTTCTGAGTCGTTTTCTGAAAGATCACATCCCAATATGCAATGATTCATCTGAAAATTACACACTTTGTACTTTGGGATGCACCCACCCTGTATATTTATATATATATATGGTGTGTATGTAGTCTATAATTACATCAAAAATGTACTGAATGTTGCTGTATATATCTAACATACTTCTTTATAAACATAAGCAGCAATTATGCTTAACTCATTCATTTGGGCTGTTCCATACAGTCGTATCATTAGCAATTTTTACATATCTTTCAAGAAAAATAGTGTTCTTCTGAAGAGCATACATTTACCATTGTATAAGAAAGATCAATGCGTTCTCCAGATCATACCACTGGTAGCATAGTTATTAGAGCTACTGCCTGTGGAATCAAAGGTTGCAGGTTTGAATACCACTGTAGTACACCTGAGCAAGGTACTTACCCTGAGCTAAGTACCACTGTAAAAAGTTGCTCAGGATCATTATGTTTATATTTATTCATTTAGCTGAAGCTTTTGTCCCAAGTGACTTGCGAATATTTACCCGTGTATACAGTTGGGAAATGTTACTTGAACAATTTAGGGTAAGCACATTGCTCAAGAGTGTTACAGTTGGAGGTGGGTATCAAACCTATGACTTTCAGGTCCCAGGGCAACAGCTCTAAGCACTGTACTACCAGCTGTCCCTCCATTTGCATAAATGGATAAATAATTGTTGGTACTTTAATATATTAAGTAGTTTTAGAGAAAAGCATCAGCTAAATGGATAAATGTAAAGATGAAATGGATGCTGTCAAAATAAACTGGGACAATGGACAAACTAAAAATTAATTTTTTATTTAAATGTCAGTAATGTAAGAATTCTGGCTTTCATCTTGCCCCACCGGGAAATAAAATAAAATGTGAATTCCATCATATATGAACTGTTTATTGATATTACTTTAAGGCTCTTTTTTAAATACTGGACTTAAGCGTTGGTTTCAGCCAAACAGAGGAATAGTTACACCTAAAGGACCTTTGCTAAAATTGCTTCCACCTTTCTATTACTGTGTATTTATTTCCATTTTCATTATTAGGTTCTACATCCAGAATGCTTAGTCATTATGTCAGTGTTGGCTATGATTCTTCTGGGAATGCCTCAATAATTTGTCACTGTTTTTTATCTCTTGGTGTCAGTTTTACTGGCGTGGGTGCTGTGCTATAAAACTCTTCATCAGCTTGTGCACTGTTCTTCTGTAGACACACTGGACAGCAGTTAAACAAAGGTCAAGTGATCTACCTCACAGGCATATTCTTGACCACTTGTGATAATGACTTTTTGATGTAGTTCATTCTCACAGGTAGTCAGAATTTAGACACGGTCTCCTGTTTCTTCCCGCCCATTATTCTCTAACTGTCTGTAACTGTCCACAAAGCCACACATCTGTTTACAGAAACTGATCTGAAGATCACCGTTATGGAGACCTTTGCAGACCCATAATATAAACTTATTTTGTCTTAAAAAGTATGTATGAATATCATAGCTGTCCTCAAGTAGCTAAGATCTGTCTGATAAGTCTGTAATCTCTTAACATTTTACTAAATTGGTCAAATTAAGGAAACTGCAGGTCTGTTTTGATCACATAAAACCTATCATTGTTCTTTCTTTATCTTTTTTCCATATAGCTACCATTTGTTATGTCTCCAAGTATTGATAACAAAGAGAATCAGTGCAGAAGCCTATATGTATTTTTGGATGAGGAACTGTTGTTTTTTCCCTAAATAAATTATTCACTGTCATAAATCTTAATTTCAATGGAAGGGGAAGTTTCAATTTGTAAGTGCGATAAATCCCTAGGAGGAGGTAGTGTCAACTGGGGGGCTGCCCCTCTCTCCAATTAAAAAGCCATTACTAGTTCAAACATAAAACAGCCCCAATCCTGGGGATTATGTGGGGTAATCTTAAAGTGTTTGCTCTCAGTTTGCTTTCACAACGTTTTGATAATACTTCTGTTTGTTCGATATGCCAATCAAAGTTTCAGCGCAGAATCCCTATTTTTGAGGGATTATGTGATAAATACTTAGTCAAGGATTATTAAATACCTTGTGATGTTTTGTACAGTAAACTGAATATAACATACAGCCTACAGATAATTATGCTGTTTAGTCCTCTTTTGCAAGTAACATATTTGTGCCTTATTTATGTTATACCAGTGCAACATTTTTGGGGATGTCCTTTAATTGCCCACACATTCCAAAATCATGCACACAATGGGTCTTTTGCCAGATTACAGAGGTTATTAGCCACTGGTTCTTTTTTTCTGGCTCTTCTGTGGAAAAAAGGAGGCACCAATAATCGAGACCAAATCAAACTGACCTTTGAACCTTTTTTGCTGTACTTTTTCTCATACCACGGCCCCTTTCCCAGACCAGAGTGCCTTTCGTCCTCTGACAAATCACTGCTGAGCCGCTTTTGTCCTCCTTTGCTTTGATCTCACCTGCTTGTCAGGACAAAGAACTCCCGTACAGTTTGGACCCACTGCAAACAAATTGGCAACCATTGCATTCTAATTCACCTATTTCAACAGATGGGTTTAGAAATGTTAACCCTTGACTATTGCTTCTGCTGATGAGATTTTTTTTTAATCACTCTGCACTGAATTTATTTTTAGAAGCCCACATGGGTAAAGCATTTGTCACAAATTACAACAGGTTGGATATAACATGTATGTAATTTCATTGCTAACCTAAATGCTTGTCTTTAATCCCTTTTTAATTTTAACTTTTAGTCAGGGGCACATTAGTAATTAAGTCAATAATATTACTAAAGAAGTGAAAATCAAAAACAGTTGTACTCGAATGTGAAATGGAATTGCTTTATTTCAGCATCCTTGAACTATATAATTATGTAATTGATACTGTCAGCCACTTATTTTTGAGTATGATAAAATATTTACATATCTTATTAGAATTAAGTATTTGAATTCATGACTATCGCTGGCTGTACTTGTCTTACTCTTTCAGATGAATACATTGCTGGCATTAAAAGTTTGGATCTAATTCTTTAGTAATTATTATTATTATTATTATTATTATTATTATTATTATTATTATTATTATTACTATTATTGCCTTTAAAATAGCATTACTGACTCACTCATTCATGACTACATTTTTTGCCAAATAGCACCATTAATAGTTTCAGTAGAGTAATGTTTATTCTTATTTATTTACTATTCTGATGGGTATCTTACCTTTAGTTCCAAGGACAAGACAGTGTCCTCGACGGCTGCACTACCAGTCCCTGAGGAATGTTGACTCAGCAGCTGTAGGCGGCTCATTTGAAACTCTATGTCACCTTATTTCCCTTAAATATACAGCCATTGGCATAGGGACAGGGCAGCCAGTAGGAGTCCTTGAATAAGAATGCTGCCTTTTTATACTTTAAAAAGAACAAAAAAATGATCGGAGATCAGCAGTCAGGGATGGACATTGCCCCCTGGGTTTCATTTGAAAACAATGTGGTGACATTTATATGGACTTCAACTGAATCCTGTACCTCAAATCATTGTGCAACTGTGACATGTTAATTCATGTTTACAGTAAGGATTAGAGTTAAATCAATTAAACATGAATGTTTACTTAGAAATTCACAAAAACTTCCGAGATGCAATGAATTAACGCATGTAAATAGCAAAACAGTCTAAACTTTTTTTTAATTTCTGATTGCAAGTCAAGTCAGGCTTTTTTAATCAAACCTCAATCACCTTTTTGGTTTTACAATGAAAGCTTTCACCCTGCTGATCTTTATAAGATAGACTGTCATTTGCAGCAATGTGCTTCTGATTCAGTGTTTACCTCTTATGTATAATGGTAATAAAGTGTTCTGCATATTTTATATTGATATTACTGGGTGAGCATGAGAATTTAAGGAGTTTTCTCGAATTCACTTTAAAAGTAAAATTAAACATATCCCTGAAATAAATCTTGCTGCAATGAAACTGGATGCTTTGTGTGAAGGAATGTCTTTGTCTAGATAAGCAGTTTTCCAGCAACAAAGCTTTACAGGTCACTGTCCTCTTCCCTCTTATACTGGTGCTACTGTTGAGCCTTTCTGAGGAACTGGGAGGAGTGTGCTCAAGGTCTTCTCCTCAACTTGCATTGCTGGGGATTGCCAGCCTTGCCCTGCTGCATGCTTTTCAGTGGCAAGAATACCTTTGCCCTCTTTACCTTTCTGGCCGACACTGTTGGTGTCCTGCTTCCTTCAGACCCTGGTACGCGACATCATATTGCCCCTGGCTGGGTAATTTGTGCTGCTGACAGACATCTCTCCTAAAGGCACTTATCACTTCACTAGTGTTTGCTGATACCTTTCAGGGGCCTTTGAGCTAACAACACTAAGCTATGTTAATGCCAGATGTTTGATTCCTGACTTGTTCAGCTTTCACAGTAAGCAAACGTTGAGCAGTAACTTTGGGTTGTGACGCTGGGTGTACAACCAGTTAGAATAAATTGATTATGGACAGTGTAATACACAGACTTCAGCCAATGTAATAAGAAATCATGCAAATCTGAGATATTTTATATTATACATCTATTGTGTTTAGTTTTTTCTATAGATGATACATGAATGTGTTAATTAAAAAATATCAGTTTATAATACAAAGGCCAATGAGCAATAACTAATATACTAATATACTAACTAATATAATGACAAATATACTACTACTCAATTTGAAAATGTGTGCTTGTATGGATTTGAAATTGAAAGTGAAATTTTAATCTTGAGAGAATCAAAATCTGTAAACCTTTTTTTTTTTAGAAAACACCTTTAGATTAGTAAGATATCATTATCATTATCATTATCGTTAACAGCATTAATAAAAAATATAACAAAGCAAAAGAAATGTAAATAATACAATATACTATAAATATATAATAATATAAGACACTTAGACTTTTGAATTTGACTAATATAATAAAGAATAAGGCACATTTGGTACAGATGTATATACTATTTTATTTCTCATTTAGTTCTGTTGAACATAAAGGATTAGTATAACACTTTCTGAAAAACTCTTGAGGATTGCTTCCAAATTTCATCAAAACAGAAAAATGCCATTGGTTCGCAAGAATGTGGGGAATGGTAAGTGTTTAGTGAAAAGGATATTGCAAGACCCTTGGGGGAAAAAAGAGAGCGTAACGACTATTCTTTGGGTTTAAAGTAGGATTAGGATTAAGACTTTTTCCAGAGTCCATAAATTTAAACTTCAGAAGAATATATTGCAGAACAAAATATATAGCTTTTTTCTTTTCTTGTTATACATCATTATATTATGGTATGGTCAGAGTCAATTGGTATTGCAAACAGGACCATTAGAGCCAGATAATCTAAAGTTCAGATACTGTGGCCAGGGGCGTTTTCTTTTTTCTTTTTTTTTTTTTTTCACTTTTATATTTGCAAGTTATGAGTAAAGACGTGATTAATATTGTTTGTGGGAACAAGTGCTACAGCACTGCTATGAATGTAGAAGTAGCTCTAACCAGCGCTACCAGTTCTAACCCTTAAGGTTAAAAGAGGAAAACTTTGTTGATTCTCAGAAATGGTTTGGAAATAGTATTTCACATGAACACATCTTCCCCCCCATGGTTTTTTCATGTTCCCTCAGGATGAAAAGTAGAAAAAAAAAACTTTGACAAACTTTACAAACTTTCACAACTTCAGTTCATTATACTATGACTGTAAGTTCCTTTAAATGTTCACTTATTGTAAAATGAAGATCAACAAGTGCTTGTATATTGAATAAATATGTAGAAATTTTTTGGAATAAAATGTCATTATGTTTTCATATTTGATGACAATATAGTAATTGCTTTGAGGCTATACTTTGTTGTGGACACTGAAGAGTTAAAGTCTTCAGCTGTTAGCAAAAGGATCTTAGATAAAATTAAACTCCATGAGACTGAAGTAACAGCAGTATGCTAATGTGCAGCCTTCTTTGGATTTTTGTCACTGCACACAATTTTTTAAAAAAAAAAATGTAATGTCAAATTTGCGAAGGGGCCTTTTTATGATATAGTACTCACAGGAATACAAACCCCTGGCTGTATAAGAGACACATTTAGGAAAAAAGTCTGGCATGTTCATCATTTCCGAAACCTATTTTTTTAACCTGCAACTCTTGACTAAGCCAAGGTAAGTTCCTTTTGTTGACTGTTCCCAGGAAGCCACTTTGCTTTGTGAGCCTTTTCAGAAGTAGACACTAAGAAGACAAGACATCAAAATAGACATGTATAAAGGTGAAGAGGTTAAGTAGTGTTAGTTTATCTTATAAATAGGACCCAGGACATTCGCTTTTTGAAGTTTTGTTGTTGCCTACTAACATTCCTCTCTTGTCTTGTTTGGCTTTCAATAAAGCTGCCTGGCATAGGCACTGCGTGAAGCCCACAAAATTATCTGAATTCAAAAGTGCTGATGGTACAGTAGTGCCATTCTCTCATTTCCCTGTGAAATAAAGATTTAATGGCTCATCATTGAGAATGATTATTTACAGTATTTTTATAAAGTATTTTTTTCCTTGTACTGTATACTGCTTTCCCTTTCTCAGACAGGAATGGACTGCTGGGACATGACAAAAGGGTCTAATTAGAAGTAGGACTATGCTCTATGCTAAGTGAACCATATGCTAACCACCTCATTTTACTGCTGGGAAGGAAGTGTGATGCTGTCATATGTAGCATATGACTATAAAAACTACTCATGTTGTCTATCCACACTATTTAATAATCTATCTACATCTAAAAAATAATAAATATAGAAAGAAAAGTATGTATAGCATTTCTGCAGCTTCTCTTCTATAAAAGTGATTTTTTTTAATTGTACATGGGGTAAAGTACACACACACACACACACACACACACACATTTTCAGAACCGCTTGTCCCATTGAAAACAGGGCATATGGAGTAGAACATCATAAGTATGTGATCAGTATTAACAATTCATTGGTTGCTTTTATTAGAGGGGGTGTGGTGGTGCAGCGGGATTGGCCAGGTCATGCTCTCTAGTGGATCTGGGGTTCGAGTCCTGCTTGGGGTGGCTTGCAAAGGACTGGCATCCTGTCCTGGGTGTGTCCCCGCCCGGTATTGCCAGGTTAGGCTCCGGTTCGCTGCAACTCGACTCGGGCAAGTGGTTTCACCCTGTGTGTATCTGTGGGGTTCATTTTTTTTCTAGCCTGAGGCAATTATAATTAAAAGTAATCATTTTAATCAAGTGGTACTGGAATTTTTTCAACTGAAATCAAAATCTTTATATGCTGCTTTCTGCTGCCCTCTGAGACACAGCAGCTGCTATTTGGACAGGAATTCAGTATTCCTCCAGAAATCTTGACAATATAAGGACATTTTTATGTTACAGATATAAAGAAAAATATTTACCCATTATGTAGTAACTGCTTTGAACATAGCAAAATTAACCCTTTTCCAAATTTACCTTCCACCAGATTACCTTCAACCATTTGTCTTAATCTCTGCATGTTAAATTTTGCTTGGCGTGAAATTTTGTCTAGCTGGGTATTTTATATGTGTGCACGCAGAGCTGTCAGAATGTGTTTTATTAGGGTATGATGTACATACTGTAGCAAGATCGTATGCTATTGGTTTTGGTTATCAATGAGCATGGAGAAAGCATGGTGACAACAGCGGATAATCACACCAGCGACACCATGTTTATTCTACTACTTAATAAAATCTCAGAAAGATTACAAAAAAACTGCTGAGATTGCAATTACATTCATTCTTTGATATTTCATATCAGACTATTGGAATCATAAGTGGGTTCGAGCCCTGCTTTGGGTGCCTTATGATGGACTAGCGTCCCTTTCAGGGTGTGTCCCCTCCCCCTTTGGCCTTGCACCCTGTGTTGCTGGGTTAGGTTCTGGCTCACAGTGACCCTGCTTGGGACAAGTGGTTGTTGACAATGGATGGATGGAATCATAAGTAAAGATTGTCCTTCAAGATTTCAGCAAGTGTATGATCATCACATGAATGCTTTTACTCCTCAGCAGACAACTGAAGATTAGAGTAAAGAAAACCAGCTTGAATTAATATACATGTTGATAGATCAGTTACCTCAGCCTATTAACTAGCCTCTTTCTATGAAGTACAATTCCAGTGAAATTTTTGTTTCTTTATGACAGCTGTGGTGCATATGTAGTCTCCCAGTGTTCATTTCCACCCCCTCCACAGTTCTGGCACTCAGCATTTTAAGTTAAAATGCACAACTGCGTCATTCTCAGTTCAGTGTTAAAGAATAAACAGTTTAGGAATTTAAGATGAAGTGCACGGCTAGTCTCCAGTAGCAATGGGATGTTAGTATTGATGGATCAGCTATAATTTAATATCATTCCTGTAATTTTACCTGATGTTTTATGTGTCAGTGAAGCAGTAATTAAAATGCACTGCAGAACTTCCATGATTCCTGCCCTCATACGCCACCACCGAGCATCCATCTTGAGAGAATGACCCAATCCGTAAAGAATGCCCTGGATTTTTTAAACATTGCTATTAAGTTGGCTATTTTCAGGCAGATTAGAGCCCCTGGGATTGTGGATTTGAATGATTTCTCTAAGGAATCAATTTAGTTTTATTTGTTATTATTTCCATTAAAAGTTATAAATACAATTTGATCAAATTCTATCACTTTCAGCTTTGTACAATGTATGAAACACCTCTGATTTGGAAATTGAGTGTGTGGATGAGAGAAGGAATCCTTCATTAGTGTATTCTTAATCACCTTCCTTGTGGAGCAATAATGTCAGCCTAATGTCAGTCTTTCCTATTTTCACGAATTGGAGATATGTTTCAGGCTCTGAAACATATTCCAATCTGTCTTCTGTGATTCTTTCAGCCACTCTACATTCAGTTATTGAATTTTTGTACGTGCAGTTGTTCTTGCAGGGACAGCAGGTAGTGCGGTGATTACAGTAGCTGCCTTTGGGCCCACAAGTTACAAATTTGAATTTCATCCTCAGATGTCGTACCCCTAAGCAATGTACTTAACCTAAAATTGCTCCAGTAAACGTACCCAGTTGTATAAGTGGGCAAATAATTGTGAAGTATCTTAACACTGTAAGTCTCTTTGGAAAAAAGTGTCACCTAAATGAGTGAAAATGAGACTGGTAACTTCAATAACAATGTGCTGCTTTGGTTTTTGAAAGCCAGCCTTTATTTAAAGGATAGTCACAGCCACTTGTTCCCCAGCTCTCTTTACTTGCTGTTTCCAGGGAAAAAGCCTTTCTTGGCTCCACTGAATAGGAATTTTGACTAACTCTCTTTATGCCAAGCATGTGCTTTCAGAGGAAACCATAGTTCACAACAGAACGCCTAGGTTTCCCATCCTGCGGTTGAACTGTTTAGTATTTTATTTCACTGTGCCGTGAATTCCACACGTTGTTGGTGCTAGAAATAAACATAAAGTGCGATAAGATAATACAACATGTATCCTAAGAATGTCAACAAGAATGCGTGGAGCACACTGGATTAGTTTCCAGTGTTGTCAAACTATAACAGAGAGGGGTTTTTACTGATGTTCACTCTTCTCTGGATTCATTGTCTCAGAGCCTCAGAAATGTGTGTTTTTTTGCTTAAATCTATATGTGAAGATAGAACTGTAAATTGAAAAGGGTGTTTACACATTTTTCTTTCTTTTGGATTGCATGAAATTTCCTTAGTATACTAATCTACAAGAGGCTGTCTGCACAACTAACTTCTTTGTGCAGCATTTTTTTGTCAGAGCTGAAATATGCATGCTGTGACTGCAAAGAGGTTAAATCTGACCTGATAAAAATGATAAAACCGTAAACAGAAATGGCATCAGTGAGAACTGCAGGACAAAGACTGTATCATTATATTTTGGCCTGATAGGAGCAGACGGCCACCAGTAAATAAACGCTGACTTCCTGAAAATTTCAGATTACTGGAAAACAGATCCTTAATGTACACTCAGTCTTCTGCCATGTATGCTTGTTTAATGAACCATGAGTGTGCACACACTGCTCGGTCGTAATATGACCAACAGGTCCATCCACATGTTGGGAATTCTCTTTCAAATTATACAATTTGCTGATTTCATCTGATTTATCAGTCAAGATCTAGGGAGTTGAGTTCAGTCTCTTCTTCTCCCAGCACATTGAATCTAATCCTGTAATTCTGCAGATGCCTCATGTACAGTGGCAAGAAAAAAGTATGTGAACCCTTTGAAAATTATTGCATTCATGTATATATTTGTCAGAATCTGGTTTGATATTCATCTAGGTTACAGTAATCAACAAACACAGTCTGTTTTAACTAATAACACACAAATTATTGTGTTGTTCTTGTAAATATTGAAGATATTCAAACATTCACAGTATAGGTTGGAAGAAGTATTTGAAACCCTAGGCTAATGACTTCCAGAAAAGCTAATTAGAGCTGGAAACTGGAAAACACACACACATTTTCAGAACCGCTTGTCCCACACGGGGAACCGGAGCCTAACCCAGCAACACAGGGCGTAAGGCTGGAGGGAGAGGGGACACACTCAGGACGGGACGCCAGTCCGTCACAAGGCACCCCAAGCAGGACTCGAACCCCAGACCCACCGGACAGCAGGACTGTGGTCCAACCCACTGCGCCACCGCACCTCCCGCTACTGGAAAACCTGGTGTCTAATTAATGAAACGAAATTAGAGATGTGGTTTAGAGCTACTTGACTTATAAAAAGCACTCAAAATTTTGAGTTTACTATTCACAAATGCATCTGCTGATGTGAACCATGCCTCGCAAAAAAAGAGCTCTCAGAAGACCTGCGATCAAGAATTGTTGTGTTGCATAAAGATGGAAAGGGTTACAAAGTTATCTCAAAGAGCTTAGCTATTCATCTGTCCGCTGTTAGACAAATTGTCAATAATTGGAGACAATTTAGTATGTGGCCACTACTCTCCCTAGAAGTGGCCGTCCAGCTAAGATGACTCAAAGGGCACACCGCACAATTTTCAGTGAGGTAAAAAAGAACCCTAGAGTGACAGCTAAAGACTTGAAGAAATCATTGGAACTGGTTAACATCTATTTTCATGAGTCTACTATATTGAAAACATTGAACAGGCATGGTGGACTGATGAAACTTAGGCTGAGTTGTTTGGGAAGAACACGCAGCACTATGTATGGCATAAAAAGAGCACTGCATACCAACATGAAAACATCATCCCAGTGGTTAAGTACGGTGGAGGGAGCATCATGCTTTGGGGCTGCTTTGCTGCTTTGGGGCCTGGACCACTTGCCATCACTGAGGGAAAAATGAATTCCAAAGTTTATCGACATATCCTACAGGATAATATCAGAGTGGCTGTGTGCCAGCTGAAGCTCAGTAGAAGATGGGTGATACAGCAGGACAATGATCCTAAACATTGAAGTAAATCCACTACTGAATGGATTCAAAAAAGAAAATCTATCTTTTGGAGTGGCCCAATCAGAGCCCAGAGTTTAACCCCATAGAGATGCTGTGGAACGATCTCAGGAAAGCAGTTCACACCATACATCCTAAGAAAATGGCTGCGCTGAAACAGATCTATAAGGAAGAGTGGTCGAAAATTCCTCCTGAATGTTGTACAGGTCTAATCCACAGCTACCAGAAATGCTTGGTTGAGGTTATTGCTGCCAAAGGAGGATCAACTAGCTACTAAATCCAAGTGTTCACTTACTTTTTCCACAGCACTGTGAATGTTTAATGGGGTGTGTTCAATAAAGCCATGAAAGATTATAATTGTTTGTGTGTTGTTAGCTTAAGCATATTGTGGTTGTCTGTACTTGAGACTTTGAAGACGAGGTGAGATTTTATGACCAATTAATGTCGAAAACCAACAAATTCCAAAGGGTTCACATACTTTTTCTTGCCACTGTATGTTCACAGGATCCACCCCAATCTCACCACACTTTCTCCTCAGCTCCTGGCTATGATGATATCTTGCCTCAACTGTTGCATCTCCCTCCTGTCTGGTCTTCTGGCCTCTGCTATCAAGAATCTGCACCCTGATATGTACAGGACTTCACCACAACACAGATCCCAGGAAAAGCACTATGCTTCTCCACCACTGGGCCCTTGATAGTCTAGCTTATGAAGTCTTAGTCTTAGATCCTCCCGTGCTGTTGGGCACATCAGGCGACGAAGTCTCTCCACTTCTGCCAGTCCTCTGCCAGCGCTTCAGCTTCGTTCCAGGATACGCCAGCGAACTTAAGATCGTTGATGAAAGTTCGATGCTAGGTGGTGCAGGGACGGCCCCTGCCACGCCTGGCACCCCGGGGGCACCAGTGCATTGCCACCCGGGAATGCTATGTCGTTGCATTCGTAAAATATGCCCGGCTAGCCTGAGTTGTCGTTGTGTGATTGTAACTTGAAGGCTGCTGGAATTTCCCCGGTGCAAGACTTCTTCGTTGGTAATGCGGTCGATGTACTGGATCTTGAGAATCCGCAGGAGACATCGTTGGTGGAATGCGTTTATCCTGCGAACAGTGTTCGTCGTTAGCTTCCAAGTTTCGCATGCGTAGATTGCGGTCGGGACGACAATGGAGGCGTATAGTCGTAACTTAATCTTGAGGGAGATTGAAGCTGATGTCCAGATGTGCTGGAGGCGACGGAACACGGCTGAAGCTTTCCCAATCCGGCACCGGACATCAGTCTCGGCGTCACCATCTTGACAAGCAATTCTCCCCAAGTAGGTGAATTTCTCCACTGTCTCCAGTCGTGTCGCGTCAACAGTGATGTTGGCTGGCACGCCTACGGGTCCCGTCTTCATGATCTTTGATTTTTCCGAGCTGATATGCAGGCTGATCTTACTGTCTTTGTGGCTGAGTCTCTCGGTTGTGTTTTGGAGCTGGGTTTCATCTTCGGCGAACAGGGCCACATCGTCGGCAAAATCTAGATCTGTCAAGCGATCTTGATCCGTCCAAGGGATGCCTGCTTCAACATACGCAGTTGCCTTTTTCATGACGAAGTCAAGGGCAACGAGGAAGAGGATCGGTGAAAGGATACAGCCCTGGCAGACGCCGGTAGTGATCTCGAAAAAATCTGTGTGCCCTGTGTCGGTCCTTACACAGCATGAGGAATTTAGATATAGATCCTTAAAGAGGGTGACGAAGGCTTCTGGGACGCCATAGACCTGGAGGATCGCCCACAACGAGTCTCGATGGATACTGTGGAATGCCTTTTTGAAGTTGATAAAGTTGATATTAATTGGATGGCGATATGCGACACATTGCTCGATAATTCGTAGGGTGAAGATCTGCTCACAGCAGGAGCAGTCATTACGGAAACCCGCCTGTTCTTCTCGCAGCTGTTGGTCGATGGCGCGGCACAGACGACGTAAAAGAACAGCACAGAAAGCCTTCCCTGGAACTGAAAGGAGCGTGATGCCTCGCCAATTTGCACAGTCGGTGACATTGCCTTTCTTGGGGAGCCGAACGATGACACCTTTTCTCCAATCCTCGGGGACTTTCCCCTGGCGCCAGCAGATGTTGAGTAGGCGGGTCAGCTGCATGGCCATGGGCTGACCACCTGCTTTCAGGAGCCCTGGGTTGATCTCATCGAGTCCAGCTGCCTTATTGTTCCTGAGCCCTTTGATGGCCATCTTTGTCTCTTCGATCGAAATATCGCCCATGTTGACATCTAGGTCGTTATGCGCCTATTCTATGGTGAAATCGTACGTGGCAGGTGGGTCAGGCTGGTTGAGGATGTTCGAAAATGTTCCATCCACCTTTTGTCCTGTTCGGCTTTGGTCAGGAAAAGCTTTCCATGTTTATGTTTAATTGGGATGTTCGAATAGCTCCGCGATCTCGTGAGCTCGCTAACGATTCGGTAAAGTGTTCTGGAGTCACTGCGATCCGCCGCGTCCTGGGCCTCCACCCCCTTTCGTAGGAGCCAGTCTTTCTTGTCTTGATGACATGATCATTTGACTTGACGGTCAAGGTCGGCATATAATGTAGTCATGAGTGCTTGTTCATTCCCAGCGTCAGCCTGATCCCTACGCTGTTTCGCTCTTCGTCTTTCATCAATCAGTTGCCATGTCCTGTCTTGGATCCATTGTTCTTTAATCTTTCCCCGTCAGCACCCAATCTTCTCGTCTGCACAACTCTGGATATGGTTTTCATCATCGTCCAACTGTCTTCGATGTCGGCAATATCACCAAGGGTCTCGAACCGATTTCGGAGGTCAAGTGCAAACCCTTTGGTGGTTTCTTGATCTTTAAGCTTTTCTAAGGCAAATGGACACTTGACCACAACTTGTCTTTGGCATTTGAGTTTGAGCTTGAGATTCGCCTGGACTAGATAATGATCAGAGCCAACATCCGCCGCCCTGTAGACCCGCGCATCGCGGAGAAATGTCCGCCATCCTTGATTGATGCAGATGTGATCGATCTCATTAAAGGTGACGTCGTCCGGCACACGCCACGTCTTCTTGTGAATAAGACAATATTGAAAGAAGGTGTTATCAATACAAAGGCCGTTATGGTCGCAGAACGAGATCAGCTGCTCGCCGTTGTCACTCAGATGTTCCGATGTTACAAAAGGACCAACGATAGACTGAAATCCGTTTCGATCACAGCCCAGCTGTGCGTTGAAATCACCAAGGATGATCTTCAAGTCACAACGAGGTATTTCGTCGAGAGTAACTTGTAGTTGGCCGTAAAACTCATCCCTGTCAGCGTCATCGGCGCTGTCAGTCGGTGCATAGATCTGAATGATAGTAATTCGGATGTTCTTGGCCTGGAGGCGTGCGGTGATTACCCTGTCACTCACAGGTTTCCATCCAATGAGGGATTCAGCCGCTCGTTTGCTCAGAACGATACCGACACCTTATTCATGGCACTCTGTAGGACCGGAGAAGAGGATGGTCTTACCGTCACTGACTAATTGTCCACTGCCGATCCACCGTACCTCGCTAATTCCCAGTGCATCGAGACGATAATTGTCGAATTCCCGGAGGAGTTGGGCAAGCCAGCCGGCTTGGTAAAGTGTGCGAACGTTCCAGGTGCCAAGTCTAGTAATCATTTTTGCCAAGAAAATCACACCCTTCTTCAGGCATTGGATCACATCGCTGGTTTGCTCCAACGCCGTCATCTGGCAAGGACCCGATTTCCTCGCAGGAATAGTAGCTGAGGAGATATTCATCATTTCTTTAGCAGGATAGGTTTTATGGGGACAGGTCGCCAGCCCAACGCCCAACCCTTCTCCTTTCTCACCCGGGCTTGGGACCGACAACAGCGGAGCTTATGAAGTATTCAAAATCACAATTCAATTAAATTTATTTTCATGGAACACTCTTCCAACACAGTGAAACAGAGGGCTGATCAGAGGCACAAAACAAATAAAATTCTTTATGTACTATACATTACATTACTTCAAGAACTATGTAATTATTAAAGCTGTAAGTCAGCCAACTGATCACGAAGGAAATGAACAACACCTAACCAGAAGGCAAGGGAAAAGAATTCCATAGGTCCAAGAGCCAGTGGCTGCCCTCTGTTACTGGCCATTCTAGATTTAAAAAAATAAATACAAATAAAAAAACAACTTTTGAGTCAAAATGCAGCTATTTATAACATTGTTGCCAAATGCTAATAAGTCGACAGGTTCTGACTTTTGGTTACAATGTGGGGGAACAAATTCCATCTCTCCTTCAGAAGTGATGTATGGCTTTAAGTATTCAAGAAGGGTCTCAGTAGGTATCTTGTTCTGACTCACTTGTCTCCTGATCTCCTAACAGTTCTATAAATTTGCATCACACCATGTTTCATAATCACCTTTGTACTTCCTATCAGATTAAACGTAATACTAAATTTATAGGCTGCTACTCGTGTAATGTGCTCCAGCAAAAAAAGGTGGCATCGGGCAAAGTATCTGTGCTTTGACAATTGCTAAATGAAAGAATGTATATTACAATAGGGGGTGCGGTGGCGCAGTGGGTTGGACCACGGTCCTGCTTTCCAGTGGGTCTGGGGTTCGAGTCCCGCTTGGGGTGCCTTGCGACGGACTGGCGTCCCGTCCTGGGTGTGTTCCCTCCTCCTCCGGCCTTGCGCCCTGTGTTACCGGGTAGGCTCCGGTTCCCTGTGACCCCGTATGGGATGAGCGGTTCTGAAAATGTGTGTGTGTATATATTACAATATGTCCAGTCACTTCTCTCTGTCCAGGGTCTGATACAGTCTGTTGCTGTATGTGTTGTGTAGTGAAGTCGTTAATTTAATTCACATTTCCGTAACTGATTTGTGTCCTGCTTTTTTCCTGTTTATTTTGTCACATCAGTCTCATTGAATATAAGCACTTTTTGAAGTTGCCAGGAACACTTAAAAGATCATTTTGCTGTGTGTTTTTAGTTATACACATAATTAGGCACATTTTTTCTAATGTTACTCATAACTAACTACGTGAAGCACTTCATGCTTCAACAGCTGAATTTTGAAAATAGAATAAAAAACAGGATTGGAGACCTGTTCTAAAAATCTGCTGTGGTTGCTTTCCACATTTACCATAAACCACATACTTGTAACTGAAGTCTCCTGGTTTGTCTCTTGGGAGGGTCCCTGCTGTTATAACCCAACAGAAATAATTATGTAAGATACTAAGAACAAAAGCATCATGTGTACAATATATAAAAAAGTAGCTATCTGTGAGAACTTGCATTATACATGTTTATGAGTAGAGTGTGGCAGATGATTGTAAATATGTTTATGTGCTTATTGTATTTTTTGTTGAATGCCTCCACCCAAAATTCTTTACACGATTTAAAGCTTTTAACAATAATGCCGAGGAAAGATTAATTAAGAAACTTCGGAGTGAAAGAAAATATAACCTAAGACCTGTGGAGTATGATAGTTTCCTAATAACAAAATTTAAGATGCTTCTCATCTGACTTACAACAGGAATTCTTTTAAGAACAAGTACACCTGTCCCAAACAGATTCCCTACCACCCCCAAGACTATACGTGCTGCTAAGGATTTCCTATTTACCCTGGTAAAAGGACATGACTCCCTGAAAGCCATAGATCAGAGATCTTTGTATAAATATCCTCAGATATGTAGAAAAAGACACAAAGGAAGAAAGAAGCCGAGGCCCAGAAGTGCTCCATCACCAGAAAAGCGTGCTGTCTTGAGACACAAGGACACCTTTAGTGATGGACCCTTAGTTCTCTTGTCACATATCTCTGGATGTGGGGGGCAGTGGATGGATGGGAGAAGGAGGGGGTGTGGTGGAAAAGTCTTCACTGACATTGTGCTGGGATTTAAGCAACCCACAGATTTAATGTGTTAGTATTTGGCATGGTTTTCAGAGAGCAACAGCACTCTCAAAGGTTCCTGTGTTCAAACTAAATCTTGGCAGGCACAGTAATGTAACACATGATCAACATGTAAAACTGCCACCTTTCTCACTGATTACCTTCCCCTGAAGAAGACAGACCAAGAAACATGCCTTTTTTATTTTTTTTGAGCAATTGACTATGTTCATGAGATTTTCTGATAAGCCCGACAACTGGTATTACATATGTTGTCTAGTTGAAAACAGTGAGAGACCAGCTTGTAGAGACAATAGCATTAATTTCTCACATCAGATAATGTTTATGCACTTACTGCCATGTGACATCAACCCAGGCTATAGTCCAGTCATCAACAACGTGTTAAATGTATGTTTGAGTGTTTTCCTGGTGGCAAACTTCCTTCCTTCTGAGGGTCTGTTTTGCACATCTTTAATTCATCCCACCTTCAAAGTTTATGCTGTTTAATCGCAACACCACTGGTATGCAGTGATGGTCTCAACAGCTCTGTGATTCTCTGCATGGTCCAGTGTGATATGATACTCATGTGTTCTGTGTATGGACCAACAGTGAAACCGATATGTTATTCCTGCTAAATGGCATGGCTGGTTTGATTCTTCAACCAAAATATCTCAAAAACCTCCCTTTGCAAGAAATACACTGAAAACATATATTTTACAGAATTCTTGATTTTTTCCCCCCTCTGCTCCATATTTCACTTTCATTAAACTTGAGGTTGACTGGATCTCAGCTGACTTTGATTTTTGCCATCTTACATTTCAGTTGGGAGTTTTCCAAATCCAAGGCAGAAAAAAAGAACCACTTGACAATTTTAAAACAGCCAAATCCTCAGGCAGTCCCCTGAAATCCAGAAATATGTCTGAAGACAATACAGACATATTTACAGTTAAGTACGAAAGCTGCCAGTGGCATAAAAGAAGCAGAATATGTAGAGGGGTCCTCTTACAGTTAGTGCAAGTCATGCAGATACAGATTACCCGCAGTATTCCTTTAGCAGTTATTGGTTGCAGAACTGAAGATTTCTGAGTATTTCCACCTGTAGCTGCTTTAAGACTTACTGTAATATTTCATAGCTGGTATGTTTTCACCTCAACACTGAGGGGCAGCCGCTTTCAACTAGCAAAGCAAGTTCTCACAAAAAGTCTTCCAGCCAGTGGTCCAAATTCTGTGTCTTTCTCCCTATAATTCAGTAGATAAGAGAAGCATGTGCTTCTAATTCCGATGGAGAGCTGCTGCTTAAAGTAGTCAGTACCGCGATGGCATTTACAGCCTTTTACTGATGCTGCTACTGAAAAGTTTTAGCAGTGAGACAGAGATAAATGGTTCTGTGTTCGAATGCAAGCTTAGACTTAGTTCTGCCTTAAAGTAAAGGGTTGGAACTACTGACAATATCTGTGCAATGGGAAGGGGGTTGTAGAAATGACAACATGAGAAAAACTGTGCCCCTCTCACTTTATTTAAATGTTAAAACTGCCATTAATCGTAAAATAATTAATTAGCCTTGGACAAGAATAGCATGTGTTTTGTGTCCTTTCTGCTCTGCTGTTTATACATTTAGAATGTTTCAATTGCTTGTTTGATGGGCAGACTGGTGGCACAGCTGAATGTAGGTTTCACTTCAACTCAGTCTGTGTGAAGTTTGCATGTTCTCCAGGTATTGGTGCAAGTTTCGTCTACTGTTCAGTTTCTTACCATAGTACAAAGACATGTTTTCAGTGAACGGTGTGCCTCAATTGCCCTTACTGTGTTGACTATGTGTGAGTGCTGTCTGTAAGTACCCTGTGATGGATTGGTATTCCCCACAAGGTGTACTCTGTCTATGCTTCTGGGATGGGTTCCAGACCCTTACAATTCCTCATTGGAACTGTATTATAATAATGGTTGGACTGATGAATGAATGAATGAATGAATGAATGAATGAATGAATGAATGAATGAATTCTATAAGTGAGTTACTTCTGAAACAGGTTTACAAGAACTGATGAATGGATGGATGTTAAGTCTTTACTAATTATGAGAGATACAACCTGGGCAAGGACTTCTGTCATAAAACAGTTTTTATTTTTTTAAGGCATTGAGTGTCTTGATATACTTTTACATGGCGCTAATGACCAGCCCAGAATTTTAAAATATTCAGCTTCTTTGTAGTTCAATCCATAATTTTAGAAGTTACTCTGGGTCCAGGTCTGTAGGGAATTGCAAGGGTTAAATCTCTGTGTGTTGAGCTGTATGGAGACCCCCTCCCAACCACCACCACCAGCAAGCACTCTGGGAGATGAGCTGCCACATCTCCTGTTTCACTAATTGATCAGCAGATTCCTCTAGCCCGCATTGAAGAGACCTGAATTGGGCGGTCATCGCCCCCGTTGTCCTTCGCCCTGTCATCAGTCTTGTTGGGCAAAATGCCTCACGCCCGGAGACAGCACGGGAGAGCAACACCGTTAACTGCCCCCCTGCGGAAAGGGCCCCCGCGTTCGACAGCAGAACAAGGAGACACAAAGTGAAAGATTCCTTACATAGCTTCCCACTTTCATGCACTACTGCCAGCAGAGAAATAAGGATGTCCCTTCTGGCTTTCTGCCAGTGATTGCAGCCCCTTTTATCTGTTCTCAAAGTTTGCCCTGTACCTGCCATTCATCAGGACTTTAAATGTGACCACCTGTAACTTAATCCCATTTAGTAAAGTTTCATTGTGTGGCACAGAATGTCCTGCTGTGGCAGTTAAAAGTAATTCACCGCGGGAAATAATAGCAAACACTCCCTTTATTTGAATTTTGTAGATTTATTTATAAATAATAAAAATAGCATATTAAAACATAACAAAATTGAACATTTTTTAAACAGACTTTTAGCCTTTTACTCTCATAGCTGAAAAGGTTACATATTAAATTCACTTTTTTTTCAACTTGTCTTGAAATAAAGGAAATAATTATAAAATACACTTATGTGAAAGCATTGTCAGAGACATCTATACTATCTTGTTTTTTGACTGAACATAGGTTCGATATGATGAAATATAATCGAATGCTGCTTGCACTGGCCATCTCATGCACTCGAGAGGAGCTGTAGTGTGGATGTCAGGGACATATTAAATGCAACTTCCTGCTGGGAACCTCTTCTGCTCAACATTGCTTCATTAACATGACAACCCAAAGAATGAACAACTTCTTAGTGGCAGTTTCTGTGTATCTGCATATCAGTTTTAATAATTAAAATTACTCACAGGTCAATACTTATGGGTCCAGCTCCTGACTGTTAATATTCAGAAGGCAAGCTAGCTTTCTGGTGTAAACTGTGCTACCTTACCCAGTGGGTTGGTCCAGGAAGGCATCATGGGTTCCCTTGTGCAAGACATGTGAGAATAAACACTTATTTGTGTGTCATCTGTGCTATTTGCACATGAGCACAGCCACTGTGGTGGCACAGTTCATCTAAGCCATTTTGTTTATGTGTTTTACCGCCTTGTAATATTAATTTATCGGCTGCCGGGCAGCAAACAGAAATACAGAGAAGGAACCGTAATTGTCTCCAAAAGCCTCAGTTTGACTAACAAAAACATTAACTTTTTAAACCAAATGTCCTGCTGTATAAATAGTAAAAACTTTTTTGAAAAGTATTTTTACCTTCTAAGCAAATGTATAGTTTAGTGAATCACAGTTAAGTTGTACTGAATCATACTGAGGAGTACTATTCGATCTTTGCTTTTGATTCACAATCTCAGAATAGTTACAAGTCCAAAATATGAAGACCTACTAGGCAATAAGAGGTCATAGAGCAGTTGGTATGTTTCTAACATAGGAATCGTGAATGACACACTGGGACATGACATGACAAGATCTATATATACATGAATGCTGTATTTGATGACACATTTGCCACGATGGGTTCAATTACTCTGTACATGCCTCATGAACTTAATTTGTTTATATTCTCAGGTACATAACTATCTGTCTCTGCACTGTGATTCAGTAATGTGAATTTCTCCTTTGGAAGACTACTCTAGTTTAATCTGTATTGATGATGGACAGAATTTGCTGTCTGCTGGCAGCCATGTGGTAAAATGATCTTGTCTGTCAGAAGGGCTTTGAGACATGCTGACCAAGAAATGGGTGTTAAGACATGGGCCTCAAGTTCATACAGAGTCAAGGAGTTCATTTTGCTGACTTATTCACTTGTTTTTATGATCAGTGTTTGATTTTGTCAAGGGCATATATCACTAAAGCCCAGATTTCAAACTAGTTCCTTTGAAGAGATGTTTATTGTAAATCATGCAAGGTGTAAATGTTCATGCACCATAACTTTATGATCATGCCCAGATAAGCCTTTACCCAGCCACTACTCCTGTATTGTACGTAAATACAGTATTTGTGTACCATAAAAAAAAAAAAAAAAATGTAGGAAGGTGATCAGGAATCGTCTATTCTGAGTTTTATGCACCTACTCGTGCAAAGACCATTGGTGCATAAAGTGGGAAGAAACAAATTAAGTTTACTTAAGAATTACACATCTGCAGCTATGTCTCCCTTTCTCCTAATTTAATGCACAAATTGTATTTCTCTGAGATGTACGTCGCTTTGGAGAAAAGTGTCTGGTAAACGAATAAATGTAAATGTAAATAAATGTAAATCACTGCATAAACACATGTTTTTATATAATAGTTGAAATTTCTAAGTTTGGAAAACAAAGTGGTAAAATATTTGCAATTCTGCAATGTCATTCAAGGCATTTACAACAAATATGCAAAGGCAGTAAAAATGCATTAGTATTTACATTGTGTTGTTAATTGCAATAGGACAGCTGGTAGCATAGTGGTTAGTGCTGCTGGTTTTGGGCCTGAAAGTTCCAGGTTGAAATCTGACCTTTGGCTGTAGTACCCTTGAGCAAGGTGCTTACCCTGAATTGCTCCTGTAAAATTACTCAGCTGTATAAAGGGGTAAATAATTGTAAAGTGTCTTAATATTGTAAGCTGCTTTGGAGAAAAGCATCAGCTAAATGAATAAATGTAAATGTTACTGAACTACTTAATTATCCTTATAGCTTTTGCAGGTGTAGAACAATATATATTTTTTGCAGGTTTAACTTATCAGTGCACAGAGGGGAGCTACTGAATGTTTTTCCAAATACTCTGTTGGTTCATTCAGGAAAAAATGCTTCAGTAATTAAAAATAATTCTGAAATATTGCACTTTAGGGGATTCAGATACCACTAGGCTGTCAGCACCGTCTCGGCAGATTAGCACTGATTCTGTTTGGTGGATTGTTCTCAGTTTAAAAGCTGTTGTGAATTAATTAATTTAGACACAGAAAAGTGGATTATCACATCAGGACTAACATCAAGAACATAAGTACGCAATCTGTTGAATAGCTGGAAAAAGTATGCAAATTAAAGCGGATTCAAAGGATTCAAATGAGCTCAGTGAAAAAACATTAATGAATGGTGGCACAAACTAAGCTTCAAAGCACTAATATCAAAACATGCACAACATGATAAAATAGCTACGTGCAAGTGAGGTGACACGGTTATTTGCTGAGAGTCACCCTGGATCCAAGCTTTCTAACTAAATGTATTGACCAGACACGGGTGTTTAATTCCCTAGACACACACACACACTTCTGGAACCGCTTGTCCCATACGGGGTCACGGAGCCTACCCGGCAACACAGGGCGTAAGGCTGGAGGGGCCCACCCAGGACGGGACGCCAGTCGGTCGCAAGGCACCCCCAGCAGGACTCGAACCCCAGACCCACTGGAGAGTAGGACCCAGTTCAACCCACTGCACCACTACACCCCCTATTCCCTAGACAGCTCATGCTTTACAGTCTTCTGGAAGAGTTAAGTTCAGTGAAATTATTGGACTCATTGATACAGATGATCATGTTCCCCAGACTGTCATTGCTGCACAAAGAGAAGAATTCTGAAAAATCAGCTGCTCCAGTTTCAAGTTTATTGTCATAGATACAAGTACCATGTACATGTATCATGAAAATCTTCCTGAATGCTTCTCCACAGACTATGGGCAAGGACAAACAAAACAGTGTCAATGACAGTAAATAACAATAGCAGTAATAACAGCAATAACAATAAATAATGGTAACAGTAGTAACAATAATGCCAGTTGACAGTCAGAGAACTCAGAACAAGAGAATGAGAATGCTTAAAGTAACAGTGTAATTTACCAATGTGCTTGGGTGGAGCAGTCCAACTCTAGTTAGTAAAGGTGGCACTTTAATTAGTGTTGTATAGTCTTACAGCAGTGGGGTAAAAGCTGTTCCTGTACCTAGCTGTGCGGGTTCGAATAGACCTAAGCCGTTTTGCAGATGGCAGGGAAGAGAAAAGTGCCCGTGCGAGGTGACTATGGTCTCTCATGATGCGCATCGTCTTTCTGAGGCAGCATGTGGTGTAGGTGTCCTCGACTGCTGGTAGCTGTGTGCCGATGATTCCCTGAGCTGTTTTGACCACCCTCTGTATGGCTTTCTTGTCCTGTATGGAGCAGCTGCCACCCCAGGATGTACTGTAATACACCCTGTGAGGACGGACTCCACAGCACACCTGAAGAAAGTGGTGAGGACTGCAGTGGACATCCTGGCTTTCTTCAGACGCCTGAGGAAGTGGAGGCACTAATGGGCCTTTTGATGGTTGATGCTGTGTGCTCAGTCCATGTGAGTTTGGCAGTGAGGGTGACCCCGAAGAATTTGAAGCTGTTGACCCTCTCTACAATGTCCCCTCCTATCTACATTTACATTTACATTTATTAATTTAGCAGACGCTTTTGTCCAAAGTGACGTACATCTCAGCAAAAGTACAATTCATGCATTACATTGAGAAAAGGAGACATAGCTGCAGACAAAGTCTCAGGCAAACCTAGTTTGTTCCCTACCACTTGCTACACCGAGGTTCATCGTTCAAGTAGGTGCATAAGACACAGACAAATCCCGATACCCACACCAATTTTTTTTTCTTTTATTTTGATTAAATATTATAAGATACACAAATGAGCAGAACAATACCAGAGTAATGGCTGGATGAAGGTTGTATCTGGGGATGCTTCTGGAGTTACGATGCGTGAACAGTTAACACCATAGACGATCTGAAGAGATCTTGGGCAAAGTGGATCTGGAAAAGACGGGTTTTCAGACCCCTCTTGAAAACAGACAGAGTTTCCGCAGTTCTGAGTGACAGGGGAAGGTCATTCCACCACAACGGACCCAGAACCGAGAACCTCCGAGCGTTGCCTTTCGTGCGCGGGACCACCAGGCGAGCAGAAGTAGATGAACGAAGGGGCCTGGCTGGGGTGTACCGGTTGATCAAGTCCTGTAAATAGCGGGGGGGGGGGGGGGGGGGGGGCAGTTCTATTGATGCATTTGTACACAGTAACCATGGTTTTGAATTTGATACGGGCAGCTATAGGAAACCAGTGCAAAGAGATGAGTAGAGGAGATACATGGGAGCGCTTTGGCAAATCAAACACAACTCGTGCAGCAGCATTCTGTAGAAGCTGCAGAGGTTTGATGGCATTAGCAGGAAGGCCACACAGAAGAGAGTTGCAGTAGTCCAGACGGGAAGTCACCAAGGCCTGGACAAGTAGTTGGGCGGAGTCAGTAGTGAGGTAGGAATGGATCCTACGAATATTATGCAGGATGTATCTGCAGGACCGGGTTGTGGCTTCAATATGTTGAGAGAATGACAAACTCGCATCAATCGTAACTCCCAGACTCTTAACAAAAGAGCGAGGCGAAATGAGTGAGTTGTCCAGTTTGATCGAGAGCTCGTGACAGGAGGACAGGTCAGCTGGGAGGTAAAGAATCTCTGTTTTGGAGAGGTTGAGTTTGAGGTGGTGATCATACATCCATGAAGAGATGTCCGACAGGCAGGCAGCAATGCGTGCGGAGATGTCTGACGCACCAGGTGGAAAGGAGAGGAAGAGCTGGGTATCATCAGCATAGCAGTAGTATTTGAATCCATGGGAGGCTATGACCGGACCGAGGGAGGAGGTGTAGATGGAGAAAAGAAGAGGACCCAATACCAAGCCCTGCGGAACACCGGTTGAGAGAGGCAGAGGAGAAGAACGAGAGCTCCGCCAGACCATGTGGTAGGATCTGTCAGAGAGGTAGGACTCAAACCATCTGAGTGCCGCACCTTGGATCCCAAGCTGGTTAAGAGAGGAGAGTAGAATCCAGTGATTTACAGTGTTGAATGCTGCAGACAGATGTAGGAGGATGAGGACCGAGGAGAGGGATGTGGCTCTAGCAGCTTGGACAGCATCAGACACCGCCAGAAGGGCGGTCTCAGAGGAGTGACCAACTTTGAAACCAGACTGATAACCATCAAGGAGATGGTTCCGGGTGAGGAAATTAGACAGTTGATCATAGGCTGCCCGCTCAAGGGTTTTGGATAGGAAAGAGAGGAGCGAGACCAGTCTGTAATTTTCAAGCAGATTGAGGTCCAGGGAGGATTTTTTTCACAGAGGTGAAATTAGGGCAGTTTTGAAGGCAGCTGGGAAACAGCCAGTGGAGAGTGAGAAGTTGATGATAGAAGAGATGAAGGAGGAGAGTTGCGGGGAAATGTTCTGAAGGAGTGGTGGCGGGATCGGATCAAGCGAGCAGGTGGTGGCTCTGCACGACATCAGGAGGTCAGCAACTTCAGAGTCAGAGAGCAGCTTGAAGTTGGAGAGGATAGCTTCGCAGGGAGGTCCAGCGCGAACCAGGCAGGTTGATGGTGAGAATTTATCAGTGATCGCTTTGACTTTGTCTCTGAAAAACAAAGCAAAGTCTTCAGCAGTGAGAGAAGAGAGAGGAGGAGCTGGCGGGGGACACAGAAGGGATGAGAAGATGGCAAAGAGACTGTGTGGTTTTTTTGGATGCAGACTGTATTTTGTTATGGAAGAAGGAGTTAAGAGCGACTGGTAACCATCCAGGTCCGATGGAGTTTTGTATTTACGCCATCTTCACTCTGCCGCCTGCAGTTTGGACCTGTTAGCATGTAACGTATCAGACAGCCATGGTGTAGCAATGGGGCGTGCTGGTCTAGAAGACAGAGGGCAGAGAGAGTGAAGGGTGGAAGACAGGGCAGAGAGGAAAGTGTTAGTGGCATCATCAGTAGATAGATCTGAGAATTGTGGAGCAGAAGAGAGAGTGGCCAGAGTAGCAGAGGCAAAGCAGGAAGGCGAGAGAGATTTTAAGTTGCGGTGAAAGGTGACAACGGGTGCAGGAAGAGACGAAGAGTCAGTGGTGAGGGAGGGTTGAAAGGAAATGAAGAAGTGGTCAGAGACATGCAGCGGTGTGACAGAGAGAACGGGACAGCCACAGTTGCAGGAAAATACAAGATCAAGACAGTTGCCCGCTTTGTGAGTAGCAGGGGATTGGGACAGAGAGAGATCAAAGGACTGTAGGAGCAACAGAAGGCCGCTTGCATGAATGTCATCGACATGCAGGTTGAAGTCACCTAGGAGAATCGTAGATGGGTGCCTGAGCCATATCCTGTTTCCTGAAGTCAGTCACCAACTCCTTAGTTTTACTGACATTGAGAGACAGGTTGTTGTCCTGGCACCACTCTGCCAGGAGCCTTACCTCCTCTCTGTAGGCTGTCTGATCGTTGTTGGTGATCAGACCCACAATGGTGGTATCGTCAGCAAACTTTATGATGGTGTTGGAGCTGTGACAGGCCACACAGTCATGTGTGAACAGGGAGTATAGGACCGGGCTCAGGACGCTTCCCTGTGGAGTGCCAGTGCTGAGGATCAGTGGGGAGGAGGTATTACTACCAATCTGCAACCCTCGGGTCTGTTGGTAAGGACATCCAGGATCCAATTGCACAATGTGGCACTCAGTCCTATCCCTAGTAGTTTCTGGATCAGCTTGGTTGGAATGACAGTGTTAAATGCTGAGCTTTAGTCTACAAACAATAGCCTTGCATAGCAGTTTTTATTATCCAGGTGAGATAGAATGGTGTGAAGTGTGTGTGATATTGTGTCTTCAGTGGATCTGTTGTGGTGGTAGGCAAACTGCAGTGGGTCCAGAGTGTCTGGGATGGGATGCTCTTACTGTGTTTGAGAAACTGGTTTCCTTTTATTAGTATAAAGCAATACAAATACCGGTTTAAAGGCTTGGAATTGAGAATGACATCCAAAAAGGAGTGCTGTCACGGCGACACTGAGGCCTGGCCACAACAAAGATTCCAATCACAACCCAGCTCCCTGAACCACTGTCATACAAGCATGCAGAGGGCATGAGCTGTTCATTCTTTATTTCAGATTGCTGTTAAAAACACCTTTAAATACTGGAAAAGTTATTTTTAAGTTACGGAAATCTTTCAAAGGATGGTAGGCCTCAGTTCATTCTAAGTTTAGTATTTAGGAAAGGTTTGTTGAGGAGCATGACATCCAGCAAATATCATCTTGTTAGGACTGCTTTCACAGCATGTCTGACTGCGCTTCTCAAATAGCAAAAATGTTTCTCAGGAAAGTTGATCTTCAACTGTCGTAAATTAGCTGCAGCATAACCTACAAAGAGTTCACAACATGAATAGAATAATATCCCGTCATTCTAGAAGTGAAATATATATTAACGCCACGGTTATTATATAGTTTAAAGCATGAACACTGCAAGATTATAAGAGCTATGAAAGATGACAAATAAAGCAGTTGAGCAGGAGAATGTATGTTATTTTGTATAGCATAGACCAGTGGTAAATATATGATAATGAACACCATGAACTAGGAGAATGTGCCCTGTAGAGCTAGCTCATTTGCATCTGTTTAGCCCTCCCTTCACAGTGTATCCCTTCACAAGAGTCATCAATCCAGATGCGACACACTGCCACTAACTGTCCACATGAATGTAGCTGATAATAAGGTGGCAAATAGCAGCTTTGCAAGGCATTTGGTTCCCTGTCCCCAGATGTGTAAAAGCCCGTTCCAGTCAGCATCCTCAGTCAACCCCGACTTGTAAAACAACAATGGCAAATATGTCAATCAGATGCTAGCAAAGGTTTCCCGGAGCCAACACCTTACTGCAATGTTTTAAGAGGGGATTTTCATCAGGCATCTTAAAAGTCCTTATTTTTTCACGGCTTGGACTGAAATTAAATGGATCATTAGGGATTTTACTGGCAGTTTTCTACATTAAATTACACTTTTTGTAATATTTAAACATATATACATACATATATATTATATATACATACACAGTACAGGATGATGTGCACTTCTGTCTTTTTCCTCATACATAGATGCAACGTTAAGGGTCCTTCTGGCATTTTGTTAACGTAAATGAAGAAAAATGAGGTCAAAAAAGAAAAACTCTTCAGAATTTTTTTTCCATTTTTTTTTCTAATCATCTGTATTTGCACACGTGAAAATAAGGTAAAATAGAGACAGCAGGTGGTGTTTGAAAGATCCTGATCAAAGTATTTACCCTGGCCTGATACAGTGAAAAGTGCCTGCCTGTGTAAATGGATCAATTATTGTAAGATACTTTGAAGAAAAATGTCAGGCAAATGCATATATATTAAATTACATACTCTGTATTTCCTTAGGCAGAAAAACTAAGTGTTGAATAGGTGTTCACTTTTTGGCCAAACATTGTGGTCCTGGTCATTGGCGCAAAGGTATAGCACCTTAAAAACACAAATATACTGCCGAGTTCAATAAAAATTCTGCTCTTCTATGGATAAAAAACAAATAAAAAAAACTCTGCGTGTTACAGACACAAGCCCCTTATCCCGCATTTCATCAAGTTTGTGATGGACATAGTCGATTCTCAATTTTAACGTATTTTACTTTTTCATTAGTACCCTTGTTGCTCAATGGGACCTTTAAATATAGGTACCTGCATCAAAAGCACTCAGTGTGTGGAGGTGGGCGCTGGACACCCTGTGATGTGACTCAAGCATGGTAGTCTTTCTCATAGGAAAAGTAACTTTGCTTTCATTAAGGACGAACAAGCCATAACAGTGGTGAGTGCACCCAGTTTGCTTTTTGATGTCGCCAAGTTATCGGTCTCCTTTTGTTTCCAATCAGAGCATAAACGTGATTATTGAAGAGGGCCATTTTGTCCCCGTCAGAGTACAAAGGTTCATTGCTAATTGCTGCCACATCAGATGAGCAGGGAGGCCACAAGCCAACCCTTCAGAGTAATGTGAAAAATATCAAGCGGCTCTAAAGAAGTTGGTTATTTTTTCTCATTCCTCATCAAAGGTTGGACTTCTGGCTTGTCAGGGGTTGAGGGGGACGAATGGAGAGAAAAGGATGGGTGGTGTTAGTGGCGGTGTTATCACACAGGAAGACCTCTTCACAGATTAGTTCTGCGCCAGTGACTGTCCACCACTTGGTTTGGGTGCAGCCAATCTCGCCACAGCGCCCTCATTGTCTCCCTGAACACAGTCAGCTGCACCAGGGGGGGTCTGGAGTGGGTTGGGATTACAAAAGCCAACGGCCGAAGGCCCTGTACGTTTTTCACAGCGTGACTTCTCCCCTTGCCGTCATGCTCCAGTGATGTGAGTGCCTCGGAAGCTGGCCTGCACCTTGCACTGGGAGAAAAAGCCATCAGTTCAAGACCCTTTCAAAGGTGCGATGCTTTTGTGCAAACAGGCCTGAAAAGTCACAGTCCATATATTCCTCAAAGCATGCCAGTAGTCCGAAAGCCATAGTCCATTTAGCAGTATATCTGAGTCCCCGCCCCCCCTTCCAATTTTTTCCCGTTGCTTTCTTGTCCTTCAGCTAGTTTTGGTTCTGTTGTGAGTTGAGACAGCGGGTGAAAGGTGGGGGTGGCTTTGCAAAACTGCATCTCTCTTTTTGAGTGAAGGCGATCCAATTTGCACCCACCACCCTGCTTTGGATCTCATCAAGGTTGTGACCCCTTGGTATTTGGGGTGTGATATGAGCGGCAGCACCTTCATCCGTGTCATAAGGTCAGGCTGACGCTCAGAAAACTCCAAGATAAACATACACAATCCAATCCATCACCATGGCTTACACTGTATCATTGAACCACATAGTGTTGTCACTCACACATAAGTGAGCTGTTTTGGGAAGCCTAAATTCCCACCCCAGAACTTCCCTGTGTGCCTTGTCAAATACCTTAATAGGGTTTGTGTCCATAGATGTAACTGCATGGGTTTTGGGTGAAATTGCCTTCACAAAAAGTCAGCCTCATTTCGTGGTGTGCTTTTTAACACCTGCAAGACAGTTTGTCATGGAGATCTCAAGGTGGTTGCTGCTTGGATGCCGAGATACAATATCAACCTGAACAGTCGAGGCGTCTGCACTTTCGTAATGCGGCATCTAAATATAAATGCAGTGAACATTCCTGCAATGTTCATCACTACTGAAATTTGTGACGACTGTTTTGACCAATAGTTCAAAGAGGGGGTAAAAAAATAATCTAAATTTAATCTTTAAATTCAAAAACGAAAATAGTTTTTCTGTTTAAATTCACAACCACTCTGCCCCTGCCATACCTCCCATTCTGCTTCATACAGCATTGCCATATTTTGATGCCATATGCACTCTGGTTCATTGGTGGAGCAGCTGACAAAACAACTGCTCTGTGGTTGTCCTAGAGTCTCCCCCGTAAACTTGAAAGCCATCTTGTGTGTCAGAATCCTGACAGCCAGCATGTTGGGCACTGAGCTAAAAATATAACAGGGACCCCTACCAGCCCTGTTGCAGTATACAGTACATCAAACTCTGAAGCTGGCAGCTCTATAAATACAAACTTTACCACAGGGGATGACAAAGTTATCTTGAGCTTGGGAAGGGGGTGTTGGTCCAATATACTGGATAGGGATTCTGCCAGATGTGAGGCAGGTGGATCTCCAAGCTCCAAAAATGGAATCTGCTGGAGAGCAGCTCTGAAAGTCAATCAAAATGATTGCATATGGTTTTCTCAAAAGCCACTAACAATTTTAGGTTGTCAGTTATTCACACATGTATACATTTACAGATCATATTTCAGTTGAGAACCAAAAATCACGTGCAATTCCCCTCTAGGAGAATGGCAGGTAACCAACAGTAGTGTTTCAGAGAAGCCTGGGGACCAGAACATCTCACACTCTTTTGTTTCCTTGAGTCTCACAACGTGCAGCTTAAAGTGCAAAAAGCCCTACCTAGCAAGTGTTTTTTTAAAGCTTGGCGCACCTGTCATATCACATTTAACTTCTTTGATAGCTCATAAGTGTGATTTTCCTCATTCTGTCTTTGTGATGTTCTTCGTCGAACCTGGTGACAAATTAGATGGCTATACAACAAGCTCTTCTCCATCTCTTTTTATTAAATTCAGGTGTAGGGTCATTGAAACATTGGCATCTGTGTTAAAACCTTTTTGTGGGTGGGTAATTTTACTGTATGAATTCAGGGTAAGTACCTTGATCATAGATACTATGGCAGCATTTTAACCTGGGTCCTTTGATTGCAAGGCAGTGACTCTAAGCTCTGCACTAATTTCTGTTACAATAATAATAATAATAATAATAATAATAATACAAGCCCTTTTTTTTCACAAATTGGATTGAAATGTCATGTTTCATTACAGGTTTTACTGGCAGTTTTATATGTTAAATTACACTGTTTTGTAAAATTTTAATATAACAGCAACAACAATAATCTTATACTCACACACACACACATTTTCAGAACCACTTGTCCCATACGGGGTCACGGGGAACCAGAGCCTACCCGGTAACACAGGACGTAAGGCCGGAGGGAGAGGGAACACACCCAGGACGGGACGCCAGTCCGTCGCAAGGCACCTCAAGCGGGACTCAAACCCCAGACCCACCGGAAAGCAGGACTGTGGTCCAACCCACTGTGCCACCGCACCCCCTAATCTTGTACTCTTAATGTTAAATTACAATTATTTACCAGTTTTCAGGTCTAGGGATTTTTTTACTCTATCTGTTCAGGGTAAATACCTTATCCAAGCATGACACAACAGAAGTGGCTTTTGAACCCAGGTCTGTCTGCTTTCAAGGACACAAATGTAACCACTATGGCATTTATTGAAATATTTTCATAGTTGCAAATCTTCATAATGATTTGCTTTAGCTAACATTTCAGCAAGATATTTTGTGTTTTTTCAGGGTTCATTTACTCCTTGATGGGGGCCGCAGATTGTCCTTATTTGGGTTTGTTAACCCATAGGTGACAAGGCCTCTTGAGATCACTCTGGTTGTACTGCAGGTCAGGCAGCTTGCAGTGAGGTGAAGCACATGTTGCAAAGGAAATAGCAATGTGAATGTACTGAGGTCATCACTCCACGTCTTCACCAAAAAGGTGAAGGTGTGAGGACAGGTAACCCCGTAGAAGGTAACTGCTGATATGGAGGACAATGATCAACCTTTGACCCAGGGGACAAGTGTGTGATGACAGCATAGATTGTAGGCAACATCACACAATCAAACAAGCAGTAACTGAGAGGGCACAGCACACAAAAGGCCTTGTTGTCACTCGGGAAGCCTGGGGCAGGATGGGGTGGCATGGGGTGTGGTGGGGGATTCTGGCCTCCATCTATTTTGGCAGGGAAAGATCAGCTCCTTTTTCCTTGACCATTCAAAATCTCTCGTAGAATCTAGACTTAGCTAAATGTTTACTCTGAAGACAAAAAAGAGGCTTTGCTCATATCATTGCCACAATGGTCTTACCTTGCAAAGAAAAGGGTTTGCCTTGTAACAGAACACGAGGATTAAGCCTTTAACAAGGTGTTGTTATTTTAAGCAGGCTTTGAAATTTAAGTTGTCTCTTTCAGGTAGAAAAAAAGGGGTAAAGTGTAATTGCTACAGGAAATAGTTTATCATTGTAGTACTTTATTACTGTGCTTTAAAATTAACCATGTGATTTCTTAAACAGTTTTCAGGGTTTTTTCGTAAGGATATCTTTCAAGAAACAGCAAAACAGCAATAAGCAATTTGTATCTGTATATATTTTCAGAAGCAAACTAAGAATGTCTTTACTAAATGCACAAAATATTTGTAATATAATGCAAACAAACACTTGCTGATAATTTTGTTTCTTATGTTACATATACTAGTGTTTTTCTTTGTTTTGTAAAGCACTTTGAGGTTTGAAAGGATTATTTTTCATAAAAAATATTATTATTATTATTATTATTATTATTATTATTATTGTATTTGTTGTTGTTGTCCATAAGGACACTGGAGTAATGGCTGCTGAAAATGGGGCTCTACAGTCATATGTGAATAAGAAATTAATAAATCAGTAATAGCGATTTACAACGTTTGTAGTGATGTCTTTCTGTTTGTAGTGATGACTATATTTTCAATTTAATGGTACACATTGAGTGGGTGCAGTGGTGCAGTGGGTTGGACCTGGTCCTGTTCTCCAGTGGGTCTGGGGTTCGAGTCCTGCTTGGGGTGCCTTGCGACGGACTGGCGTCCCCTCCTTGGTGCGTCCCCTCCCTCTCCGGCCTTACCCCCTGTGTTACCGGGTAGGCTCCGGTTCCCCGCGACCCTGTATGGGACAAGCGGTTCTGAAAATGTGTGTGTGTGTGTGTAGTACACATTGATAAAAAAAGTAAAAGTTATTTCTAAAACCTGAAAATTTCTGGCTGATTCCAAACTTGTTAACACAACAAATTGCATGGCTTTTCTACTAATTTCATGTATAGTCAACTATCTATTTGTCTGACGCCTTTATTCAGCATTCTGTATCACTTTGTGAGAGCACTCAATAAATATAAATTGAATTGAATTGCATAGTGTGTATCTACGGTACATCAGTGATGGTCTCACTTCAGAAGTGAATCTCCTCAGATTGCCATTCGTTTTGACACATTCAATAAATAGCAAAATTTGGAGAAACTCAGTGAATTTTTTTGTGTGGGGCCTGTGTAGAAATACATAAGACTGCCATCTAGTGTTCGGAAATCGAAGTTACTTTATATGGAACAAGGTGACATTTTTATTAATTGCTGTGTTTTTTCTTCCTTGAACAAGTAATGGAACGAAATGGAATTTGAGATGATAGTCAAGCAGTTCATGTGTTAGATCTTATGTGGTTAATTATGATATATAATATAATACAAACTTGTTACATAAGTAAAATACAACTACAAATTATGATGGTAAAAATGAAAAGTTTATTGCGATAGATAGATAGCTAGATAGATAGATAGATAGATAGATAGATAGATAGATAGATAGATAGATAGGAAGAGTTACTAAGGTAATGATGCAAAGAGGACTTTAAAATAGAAGAGTGTGTTTTATATGCAATAAACCTATTCAATTCAAGTCAATTGTGAGCTCTCTGCTTCATGTGCTCTTGTGAGAATAAGACTGGTCAGTGGAACTGCATAGTTTCCAGTGTATCCTGGCAATACGTTACGAGCAGAAAAGCTTTATACGTACTTACTTTATAATTAGGTAATCATATTGTTTTGGTAACATTAGATCTAGGCAGGAGTCAGGTGCGGATGAAGATGGGCCAAATATTAACTGCACTTTACCCTTGTGAAGTTGCGCAGTTATGAGGTGCAGGTCCACTTTCCTTGCTTGTTTAATCCTCCCCCGGTGTAGGTTTGCCTCTTTTCTGTCCATGTTGCTGTTGTTTATCTTTCTAGTCACTGTGGTTTGAACAGGTGCAGGTGTCACCATACTGACACACATGCCACCAGGTCTTGCTTCTATGTAAGCTTTTCCATCTTGTATATTACATATACTATCCAAGTGGCACATTAACAAATCAATCATCATATATACTGCTATGGCATGAGTGTCATTCAGATTTAAGCACTCAAAACAGAGATACAAGCCAGACAGTTTTTTACTCAGATCATATTGTCTTACAATTCATCCATTCACCATCAGTAACTATTTGTCCAATTCAGGGTTGCAGGGGTTCAGCAGCCTATTTTGTAAGTACAGGGTCCATCATAGGGCAATTACACACACGCACACACATAAAGGGTGATTTAGAGTCATCAGTACACTTGAAACACATGTGTTTGGACTGTGTGTGGAAGCCAGAACATCTGGAAGAAATTCATGGGGTGAACATACCATCTCCACTCAGAGGGAGCCAGATTCACAATACACATCACTATAGGAAATGGATAGGATGGCTTGGCATATTTATAAGGGTATGCTCAAAGCAACAGTATTAAACTAAGCTGTTTTCTCAGGATGAATGTGAAATTTGATATCATAACTTTATCAAAATCCCAGTATCCTTTTTCAATTTGACTTAGAGCAAATAACTTTATGATATTCAACGGATTTACATTTTTATTTGACCGATACCTTTCTTCAAAATGATGTGTAGATCAGAGGATATCAAAGTGCATTTCACAACAGATCAAGAGCTTCATAAAGAGATGCATCATTATCAAAGCATCTCTGGTTCTCGTTCTGGTAGCTAAACATTGTAAGTTGCTTTGCAGAAAAGCGTCAGTTAAATGAAAAAATGTATTTATCTCATACTACTGTTTTGCTGACACATATAACTCAAGCACAGTAGCTGCCTGTAGCAGCAGTATTCAAATAACACATAGATACATAATCATGGCAGATGATGATGGATTCATTTATGAAACTGTCAGAACACTAGGAAAGAAATTGGTTGAAAAGAGATTTGTCCTAAATGGTAAGAGGGATTCAGCAATTTCAAGGGAGAGAGGGACTCATTTCACTATATCAGGCCCTAAACTAAGCAAAGGCAGGCTTTCAAATGTGGACCCATTTTTGATGAGATGTAGTGAGTGAGCATGTATTGTAGGTATCGGGGTTATTACTTTGACCATTTCGTTGACTGTATCCAGAGTCTTGAACAGACATTTGCAAGAAGCCAGCAGACGAAGAGGGAAAATACACGGGAAAGCATCTGCAAATCGAACACAAATTGTGCTGCAGCAGTTAAAGCAGATTAAGGTTTTAATGTACAGACAATACAAATAAAATCTGAATGTTTGTTTCTTTTTCTTAAACTTTCTTTCAAGCTACATTAAATTTGTATTCTAACTTTTGCATCAGTAGATATTCTAATTCATGATTCATTATGCTGACTGAAAGTGTACTGCACAGTTAAAACCATATTAAATGGCATTAGCTGAGAACTAATAATTGCTTTAGAATAAACTTGTGTTTATCAGTGACATGGCTGTTGGGCGGACCAAAGCAACGGACTCAAGAGCGGTGCTCGTTTTCCTCTCTTTTTTATTCAATCCAAGGGTTTAGGCAAAAGAGTGGTCAGAGATTAGGCGAAGGTCAGGTGATCAGCAAATGGAGTACACAGGGAGCAACTGGAATAATCATCAAGGAAGCCAGGTGAAGGGTCAGCAAAAACCAGGGAAGCAAGCACAAGGGAAACAGGATACAATCAACAATAGAGGCCAGCAGTTGCTCTTTGCAGAGGTTTTGCATTGAAGGACTTCCGGGGCTGCCTTTTATCTGTCGTTCCCTTGATGGGCAACAGGTGTTGCGGACAAACCAGCTGATGAAGGCATGACTGCATATAGGATAAGGCGTCAGCCTTGGTGTTCTTTGATCCCGGCCAGTACAAGACTGAAACGAAACGGGGTAAAGAATAAGGCCCAACGAGGCTGGCGGGTGTTCAGCCGGCGGGCCTTTTCCAGGTACTCGAGGTTGCGATGATCCGTCACCACCAGGAATGGATGTACCGCACCCTCTAGCAAATGCTGTCATTGCTCGAGGGCTAGCTTGTTGATGAGGAGCTCTCGATTTCCGATGTCATAATTGCACTCAACTGACGACAACTTACGGGAAAAGTAGACACAGGGGAAGAGTTTAGGCTGAGTCCCCTGCTGTTGGGTGAAAACTGCCCCTGCTCCAACGAGTGAAGCATTAACCACAACCACGAATGGCAGAGAGGGGTCGGGATGTTTGAGCACCGGAGCTGAGGTGCCTTCAGGTCCCGGAATGCACCCTCTGTGGCTTCACCCCAAGGCAACCTAGGTCCTTTGGAGGCAGTGAGTGCCATGAGTGGAGCTACGATGGTACTGAAACCTCGAATAAATAGAAATGGCGATAGAAATTTGCAAAGCCCAGAAAGCATTGGAGCACCTTTACAGTGGTGGATCTGGGCCAGGTCATCACAGTACTTACTTTTTGGGGGTCCATGGCTACCCCTGCGAGGCTCAGAATATACCCCAGGAAGGACACCTGGCTTCTCACCTTTGACGCAGAGCCGGTGGTGGAGGAGTCGAAGCAATGTAGCCCACACATGGTCGATGTGTTCTTCCCGGATCAGGGAGAAGACCAGAATGTTGTTCAGGTAGACCAGGACAAATTAGTTGATGAAATCCCCAAGCACTTGATTTACGAAAGCCTATAAGCCTAAAGGAGCATTAGATAAACCAAACGGCATGACCTGATAGTCATAATGACCCAGGGAGGTGCTAAAAGCTATTTTCCACTCGTCCCCTTTGCGGATGTAAATGATGTTGTACACACTCCTGAGGTCTAGTTTGGTAAAGATCCAAGGCTGCAGTGATAAGTGGCAATGGCTGTAGGTACCGGATGTTGATGGCATTTAAACTAGGAAAGTCAATGCAGGGATGTAGGCCACTGTCTTTCTTACCTAGAAAGAAGAATCTGGTGGAGGAAGGCGATGTGGAAGGCCTGATGATCCTTGCATTCAGGGTCTCCGTAATGTTCTCCTGCATGGCTTTCTGTTCAGGTAAGGACAACAGATACACACGGCCCCTGGGAGGAGTAGTACTTAGCAGAGGGTCGATTGCACAGTCCCATAGCCTATGATAGGAGCTCTCGGCTGTGCGGGCCTTGCTGAAGACCTCTGGGAGGTCCTCGTACTCCTGTGGAATCTCCACAGGAGGAAGTCCTGCCACCCCCTCCACAGATGTGGCGCGATATGGAAGCCACAAACAGCAGTCACTCCAGGATACCAGCTCCCCTGTACTCCATCTAAATATTGGGTCATGTTGGACCAACCAGGACAAACCTAGGATAACCTAGGTTTAGGGTGTCTGGGGCCCGGATCAGAAAAAAGACCAGGTCTTCATGGAGACATGCCCCTACCACGACCCGGAGAGCCACTGTGCAGGTGTCAACCATGCCAGAGTCGAGATGCTGGCCATCCAGGGCTCTGATCGGTAACCTAAAATCATAGTCCTGGCCCAGGATACGGTTCGCCTGAGTGAGCTCTATGTCCATTAAACAGCCAGCCGCCCCTGAGTCCACCAATGCGCAAGTGTGCAGTTGGTTCCCCTCCTAGGTGAGGTGCATAGGTAGTGTAAGTTGCCTGGATCGACCCCAAGGACTCACCTGTGATCCGACACGAGTTCCACAAGGGGGGCCACACTTGGCAGACAAATCGGATGTGGCCCGGAGCGCCGCAGTAGAGACAAAGGTGATCTTGGAAGCGATGCCGTCTCTCTTCAGGGTCCAACCTGCCCTGCCCGAGCTGCATTGACTCTGGGTCATCATTCAGTGAAGGGAGGGACAAAGCGGCTGTCCACCGTCTCGGGGTCCTATCCTGGGCAAGATTATCCACTGCTACAGCCGTCTCAACAAAGCAGTTGAATGGCCACTCCTCCTCATGATACCCCAGCTCGGCTTGGAGCCGGGGTTGGAGTCCGTTTGGGAAACAGGCCAGGAGGGAGGCAGTATTCCAACCGCTCTGTTCTGCCAGTGTCAGAAATTCTAGGGCGTACTTAGCCACAGTATGAGTCCTCTGTCGCAATCCCAGGAGAGTGGGTGTGTGGCCGGAGAATGGGTGATTGACCACCTCAGATTTCTTCCGGAAGGTGGCATAGGTGGTTTTCTGGTGTGTATGCCAACCTGTCATTGCCCAAGTGCGTGCTGGGCCAGTCAGCAGGGCTACCAGGAAAACTATCTTAGTGTCATCTGTTTGATATGTGTGGGGAGAGCAGGCGAACACTAACTCACACTGCATCAGGAACCCATGACAATGATCCGGCGAGCTGTCGTACCTCTCAGGCGGGGCGATGTGATTTCCCGGAAGCAGGGTGCTCAGGGGCGCAGGAGCAACACCCTCCTCTGGTGGCACCTGCTCCGCTTCCTCCGTTGTCTGAAGGAGCCCACTGGCTTGGAGCGTGGAGATCAGCTCATTGAGTGTCTCCTCAATACACTTGAGGGATTAGTCGTGTCACGCCCTCACCCAATTGTCAATTAGCGACACCTGCAACCAATCAGAGGAGAACAGCAGAAAAAGATGCCCCAGAAGCACCTCACCACGGAACCTTGGATGGAAAACCACAGCGCTCTTCTCTTTTTCTTCCTGACTATGGTTTTTCGGATGTTTACCTTTGATTATTTTTGGACCATGAGTATTGGCTTTCCCTTTGTACGAGGTTTGTCAATCGATTAACCCCTGAACAACTCTCAAGGATTCTTGTGCCCAGTCCTTTCACTAAACCAACAAGCCCGCACCTGTGTCATCGCTCTTTCAAGAACCCCACCATGACAGAAGGTTCCGCCTACGCTACAGACGCAGCAGAGCTCAGACATTTGCATCATGCTGTCTCCACGCAGGGTGCCTGGCTAGGTGTGCATGAACAGTCTCTAAAGTGCACTGAAGACATGCTTCAAGGGGTTATTGTGGCATTACAAGACAGCAGTGTCAGCCCTGCCACGGAGAACACCGCTGAACTGGAGGCCCAGCCCAGTGAGAGCCCACTGGTGACCCCATCAAGAGATGTGGGACCGGACCCATGTCTAGCCACGCCTGATAGGTATGACAAGTCACTGGACAATTGCTAAGGCTTCCTTATGCAGTGCGAGCTGGTGTTTGCTAGCTCCCCACAGGCATACCAATCCAATGACACGAAAATAGCATACATCATGGCTCTCCTCACCGAACCAGCATGGCGATGGGTGACCGTGGGGTGGCGCACTAACACCTAAATCATCTATACCGAATTTCGGAAGAAATTTGAGGCGGCTTTTGACCATCTGCTCTCCATCCAAGCCGCCAGTGACCGCCTCCTTTGAATTTGGCAAGGTAACCGCTCCGTGGCCAACTATACCTTGGAGTTCCAAACCCTGGCATATCAGAGTGAATGGAACACCCTCCTCTCCTGGCCAGCTTTCGAAAGGGGCTTCAACCCTGCATCCAGACTAGTGAAGATTGGATGCTGGACCACTTCATGGAGACCACCGTGGCAGTGGACAACCTGGCCTGCGAGAGGACCCAACGGCCATGGTCGGGAACACCACCTTCCTTCTCCCCGGAGGCCGACCTGGAGCTGATGCAGATCGGGCAGAGCAGACTTACCCTGGTGAAAGACACCATCGCCTCCAGGAATGCCGGTCTGTATTGTGGTGCTTTAGGGCATTATTGCTTCTCCTGCCTGGTGCACCCTGCATCGAGAGATCCGCTTGGAGCATCAGGTTAGTCCTTTTCCCCACTAGGGGCAATTAACTGTACCTGTTAGCCTAGCCTGGCCAGGGAACCAACCTGTACCCATGTGCTAATTGATTCTGGAGCGGCTGGATGTTTTATGGACGTGGGTTTCATGAAGGCTAACCTCATCCCAGGTCAGGAATGTGACATAATGTTACGAGTGAGTACATTAGATGGGCAACCCCTGGGGTCAGGAATAGTCGAAGCCTGCATGAGGGCCCTCCGTGTGACCATTGGGGTATGTCATCAAGAGGATCTAGTGTTTTACCTCATCCATACCCTGGACACTCCGGTTATACTCAGGTTTCCTTAGCTTGTGGTGCGACATGACCCGGTGTTCAGGTGGAGCACAGGCAAATGTGTTTCTTGCTGGGTACAATGCGCATGCTCCTGTTTACACCTGCCATGCAGAGCCACCTCCATAGAGGGCATTGAAGGGGGTCCCCAGGTGTTGGTTCCCTGTGAGTATGCCGACCTACGCAAGCTTTTAAATAAGACACGAGTGGCCGAACTGCCACCACACCGCCCTTGGGACTGCACTATTGACCTTCTGCCTGGGGCACTCCCCCACGTGACCGTATGTACCCCTTGTCTCTCCTGGAACAAAAAGCAATGAAGGACTACATCACCGAGGCCCTAGCTTCCGGAATTATCCGGCCACCTTCCTCCCCAGCATCCGCAGGTTTTTTTTCATCAAGAAGAAAGATGGGGCTTGAGGCCATGCATTGGTTACAGGGGACTGAATGCCATTACTGTCTGTTACTCACACCCCTTACCTCTGATCACCGTTCCTCTAGAGCGGGTGCATGGGGCTACCATTTTTACAAAGTTTGACCTCAGGAGTGCCTACAATCTCATTTGCATTTGGGAGGGGTACGAGAGGAAAACGACATTCAGCACTATGCACGGGCACTGTGAGTACACTGTTATGCTGTTTGGGCTGTCAAATGCTCCCTCAGTGTTCCAGGCTTTCATGAATCACGTGTTGGGGGATATAGTCAATGAAAGCATGCTTGTCTATTTGGATGACATCCTTATCTTCTCCCGAACTAAGAAGCAACATGACCATTGGGTGAGAGCAGTACTGTGCCGACTGCTGCAAAGCAAACTGTATGTGAAAGGGGAGAAGTGTTTATTTTACCAGTCACAGATGTCTTTCTCATGGTATGTCCTCAGCCGAGATGGAGTGGCCATGGACCCTGGAAAGGTTCGTGCTGTCTTGAACTGGCCTAGACCCGCCACCGTCAAGGCTCTCAAGCGGTTTCTAGGATTTGCTAATTTCTATCGTCGGTGTATTAGGGGATTCAGTACCATCGCAACCCCCCTTACAGTCCTGACCACTGGCAAAAGCCCTGGCTGCACTGGACTGAGGCTGCAGACCACGCCTTTCAGGAACTACAAGCCAGATTCACCTCTGCACCGGTGCTCAAACACCCCGACCCTTCTCTGCCTTTTATGGTTGAAGTGAATGCCTCGCTTGTGGGAGTGGGGGCCATCCTTTCTCAGAGGCAAGGGGACCCCCTTAAGTTATACCCTTGTGCTTATTTTTCACGCAAACTATCCCCCCGCTGAAAAGAATTATGACATTGGCAACAGAGAACTGCTTGCCATCAAACTGACATTAGAGGAGTGAAGGCACTGGCTCAAGGGTGTTGTCCATCCCTTCCTGGTGCTCACAGATGACCACAACCTGGAATATGTCCAACAGGTCCGCTGGCTGAACCCCCAAAAAGCTTTCTGGGCTCTGTTTTTTACCAGGTTTGACTTCACTTTGTCGTATCATCTGGCTCAAAGAATACAAAGGCCGATGCCTTGTCCTGGGTTCATGACCTGGACCCTGCAAATGTAAATGTGTTCTGGTGCATTTATTCACTTAGCAGACACTTTTCTCCAAAGCGACTTACAATGGATACTATGTAGTGTTACTAGCCCACACACCTTATTCACCAAGGTGACTTACAGTGTTAGATACACTCCTTACAATGGGTTACTCATCCATGCATCAGTGAAACACACTGTCTCTATGACACTCACACACTATGGGGGAACCTGAACAGCATGTCTTTGGACTATGGGAGGAAACTGGAGCACCCAGAGGAAACCCACGCAAACACGGGGAGAACATGCAAACTCCACACAGACTGAGCGGGGATCAAACCCAAGTTCTCTCACACCACCCAGGCACTGTGAGACAGCAGCGCTACTTGCTGTGTCACCGTGCCGCCCAAACCAATCTTACCTGAGCATCGTGTGGTGGCTCCCATCTGGTGACAGCTCTTCCAGGAGTTGTAAGAGGCTCAGGCTGCTGAGGCAGCCCCACCGGACAAACCGGATGGTAAGGAGTATGTGGATGTCCCTCTTGCAGTGGCCCCATGATTCCCCAGAGGCAGAATCTGGTGGCCTTCCCTAGTCAAGGACATCTGTGGGTATGTGGAGGCGTGTCCCACATGCTTGCAGGCCAAGACACCAGCCTTGAAACCTGCCGGTTTACTGGAGCCCCTGCCTGTACCCACATGCCCATAGTCCCATGTCACAGTAGATTTCCTGGTGGACCTTCCCCTGTCCAAAGGTAAGACAACCATCCTTACCTTAGTGGACCGCTTTTCAAAGGCCTGTCGATTGATTCCCTTCCCCAAGTTGCCAACAGCCTGGGAGATGGCTGAAGCCCTCTTCCAACAGGTGTTCCGGTTGTTCGGGTTGGCAGAGGACATTGTTTCAGACAGGGGACCCCAGTTTATGTCCAGGGTGTGGAAGGCCTTCTGGTACAGACTGGGGGTCAGGGTGAGTCTCACATTGGGCTACCATTCACAGGCCAACTTTCACATGGGGCTCTTGCAACAAGACATCTTCCAGTACCTCAGTTCTTATTGTGGCCAGAAACAACATCAGTGGGCCTGATTTCTGCCCTGGGCAGAGTATGCTTATAATGCTCTGTACCACCACTCCACTGGTCTCTCGCCATTCCAATGTGTCCTGGGGTACGAGCCTACCTTGTTTCCCTGGGGAATCTCTCCAAGTCATGTTCCGGTGGTGGACGAATGGCACCTGAAGAGTGGCGAACACTGGCGTTCAGTCTGGCACCATTTCCTGGAGTGCACTGTGCAATACAAGATGCAGGCGGATCGGCACCGACGCACCTTGTCTTTCTTGCCTGGGCGGAGGGTCTGGCTTTCCACCTGCTATCTCAAGCTATGGCTACTATCACGGTTGACTCCTGAACGACTCTAGACCATTCTTGTGCTCAGTCCTTTCATTAAACGAACAAGCCTGCACCTCTGTCTGTCGCTCTTTCCGGAACCCTGCCATGATGCTCTGGACCACAGTGATCCTAAATAAGATGATCATTTGGTCAATATTGAATGACTAAATAAAGTCTTACATCAAATTTTTAATTCATTACAGCATTATCTTTCTTAAAGATGAAGTAGACCACAAATGACTTAAGGGACAACTGTTTTATTACATTTTTATTGATTGTGAAGTAATGGTTGAATTTAAGAATAAAGTGAGAATGCACTTCTAGTCAAAAATCTGTATAAGTTAAAGACCCAGTGTCCTAGGTGTGTGTTAAATGCTTCTAGTAATCAATTTACAGTATTATCCTGATACCTGCAGTACCCTTCTTTCTCAAATGATCCCAGTCATAAGTTTGCTTCTTTTGTCTTGTTGACTGCTCACTTACTGAGTTTCCTGTCTCAGCAAATGTCAACATCCCAAATTCTGTAGTTTTCTTTTATGATAATAAAAAAAACATATCATGTGAAAGTAAAATACATATCAAGCAAGTCAGCTGAGTGGAGAGAGGTGAAGGATGTGCTCACATTCTGTTATATAATTCCGTTGTTCAAGTTACTTTGCCCCCCGATCCTCTCAGAAAATGTAGGTGTTTGAACATCTGTCCTGTTTGCGCAGCTGGCTCTGGTGGATCCCACCAGGAAAGGTAACATCCTGTAGGGGCACTGTGCACGTGTTCCGTGCATGACTTTATTATTTATATATTTAGCAGACACTTTTTTCCAAAGCAGCTTCCAATGGATACTATATTGTGTTATCAGTCCGCACACCTTATTCACCAAGATGACTTACACTGCTAGATACACTACTTACAATGGGTTACTCATCCATACATTAGTGAAACGCTCTTTCTGTGTTACTGACATAGCATGGGGGAACCTGAACAGCATGTCTTTGGACTGTAGGAGGAAACCAGAGCACCCGGAGGAAACCCATGCAGAGAACAGCAGAGATAGCAGTGCTACTCATTGTGCCACCATGCCACCATATATCATATGTGAACCTATGCCATCATGCGTGAACAATGTGTTTCATTGTGCATTATATTTTGCGTTTGAAGTGCGTCGCTGCTGTTAATGGTGTTTCTGGTAAGTGTAGCAGCCTTCTGTTGCTCCTACAGTCCTTTGATCTCTCCCTGTCCCAATCCCCTGCTACTCACAAAGCGGGCAACTGTCTTGATCTTGTATTTTCCTGCAACTGTGGCTGTCCCGTTCTCTCTGTCACACCGCTGCATGTCTCTGACCACTTCTTCATTTCCTTTCAACCCTCCCTCACCACTGACTCTTCGTCTCTTCCTGCACCCGTTGTCACCTTTCACCGCAACTTAAAATCTCTCTCGCCTTCCTGCTTTGCCTCTGCTACTCTGGCCACTCTCTCTTCTGCTCCACAATTCTCAGATCTATCTACAGATGATGCCACTAACACTTTCCTCTCTGCCCTGTCTTCCACCCTTCACTCTCTCTGCCCTCTGTCTTCTAGACCAGCACGCCCCATTGCTACACCATGGCTGTCTGATACGTTACATGCTAACAGGTCCAAACTGCAGGCGGCAGAGTGAAGATGGCGTAAATCCAAAACTCCATCGGACCTGGATGGTTACCAGTCGCTCTTAACTCCTTCTTCCATAACAAAATACAGTCTGCATCCAAAAAAACCACACAGTCTCTTTGCCATCTTCTCATCCCTTCTGTGTCCCCCGCCAGCTCCTCCTCTCTCTTCTCTCACTGCTGAAGACTTTGCTTTGTTTTTCAGAGACAAAGTCAAAGCGATCACTGATAAATTCTCACCATCAACCTGCCTGGTTCGCGCTGGACCTCCCTGCGAAGCTATCCTCTCCAACTTCAAGCTGCTCTCTGACTCTGAAGTTGCTGACCTCCTGATGTTGTGCAGAGCCACCACCTGCTCGCTTGATCCGATCCCGCCACCACTCCTTCAGAACATTTCCCCGCAACTCTCCTCCTTCATCTCTTCTATCATCAACTTCTCACTCTCCACTGGCTGTTTCCCAGCTGCCTTCAAAATTGCTCTAATTTCACCTCTGTGAAAAAAATCCTCCCTGGACCTCAATCTGCTTGAAAATTACAGACTGGTCTCGCTCCTCTCTTTCCTGTCCAAAACCCTTGAGCGGGCAGCCTATGATCAACTGTCTAATTTCCTCACCCGGAACCATCTCCTTGATGGTTATCAGTCTGGTTTCAAAGTTGGTCACTCCTCTGAGACCGCCCTTCTGGCGGTGTCTGAAGCTGTCCAAGCTGCTAGAGCCACATCCCTCTCCTCGGTCCTCATCCTCCTCGATCTGTCTGCAGCATTCGACACTGTAAATCACTGGATTCTACTCTCCTCTCTTAACCAGCTTGGGATCCAAGGTGCGGCACTCAGATGGTTTGAGTCCTACCTCTCTGACAGATCCTACCACATGGTCTGGCGGAGCTCTCGTTCTTCTCCTCTGCCTCTCTCAACCGGTGTTCCGCAGGGCTTGGTATTGGGTCCTCTTCTTTTCTCCATCTACACCTCCTCCCTCGGTCCGGTCATAGCCTCCCATGGATTCAAATACCACTGCTATGCTGATGATACCCAGCTCTTCCTCTCCTTTCCACCTGGTGCGTCAGACATCTCCGCACGCATTGCTGCCTGCCTGTCGGACATCTCTTCATGGATGTATGATCACCACCTCAAACTCAACCTCTCCAAAACAGAGATTCTTTACCTCCCAGCTGGCCTGTCCTCCTGTCACGAGCTCTCGATCAAACTGGACAACTCACTCATTTCGCCTCGCTCTTTTGTTAAGAGTCTGGGAGTTACGATTGATGCGAGTTTGTCATTCTCTCAACATATTGAAGCCACAACCCGGTCCTGCAGATACATCCTGCATAATATTCGTAGGATCCATTACTACCTCACTACTGACTCCGCCCAACTACTTGTCCAGGCCTTGGTGACTTCCCGTCTGGACTACTGCAACTCTCTTCTGTGTGGCCTTCCTGCTAATGCCATCAAACCTCTGCAGCTTCTACAGAATGCTGCTGCACGAGTTGTGTTTGATTTGCCAAAGCGCTCCCATGTATCTCCTCTAGTCATCTCTTTGCACTGGTTTCCTATAGCTGCCCGTATCAAATTCAAAACCATGGTTACTGTGTACAAATGCATCAATAGAACTGCCCCCCCCCCCCCGCTATTTACAGGACTTGATCAACCAGTACACCCCAGCCAGGCCCCTTCGCTCATCTACTTCTGCTCGCTTGGTGGTCCCGCGCACGAAAGGCAAAGCTCGGAGGTTCTTGGTTCTGGGTCCGTTGTGGTGGAATGACCTTCCCCTGTCACTCAGAACTGCGGAAACTCTGTCTGTTTTCAAGAGGGGTCTGAAAACCCATCTTTTCCAGATCCACTTTGCCCAAGATCTCTTCAGATTGTCTATGGTGTTAACTGTTCACGCATCGTAACTCCAGAAGCATCCCCAGATACAACCTTCATCCAGCCATTACTCTGGTATTGTTCTGCTCATCTGTGTAGCTTATAATATTTAATAAAAAAAAATAAACAATTGGTGTGGGTATCGGGATTTGTCTGTGTGTTATGCACCTACTTGAATGATGAACCTCAGTGTAGCAAGTGGTAGGGAACAAACTAGGTTTGCTGGAGACTTTTATGTCTGCAGCTATGTCTCCTTCTCTCAATGTAATGTATAAATTGTACTTTTGCTGAGATGTACGTTGCTTTGGACAAAAGCATCTGCTAAATGAATAAATGTAAATGTAAATGTAAATGTTTCAGTGTCAAGCTGCCTGACAAACAGGGACATGTGTCTACCAATACTGTTGGGTAAAGCTGTTTTCAGGACTGACAGTCACTCTGTAAAAATATTTGTGTCACTGAAATGATCCATGGTTTGTACAGATCAAGCAGGTAATGAAATGTGTAGGGTCCTTCTTTGTAAAATTCACCAGATTGGTACAGGTCCTTGCAAGCCTCCCCAATGTAGGATTCCTGGAGTCTCATGACTGAATTTGCCTGCCCTACTGACAGCAACTTTAGCCAATTTCCTCATCATGAGTAATTGGAACACTTTGGCTCATTCACACTGAAACCTTTGAAATCTCAGTAATTACCTGCATCCATGTGGATGGACTTGATCACAGTGACAACAGGTACAAGTGGAGTATAGAGCATTCTAGATTCACACTGTCTATGTGATGAGCAAGAGGTAACTTCAGGTCCATGGCACTTAGCAACAACGATATTTGTCTAATACATTCTTCTCTTACTTTTAGTTTTTTTTTTTTTACTTTAACTTTCTTTAAGAATTTTGGTTAGCATAAATCTTTAAGAATATGATGTGCAATAAGCAGAATGGTTTCAATTATTCTATTGCATCAATCCTTTAACTAGAGCTGGACTGCTCCACCCAAGCACATTGGTAAATTACACTGCCACTTTAAGCATTCTCATTCTCTTGTTCTGTGTTCTTTGACTGTCAACTGGCATATTGTTATTACTGTTACCATTATTTATTGCTATTGCTGTTGCACTACTCACTGTCACTGTCATTGTTTTGTTTGTGCAGTGTTTCTATTGTCTTTGTCCATAGTCTGTGGAGGAGCATTCAGGAAGATTTTCATGATACATGCACATGGTACTTGTATCTATGACAATAAACTTGAAACATGAAACATTAACAAGTTGTTTTGATAAATCAAATATTAAAAAGCCTGCTCTAAATATCTATTTTGTGTCATGACAAAGCCATCTCATTAGGCCCATATGAACAAGATCTTTATTTTTAAAATAACATAGGTATGGACAGATGTAAATAATAGCCTGAATCTATGCTAGACATTACATACATTTATCTGGTGCAACTTACAATGTTAATCAATTTACAATTACTCATCCATTTATACAGCTGAGTGACTCTACTGGAACAACTTTAGAGTAAGTAGGTTGCTTGAAGGTGCTACAGCCAAAGACAAGATTTGACCTTCCAGCCTTTGGGTTTACAGGCAGCAGTGCTAATCACTACACTACCAGTATTACCATGGCAAAAGAAACCCTATTTCTCTTGTTTCCATGAGCAAAGTATGTGGGTACAAACTTCATTTCCACTCTTCTTCATTTTCTGCACACTTGTACTAAGTATCAGACAGGTATTGTACCTGTCAAGAATGACCTTCATCTCACCTTCTGTTGCAAGTCGCTGACCTCAGATCAGACATTACTTTCATAGAAAGGAACAGTGAAACCGGCACTAAAGCCCCTCTGTAATTTAATCTCAGGTCATACACACAGGTCATATGATCCATACCTTACTTCCCTTGCTTTTTAACTACCCTTCTTACTCCCACAAAGACAACTGCATGGAAATGAGGGCATTACTCAAGTATAGATGCATGGTCGTTCTCTCTGCAAAGGTCTCAGAGTCTTTACTGAAAACTTTGCAGTAGCTTAATTTCAGAAATATCAATTAAAACATCCCAAAATAATCATGGTGGTGCAGTTTGTGCTATTTTCCCTAGAAAAGGGCAGTGTTAAATATTCATACATGTTCATATAGTGCCTCGTTTTAACTGAAGGGGCAACCAAAGCGCTAACATTTGACTATGCATTTAACCAAGTGAACTGACAGTCACCTTAACAAAACTCTGTTTCATCATACCATGCATTGGGTTTTTAGCACACAGGCCAGTGTTCCTCATGACCCTGCAGAAATGTGCAGCCAAGCTCTCACAGCTGTGCTAACACAACCAATAGCTGAGATAGCCTTGATATTATGCTCAGCAGTGTGCCATTAGGTTCAGTGGGGCAATGTGCTACGTATAAATATTGGTTTCACACTATTTAAAAATACTAATGAGTTACAAGTTTTTTTTTTTTTTTTTTTAAAAAAAAACAGGGTCATTTGGCAGCTAACTTGAGAAATCCCTTATTGACAAAATATTTTTGCTAACACTTTTATGTAAAGCAACTTACAGGGATTTACCCATTTGTACATAAGGGTATTTTTTTTCAATTCGGGGTTAGTGCCTAGAAGTATTCTCCAGCATGAGGTGACATTCAGACATGGGTGCTCTGAGTGCACAGCAGCAGCTCCTACCACTACTCACCTGCTGCCTGTATGCACTTATTGGTAAAATCTTCATGTGCACTGCTGTTGAATCTGAAGGAAACCTGAAAAACTTTAGAGGGGCTCTCAAATGATGAGATTTTTTATGGTTTGTTTGTGTGGTGAATTTAATCTTCCTCTTAACAAGGAAATATAATAAATTGTTTCAAGTCAGGGTGCGGTGGCGCAGTGGGTTGGACCACAGTCCTGCTGTCCGGTGGGTCTGGGGTTTGAGTCCCACTTGGGGTGCCTTGCGACGGACTGGCGTCCCGTCCTGGGTGTGTCCCCTCCCCCTCCGGCCTTACGCCCTGTGTTGCCGGGTAGGCTCCGGTTCCCCGTGACCCCGTATGGGACAAGCGGTTCTGAAACTGTGTGTGTGTGTGTTTCAAGTCATAAGACATAAAAATGTTTTTGTCCAAAAGTAATTTGTCAATTATATATTTAGACGATTTTGTAGATAAAATTATATCAGTATTACACACACACATTTTCAGAACCACTTGTCCCATACGGGGTCGCGGGGAACCGGAGCCTACCCAGTAACACAGGGCATAAGGCCGGAGGGGGAGGGGACACACCCAGGACAGGACGCCAGTCCGTCGCAAGGCACCCCAAGCGGGACTCGAACCCCAGACCCACCGGAGAGCAGGACTGTGGTCCAACCCACTGCGCCACCACACCCTATATCAGTATCATGATTCTGAAAAAAAATAAGAACAAAAAAAAAAACTTTTCCAGAAGATTATCAAAATGTAGAGGGACAAAAAGAAATTAGAAAAACATTTGTAAAAACGCAGAATCGTACATATAAATATGTAGTCTGTGACCTCAATCAGGCACAATGTTCTTTTATATACAGCAATTGTAATTTCTTAAAATTTCAGTTTATGAGAGTCAATGAGTCACGTGATCCTCTGGACGTCTTCCAGTACAACAGCGCACCCAAGAGGGCTAATGAGGCAAAGACAGCCATTTTTGTACTGAAGCCAACTTGGAAACACACACACACACACACACACACATTTTCAGAACCGCTTGTCCCCTACGGGGTCACGGGGAACCGGAGCCTACCCGGCAACACAGGGCGTAAGGCCGGAGGGGGAAGGGGACACACCCAGGACGGGACGCCAGTCCGTCGCAAGGCACCCCAAGCGGGACTTGAACCCCAGACCCACCGGAGAGCAGGACTGCGGTCCAACCCACTGCGCCACCACACCCCTCAACTTGGAAACACAAAATTGTAAATAGAAAAGTGCCTTTTTTAAATTTTATTTTCCACTGTGCAAGAATGTGTTTTTCTTTTTCTCAAGCTATAAATAAAAAGTGCACAATGAAACAATAGAGCTGGTACAGTATCTCAAACTATTCTAAACTCAATTTGCATATACAGTAGTAACACTAATGTCCTTCAGCTAAAGATATAGATCCACCCAATGTATCTGCATGAAGGATAGGGTGATTCTACATCAGAGTGGTGTTGCAAAGTTTGCTGCCATGAAAGTTATTGTATTGTTTTTCAGGCCCTACAGGCTTTTGGATGGGCTGGCCCACGAAACTTAGACATCTATCCATCCTCCATCTTTTCGGATCCAGAAGAAGATGTTTTGTCTGATGAAGTCTAAAAGCCAGCTAAAGACCTCCTAAATGACTTTGAAGATTTTCTTTATTTTTCTGTACATCTAAAGGAAAGGGAAGAGAAGTTCTTATATGTGAGGCTATCAGATTCTGTCAATCCACTCAGTACAATGTAGTATCTATAGCTTGTGAACAATGTACATAGGAAATTTACTTTAGAACTTTTGTTGATACTGCACATGCATTTAGCATATGTAAATTACTTAGTGGTGAAATACTTTGTAAAATATCTAGTTCAGAATCCACTTGCAGTGTTACAAAAACTTTTAAGATTTTTTCATTCTTTCCTGGAATGAATAGACCGACAGAATAATGTTCAGCTATCAGTCTCATTTGTATCTACTATAATATAGAACATCATAAGGTAAAATTATTACCCTGAGAAAGTACAACCACTTCTCCCCAGGAAATTCCATTAGAAATTAATTTCTTTGCAACACAAAAGAATTCATTCACATTCACTCACTGTCACAGACACTTAGACTACACCAGTGCATCGCAGGGTAACCACACACTACAGACAGTTTAGAGTGAGCAGTTCACCTGAAGCACATCTTTGAACTGAGTGAGGAAAGAGGAAAAAAATCCACATGGAGAATATGGAAATTCCACACAAACTGAGCTAAATTCAAACCTACACCTGAACCTCCCAGGCAGAGTGAGCCAGCTGAACTCCTGCCCATTTTGTTACATTTACATTACATTTACATGTATTCATTTAGCAGATGCCTTTCTCCAAAGTGACATACATCTCACAGAAAATACAATGCGTGCTTTACCTTAGCAGAAACAGAGATTCTTAAGTACAATTAGTTTGTTTCATTCCACCATAACAATGAACCAATGCACATCACACGAGTAGCTGCATAAAACTTTATCTGAATATCGATGATTCCTAATCACATTCCTAATTATATATATTATTCTAATTATAAACATTTACATTTCACGAGTAGGCACGTGAAAGTTTATCCATTGTTCAACAGTTATGATTTCAAAGTTATAGTGCATGAACATTTACATATTACATGAACTTCAGAGATCATGGGAGAAGTGAGACCAGAAGAGGTGCATTCTAAGACCTTTTTTAAATGTGAAAAGAGATGTAGCAGTTCTGAGTGAGAGGGGGAGGTTGTTCCACCAAATAGTAGCCAGAACTGAGAACCTTCATTCTTTTGCTTTTGAACCTTTTGTTTGTGGGACCACCAAGCGGACAGAGGTGGAGGAGCAAAGCAAATGAAATTACCATCATTATTATCAATTAAGCAACATACATTTTTCAAGTAAAATATGTCAGTCACCTTACACAATCCCAAGAAAAACTTTTACGTGACTGGCAGGAAACCTTTTTTGGGTCATTTGGTTAAGAAGTGGGATGATAAAATGAGGTACCAGATGTTCTTCAGCAGTTCCCAGAGATGTAGGAAACTTGTGAGCTTTGCTTTCACTCTATTGTTGAGTTTATCTCATAAAAGTAGACCAAGTCTATTCACACTTTTCACTGGTACTATAGCCACAATTCCCTAACTGCTGTACCACTTTTTGGATGCACACAAAATGAATGTAGAAATACACACACATTTTCAGAACTGCTTGTCCCATACGGGGTCACGGAGAACCGGAGCCTACCCGGTAACACAGGGCATAAGGCCAGAGGGGGAGGAGACACACCCAGGATGGGACGCCAGTCCGTCGCAAGGCACCCCAAGTGGGACTTGAACCCCAGACCCACTGGAGAGCAGGACTGTGGTTCAACCCACTGCGCCACCACACCCCCCTTATGTAGAAATATTCTTTCCAATTACATTAGGCATTGTGCTGCTGCTCATCAGCAGCCTTGAGCATACTCATCACCACTGACTTCATCTGAGGGTCCTGTGCTTCATTTGCCCTACCCCTCAAATTCTCTGGAGCCACATGCATTTGGGATTCATCTATCCTTAGCTTTTCAACAATAAAGCTGAACAATAGCACAGCAAACCACAGTTAATATGTATCAAACACATATAGTATATGAATATATTTCCATTTGAGGTACAGTGGTGCTTGATATAAATAAGTAGAATGTTTTTGTCTCATTTGTTTAATTGGTTTCTCTTTATCTACTGTGAGGACTTGCGTGAAAATCTGATCATGAATTAGATCATATTCATGCAGAAATAGGAAAAATTAGAAAGTGTTCACAAACTTTCAAGCACCACTGTTGTTACTAGTGGTACCTTATGAAAACAATTGCTGATTCCTCTGTTACTCTATCATCCATCTCTGCTATAAAAAGTGGACCTTAATGATGCTGTAAGAGTAAGACAACAAGCAGATTGTATCATACTCTTTTCTGTTGTTTCTTTTCTCATTTCCTCTAAATGTTATTTTCAACTTCTTTGACACAATTGATTTATGTGAGGAAGCTCCTGCCTGTTACTGGAATTTAGTAACTGGAGACATTCACATTGTCTGAAGCCACTGGTCCCAGTGAACCGGAGCCTAACCCAGCAGTGCAGGGCACACGGCTGGAGGGGACACACCTAGGATGAGACACCAGTCTTTCACAAGGCACCCCAAGCAGGACTTGAACCCCAGACTCACCAGCAACCAGGTAGAGGCCAAACCTGCTGCACTACCACATCCCCCTCAAAATGGTAACATCTAATGTGAAATTCTGAATAATGTGTAAAAACACATATTTTGAAAAAAAAATAGGCTTGGGTCCTTCTGACGTGTAAGTTATCTGCTACCAATTTTTTAAATTTTTTCATTTCAGCTATTCAGTGAGTGAGTTCTTGTTTGAAAAGATAATATTAGAATAACTTTAACTCTAAGACAAAAAAACCGGTAGAAAGGTTTGCAGTTAAAAGGCAGCTGTGTCAGAGTAGCTGCATCTCTATTCTTGCCTTCACCCCTTTCACTTCTTTATATTCAACTTTAATGTTCCTTGGAAATCTGCCATTGTTAATGTATTGTTCATATATCATACTTTACATACTATTTCAAATGGTGCTTACATAGAAATTCAGTTAGACTTGTGACATCTAATTGAAGACAGTGAAGAAGAACTTTAAAATAAAGAAAAAGTTGTTTGCTGAAGTTGAAGAAAACTTGCTCAACACCCTGGTGGAACTGCTATTACTCTATTAATGCTCCAAAAAGATACAGAAGTGATCTTTCACTTTCAGGACTGAATAATATATGCATATGTTTATTTTGAAGAGGGTATTCACAAAAGTGCTCAAAGATATTTTTCATCTAAACTGCTGAAGTGTTAGAAGTACATAAAACTTCTTTCAAAATTATGTTTTAACACTTTATTTGAACTTAAGGGGGGGCATGGTGGCGCAGCAGGATTGGCCCCTGCCTGCTCTGTGGTGGGTCTGCGTTTCGAGTCCTGCTTGGGGTGCCCTTGTGGTGGACTGATGTCCCGTCCTGGGAGTGTGTCCCCTGTGCCCTGCATTGGAAGGTTAGGCTCCAGCTCGCTGTGACCCTGTTTGGGACAAGCAGTTGTAGACATTGTGTGTGTATATGAACTTCCCTCTGTTAAAAAAGAGAAGTAAATCTTGACTTGAACTGAGGATTTGTTTGTCGTTGTACTGCTGTGCAATACAACAAAATTACAGTGGTACTCTCTGAGTTATATAATTGTTTATTTATGTGTTTACTTTTGTTTGTTTTTTGCTTGCTTCCTTGGTTCTATTCGGATTTCATACTTTTGACTAAAACTTGGTACCACTGCCAGTCAGAGAAAGTCGCTGTTGCTCAAATGTTTCCTATTGCTCACTCCTGTTTCTTAGTGGGTTATTGTTGAGGAAAAAAAGGTGAACTCTTCACACAAAAGACCATAGCACACAGCACAAGCTATTTCATGCCCTGAAGGTTTTTTAAACGATTTTATGTACAGCCCTTTCTGGCAGGGCCTGTTTGCCTGGTTTTCATGCAGCCGAGTCACAGTTCTATAAAATGTGCTCCGGTAGATACAAAAGACGGCCGGTGTGCTTCCTGTGTCCTCTTTCCAGGGCTGTTTCGTATTTAGTAGTGAACTACCCAATCACTGTAGCTTGAGTTTTCCTGTGATCTACTAATCTTTTATGTAAATCCATAAAGAACGTGAAGAAGCTCTGATTAACAAATTATGTAGAGAGATTACTAAATTGCATCAGTAGAGAAGCTCATATCGGCATTGAGCTGAGAAGAAGACAGAAAGTGAGCTGATGCGGCTGAAAAAGCCCTGACAGTCAGTCAGAGCACTTCAGTGGCAACACCACAGTCCAGACTACCCATTTAAATATTTTTTACATGACATTCAAGGCAAACGAGTGCATTGGCTAATGAAATGCCTCTCTGTCTGGCAAATGGTTTATTTACATAGAGCTGCAATGACAAAGAGTCTCCGATGGCTTTGACCAAGCAATACATTCAAGTGTTCCTAGACAAGATGAAAAAATGAATTACCCTGGACATGCTATATAAAAATGTACACTTTAATTCAGTTAAGACCTGCCTGAAATGTAAACAGAGTGAGCTTGTTAATGTAGCAAGACAATATTTTAATTCAGTTCCCTTTATTGTATGACATTGACACAGCTGGTGACACTGGTGCCTGAGCGCTACATTTGAACATGGGTTTAAATCGACTACATTCTGTGTAGAGTTTGCATGTTTACCCCATGTTTGTGTGGGCTTCCTCTCATAGGCCAAAGAAATGTGTTTTATGTGAACTGGTGACTCTAAAATGCCCTGAGTGTGTGACTGTGTGAGAGAATGAGTGTGGAGTTAAGCTCCAGAGCACTATAACCCTGCTGTGGGCAAGTAGTTCTTGATATCTCATGCATGGATGGATTCATCCTCCAGGATTTTAGAAATGTGTGCAAGGAACTGCAGACGGAACTTAATATGTTGTGAGCTATGAATTGTTTTTATGATGTCTCTTGTGGTTAAACCTGTGTGATGCGCTTCTTTCAGGTCAGGGTCATCTGACCAAACTTTCTGTTTGAAGCCAAACCGCAACCTTCACAGCTGCTCTGTGAAGTTTTTCTGCAGGCTTTCATAAACCTGTTTCATAAAGCCAACTATTTGTTCACAGATTGGGAGAAAGAGAACAGTACACAAGCAGATAGTTGGAAAACAAATTTTTATTTGTCTTAGGATAATTACTGCTAGATAATGACTGGTAAATGTGTGTGTGTGTGTGTGTGTGTGTGTGTAATGACTGGTAAATAAGGTTTTGGTGACAGCCCTGGCAAACAGTTTGATTACTCTGTTTTAACAGCTCACATGACATTTTTCTCCTCAAAATCATTTCTAATACGTTAATTTTATTTTACTTGTTTATGCCATATTACATGAAGATCTCTTCATGATACACATTTAACCTCTGAGTCTAGTAATGTTACCAATTTTCAGTAACTGTGTGGATGTTGTGTACAATTTCTGTTTTAGGAGCTTCAGGTATTTTCACAGGCAATGATGCATTTCTAAAGCAGTAACAGATGAATATACAAACGTATTATGGCACCCAAATCATATATTACTATAAATTTAACAATCACCCACAATCATGCTGTAATGTTCTTTTGGGGGATTTTTCTTCCATTCATGAATTATATGGAATATTTTTTCTTTTAAAATACTATTTATGTATTTAAGATAAGATAAGATAAGATAAGAGAAAACTTTATTCTTCCTGAAGGAAATTCTTTGCTATACCTACTGGATCAGTGTACCTACTTAAAAAGTATGGAATCTCTGAGCTCTTACATTTACTCATTTAGCACTGATACCTTAAAGTGGCTTACACTGTTAAGGTATCTACAGTTATGTACTCATTTACAGCTTCAGGGTAAGTAATTTGCTGAAGGGTACTGTAAGAGACAAGGCAGGAGACAGGAGATGCAGTCACCCATTGCTGTGGGCTTTTATTTGCCCTTAGACAGGGGAGAAGGGAAAGGAAGACCAGAGAACAGGTAGGGAGAGGTTTCGTGCTGGTCAGGGGGGCTGGGAGAGTCGGGTCGGTTAGGATGCAGGCGTCGTCTCAGGGATCGGGTTCGGGTTCGCCTCGTTTTCCTCCTCGGTCTCTTCCCTCTACTGCTGGGCACCAGGGAAGAAATAGGGAGTGAAATCAGCCCCAGCTGTGGCTGCTTTGCCCCCGCCTCCACCCCCTCCCCGGGTGTGCTACAGGTACCACAGCAGTAAGTAGAACTTGAACCAAGATCTTTTGGATTGAAAGGCAGCAATTCTAAGCACCACACTGTCAGCTGCCCTGAATTGCATGTGCCCAGCTCTCGAATACATTCCTGGCACTTTTAAGGTGTGATGTGTGTTTTTCAGTAGCTGCAGAATGCATAACATGCCCATCATCAGGCAAAAGTTACTCTGCCTTCTAAAAGCCATGTTTTTTTTCTCTTCAGTTTTGGTGTAAATTGCATAGAAAGGTAAGGGACTTCATATGGATGCATTGAAATGTATCAAGCATATTTTCACTAGGCTTACAAATGTTACACTTACACACACAGACTGAAACCATTTGCCCCAAGTGGGGGTGACAGCAAACCAGAGCCTAACCCAGGGTGTAAGGGTGAAGAGGGAGGGGACACACCCAGGACAGGATGCCAGTCTGTCACAAGGCACCACAAACTGGACTTGAACCCAGCCCTGCCAGACAGCAAGACCTGAACAAACCCACTACACCACCACACCCCCTACAAAAACATGGTCATTCAGTAATCTGTTATAATGTTTGTTTGAATTAATTAGTACATTTTTATCCAAAGTCCTACACATCTAATAAAGCAGTTTAAATTATATGGAAATCTTAGGGATAAAATTAGATTGTTTTTGATCTGTGGGGTTTGAGTTTTATTCATTTGCTTTGTTTTTTTCTGCTTACTATTGCACATTTTTTCACATTTTATTCCACCATCATAAATCTTATTCCAGACTAGATTAAACAGCTTTTTCCATGCAGTAAAATCAGATTGGCTCCATTGTGCTCTCAGACCATGGACCAGTGTATTTAGAAGCTGATATTCAATGGATATCCTCCAAAACTAAAGACTGGAAATTGAACTCCACTCTTTTGGACAGTGCAGCTTTCTACAGGGAGGTTTGTGAAGGCATAGACCTACATTGTCAAGATTACTAGCAGCCGACAATCTCAGCCACTACTCTATGGGATGCGTCTAAGGGTACATTATGGGGTCCATATACCAAACTACTCACTGTTAATTAAGAAGATTAAAAAGTACCTAACCTCTGCCGCGCCTACGATGTCGGTGCAACGAGCTACACCTGGGACCCGGTCAGGATGGAAGCATAAAAGATGGCGGCAAGACCAAGACTGACCCAGAACCTTGTACGCCTCGAACCTCAAGCTTCCTACAACTCACCATTCTGGTTACCCTTGCTCCTTGATCCCTGTGCCTTACTCCTTGCTCCTCGCTCCTTGCCCCATGTTTCTTGCTTCCTGGTCCTTGCTCCCCAAAACCTCCCGACCCGGTTGGATTCCTGTGTTCTTTGACCTTCTGCCTGATTCTTGATTTCGCCTCCTGGAGCTCCCTCAATACGACGATTGCACCTTAGCTAATTGCTCCTGTCTGTGATGACAATTATTGGAGCTCCCTTAATAAACATCCTGTTCACTCTGCACTTGGGTTTGTCCTCTCATTCCGGAAACGGAACATGGCAGAAGGTTCCGCCCACAATATGGTCCCAGCAGAGCCGGATCGTTTCCAGCGAACCCTCTCCTCACAGGGAGCGTGTTTGGGTACGCTTGAACAAACGCTCGGTCGTCTCGCTGAAGGCTTCCAAGCTTTGGTAAGCGCATTGCAGGAACAGAGGCTGTTCCTCTCGGAGGAGCAAATACAGTCGCCTGCTTGTGCTCCGCCTGCACTGTGAGGCTCTACACCGTCTCCTCCACCACCGCCTCAACAGGACCCACGCCTGCTACCTCCGACGTGCTTTGACGGTAACCCCACCCGCTGTGCAGGCTTTATTATGCAGTGCGAGCTTGTGTTTTCCAGCTTACCGCATGTTTATAGTTCAAATCACAGCTGAATCATGTACCTGATCTCGCTTTTAACGCACCGGGCACTGGATTGGGCAACAGTTGCATGGCAAAACTTCCTTCAACAGTACATATCGGAGGCCCTCGCCTCAGGTATCATCTGCCAGTCCACCTCATCTGCGTCCGCTGCGTTATTTTTTATTGAGAAAAAAGACGGGGGACTCTGCCCATGCATTGATTATCGGGGGTTAAACTGCATAACCATAAAATACCCAAATCCGATGCCCTTGATCACGGTAACCTTAGAACAAGTCCGTCACGCCCAATGGTTCACTAAATTAGATCTTAGAAACACCTATAATCTTGGGACGAGTGGAAGACCGCATTCAGCACCACCATGGAGAATTTCGAGTATCTGGTTATGCCCTTCGGCCTTGCGAATACTCCGAGTGTCTTCCAGGTATTTGCCAGTCATGTCCTAGGCAACCTGGTAAACAACGGAGTCCTCGTCTACCTGGGCGACATCCTAATCTACTCCACGGCCCTGGATCCACACATTCGACTGGTACTACAGGTACTGCAACGATTGCTTCACCACCGTTTATATGTTAAGTTAGAGAAGTGTGAGTTTCATCAGAAACAGGTTTCATTCCTTGGGTTCATACTAACCTACGACGGAATAGCCATGGATCCAGGGAAGGTCAAGGCCATCCAAGAATAGCCCTGTCCCACAACTACTAAAGCTATTCAATGCTTCCTAGGTTTTGCTAACTTCTATCATTGCTTCATTAGAAAATTCTGCTCAGTCACAGCCCCATTAACAGCATTGACGGCCATCAAGAAACCCCATCTACCCTGGACGGATGAAGCCCAGTACGCCTTTGACGACCTTAAGCACAGGTTCACATCTGCACCCATTCTGCGCCAACTCGACCCAGAGCTGCCCTTTGTTGTGGAGGTGGATGCATCCAAGACCGGAGTGGGGGCGGTCCTATCTCAACGCCAAGACCAACCCAGTAAAATGTACCCCTGTGCATACTTTTCAAGAAAACTGTCTGCTGAAGAGAGGAATTATGATATAGGGAATCGTGAATTACTCGCAGTAAAATTAACCTTAGTGGAATGGAGGCATTGGTTAGAAGGCGCCAAACATCCCTTTATTGTGTTGACCGATCATAAGAACCTTGAGTACCTACAGACTGCCCGTCGCCTAAACCCCAGGCAGGCCAGGTGGGCGCTCTTTTTCTCTCGCTTTGTCTTCACAGTCACCTACAGGCCCGGGACCAAGAATGCCAAAGCGGATGCCCCGTCTCGTATTCATGAGGAGCGACACAGCCTCGTGGAACTTGACTAAATACTTCCCAGAGCCTGCTTGGTAGCACCTGTTCAGTGGGACTTCTCTCAAGACCTGACCCAAGCTCAAGCCTCTGAGCCCAAACCCCCAGGTAAACCCGTCGGCAAACATTATGTCCCTCCGGGCTTGCGAGCCACTATTCTCTAGTGGGCTCATGACCACCATGTGGCAGGTTACCCTAGTTTTAGTAAGACTCAGACACTGTTGCAACGACAGTTTTGGTGGCTTTCACTGAAGGAGGATGTACAAGATTATGTACGGGCATGCCAGACCTGCGCCCAATCAAAGGCATCGACTCAGAAACCAGCGGGTCTCCTGGAGCCCCTGCCGGTTCCTAATCGCCGATGAACCCATATAGCTTTGGACTTCTTGGTGGACCTACCGAGCTCGGAGGGTAATACCATGATACTGACAGTGTTAGACAGGTTTTCTAAAGGATGTTGCTTGATTCCTCTTCCGAAACTCCCCACTGCCCTAGAAACTGCTGAGCTGCTGTTTCACCATGTTTTTTGCTTTTATGGTTTACCAGAAGACATTGACAATCGTCTGTGACGACGATTATGGGATCTCCCTTAATAAACATCCTGTTCGCTCTGCACTTGGGTTCGTCCTCTCATTCCAGAAACGGAACATGGCAACCTCTTGGACTTCTTTACCTATTTCAACGTTTGGTAGATTTAACACTGTCCGAATGAATGTTTTACCTCAGTTATTATACCCATTCCAACATCTACCCTGTTACTTGCCAAACCTTTCTTTTTTTTTTCTTTAAATTAGACACCTTGGTTTCTTCTTTTATCTGGAACAATAAAACGGCCAGAATTAGGCTATCCAAACTTTATCACCCACTAAATAAGGGTGGACTTCTGGACCAAATATGAAATTTTAGTACTGGTCTGCAGAAATTAAACAAATTACTAATTGGTTCCAGGCTAGACCAGAGTCTCTGTGGGTGGTGTGGAATTTGCTTCATGCCAACTGAAACTGTTTAGATCTTTGCCGTTCATTCAGAAATTTTATAAGAACTGCAAAATTTTGTCATATTCAATACTCTTCTTGTTTGGAAGGAAGTTAAGAGACACCTGGGGATGCTGAACGGTCTCCTACTACTCCTATTGCTCTCAACCCAGATGTACTCCCAACAATTTGCCAAATTGGACTTCAGGTATGGCTGTCTAAAGGGGTATTGGATATTTAATTTTTATTTGCAAATCAATCTCTGGTGCACTTCATCCTTCTAAGAAATACTTTTAACCTACCGAATATAGACATAAATATCTACAGCAACATTATCTTATTGCCGCCATAGAAAATGAGAACAGATTACAGACACAATTAAAAAAAAACTACGAAACAACTCATTACAGCAGGTTAAATTTCATCTTCATTTTTCAGTTGATGTGCAAGGACAGGAGGGGACAGGTCAATACTTGTCAAAACTGTTTTGCTTGAAGGAATTCTCAACTTAAGATGATAGAACCCATGTACAACAAGTCATGGAAGTGTTGAGTTATAGAGTCATGGAAAATCACTAAAATGGCTTTTTGAAACAACTAACATATTTTGAATAGCCAAAGATAGATACTGTATATATGCTTCAGCATGAGGAAATTCTGACAAGTTTGAAAACCTTTTTTTTTTTTTTTAACTAGGTTGCCCAGTTCAGGACATGGTTCAATGCTTGAAACATATGTAGCTGAATTCAGATAGGTAGGGAAAACTCACAGCAGATCTATGTTTTTCACTCCTGTCTATCAAAAGATTTGGTCTGGATGCTGTTAACTGCCTTCTCATAGTATGAACAAAAGTTCTCTTGTGATAATGAACAGTCTCAAAAACTGCTGCAGACATGTTTTTCCACATGCAGTTAATTACAGATGAAGCTTTAACAAAAAGGCATAAACAAAGAAAAAGAAGAAATGGGTGTGGAATATTCAAAGCCTCAGTAAAAAAGCCTGTTTCAGTTAGAAATTCCTCTGAAGTTGTGGGATTATGTGATACATTTTACCACAAACTGGTCAAAGCCTTGTATTGAAACAGTATTTCAGGAACAATAGTCTTATGTAAAGAAACCGGAGGTCTGAAGCCAGGGGGCACTATAGGGACTATAGGGACTATAGGCTTCATATTGCAGGTAGACTCCTCAAGATTCCACAACCTAGTGAGTTGGCACAGCTCATTTTATATCCCATTGTTCTTACTCACAACAGGTGCGGTCGTTTTCCTTGATGGCATGGGCATGACACATTCCTTAGTGTCAGGAACAGTTAAGTCAATTAATTGAAATTTACTTTAGTTTTATAGAGCTCTTTTCACATAGGGACAACAGCAATCAACGGCTGTAGTAATTTCATAACATAAGTAGGCTAATATGTAAGTAGCATGGTTGGGATGAATGAGATATTTGTCATACTACTAGTACAGTCACTATTATTATTACCTGGACCTATGAGCACCTGCTTTTTTTTTTTTTTTTCGTCAAATGAACATTCATTTTGTCCTGAGCGAAAACTAGCCCTGCTTTCCTGCTTTTCCATTTATCGTTTTGTTTTAATTACCAGAGGTTTGCCATCAAGTCTGTCGCCTGAGAGGTAAAGTATTAGGTGAAAAATGCAGCTTTGTGATGTCAGCTCTTGTCCAAATACTTGTTTAAATGTGTATATATATACACTGGTATATATAAATTATAGTGGCACATTTGAATAGCTTTTCCTACCTTTCATAGAGGTAGCAGTCACATGTTACATAACATTTGAATTTTATTTCCTTAAGTAAATTGAGCTTCTTCAAATGCAACTCATGAACATTCAATCCTGAGTTCACCAATGCACGGGTGAAGTATCTCCGCTTATTTATTTTCCATTCTTCTTCCTCCATTTGTAAGTTACTTACTGCACTTCTTGTAGGCGTTTATTCATTTTGACCTGTGGATGCTTGAATGTTAGATGCAGTAAGTAGATAAACTACTGTAAATAAAATACCTTGACCTGGGGGTACAGGAGGGGGAGGCGCCTGGAGGTATGTTTCTTCACACGAATTCAGAGTCGTGAAGGAGAACATCTGATCTGTACAGACTTGTACAGCTTAGAGGTTTCTCTCCGGTCCTTGGTGATCTATACTGTAGATTCTCTCCAAAGCGAGGAATTTCTCATCTTTCTCAATGGTTAATTAGGTAAAAGAAGCGAGTGTGGTCGCACAGTCGAGTTTCGCTTGGAATTATAATAATGTGGAGCGTAGGTTACAACTTTGGGAATAAATTGCATATTTGATAAGGTATGTTGCTTGGGTGTCTCGTTTTCCTTTCCCGCTTTCCTCCTTACACTCTTCGTGCAAGAAAACAAAAAAGAAGCACAACAAGCGATACCGTAGGCATAGGCGTAGGCTGTATCTTACAAAAGCTCTTTGCTTGCACCGCCGTGTTTGGAAGGTCTTGTCGTTTCCACTGGTTATCTCAATCTGAGTACTGATTTTTACCTTGGTAACCTTACCAAGGTAACCTTGTCTCTTTTTAAAATGGTTTCTTTATGTTGCTTCTTTTCCGTTGTATTTTATGCGTCTTTTTTAGTGTTACAACAGCTGTTGTATGTATGTATCTCTTGATCTGGAGTCCTAGCCTAGTAGTATAAAACGCATCGAAGCAGATTTATCATGTATTTCAACCATCTCGTTAAGAACCACTCAGTTGCGATGGGAAGTGTGTGAATTCTGCATGTTCTGCTGAAAACATTTCTGAACCGCCTCCCCCCGCCCCCTTCGTGTTTGTTTATGATCATGTAGTTGATTATGAAGATGTGAGCTTCTGGGACCGGAACATCACTGAGTTCATACTGTTTTACAAGCGACAGCTTCTGCTGTACCTTCTTTGCTCTCAGTCTTCATTATGACTGACTGCACATATATCAGTATTCTTAATTGTTTCTTATTTTAATAAACAAAATGCCAGTCAGTTTGTACTCCGGTGATTTTTTTTTACATGTGTTAAAATGCACTGGTGAGCAAAACACACATACTGTGAGTGTGAAAGATAGCAATCACTATCTTATAAATTCTCATTATCATAAAGACAATAAAATACACACAGACACACACACACACACTTTCTGAACCGCTCGTCCCATACGGGGTTGCGGGGAGCCCGAGCACTAACCCGGCAACTCGGGGCGTAAGGGCGGAGGGGGAGGGGACACACCCAGGACGGGACCCGGTCCAACCCACTGCGCCACCGCGCCCCCAATAATAAAATATTAACATCCATTTTCGTAACTTCGGAGTTGAAACGTTTCAAAGTGTAGCTCTCTCTGGGGTAAAGTGTCTTAGAACTAGACATGACAAGAAGGAGCGCCGTTGTCTGTGAAATAACGAAGTAACGTTGTAAAAAAGCTATAGCACGGGCCGCCTTTAATAATCTGTGATACGACCACGCCCTCACCTCAACCAACAGAACCTGACTGACTCCGGTTAAGCACCTGACTTAAGCTGAAACACTTGGCTATAAAAAGCACCATTCGACCACGTTCCAGTTGCGGAATCTCTTTGACGACCGCCGGTCCTTCTGCTGCGGTGACGGCTCTGCCACAGTCAGTGCTCTATCGACGCTCCTTTTCCCGTCTAGGCATCGACCCTCGCAACATCCTTATCGACCACGGCCTCGGATTCTCCCTACGTACAACGTCGCCTGCGCCGCGGATTCACCACGACTCTCCCTGACTACAATAGTCTATACCTTGTTCTAAGAACCTTCGCCGCTGACGATCCCGCGATTGGGCCCCGGGTCTCCGGTCTGCACGCAGTAACGATCTGTGATTGTATGCGTTGAATTGTTCTTCTGTAATTATGCAGTTGTATCGTTTCCTGTAATTTCTCTTATGCCCCCTGATCTCACCCTTTGTTTTTAATAGCCTGACATTAAGTTTTGACTTTGTTAAGCCAAATGACCTTGCCTACTGCACTGTAAGTAAGGATGAGCCAATATTTCTGCTGAGACCTTATGTAGTTATAAGGTGTACATGATGCACAGATGCTATGTGTTTTTGTGAAGTAAATTAAGAAAATACCTGCAGCACTTGAATTTACATTGTCGCTTCTGGGCGTGAGACCGACGGCTGCGTGTTAATAGAGAAGTATAAGAAGCTTGATGGAGGATTCTTAATCAGCATTCTTCTACAACTTCCTGGAGAAGTATAGAGAAGTATAATGACTCCATGTGCAGTGTATTTATAAGTGCACAGTGCAAATTAGAAAGTACAGAGTAAAGGTTAAACAATGACCATGGGACAAAAAGACATGCCGTGTGTTCCCACAAAGGTGAAAAGTGAACCATGAATCTACCAGGGACTTGAATATGGAGGTGTGGTGAAATACCGGCCTGGAACACTGTACCTGGACAAAAGGCAGAAGTAGACAGGATAGTCACCAGGGACTGGCACAGAAACACCTATGGAACAAGACTTTGGAAATGAGTGTGTAGCGAAGGTTTGCAAGGAAGTTGTAGAAGAATGCTGATTAAGAATCCTCCATCAAGCTGTAGTTTGCTGCTTTTATATGTGACTGCTTAACAAATTGTGAACAGATGTGAGTCTAAAGGGGGCGCGGTGGCATGGCGGGTTTGGCCTGTGCCTGCTCTCTGCGGGGTGTGGGGTTCGAGTTCTGCTTGGGGTACCTTGTGATGGACCGGCGTTCTGTTTGTGGCGTGTCCCCTCCCCCTCCAGCCTTGCCCCTTGTGTTGCCGGGTTAGGCTCCTGCTCACCATGACCCTGCTCAAGACGTACGACTTCCGTGTGTGTGTGTGTGTGTGTGTTTGTTTGTTTGTTTGGGTCTAATAAAATGAATTGAGTGGCATGTCCTCTGGTCAGCAGGGATGTTGTTCCTGTGGGTTATGACAGGTTTGAAACATTTTCGGGTTATGTACATTATAGAGGGAAACATATTAATGTTCAAAATTAAGAACTCAAACCTAAAATGTATACAACATATGTATATGAGGTTGTAATTTTTTCACCCAAAAAATGCTAACCCAGCAATTTTCCTAATTTGTCACAGACTAACACACTGTAATTTGGTCCTCAGTTTATATCGCAGATAAAGTACAGTTTAGCGTTGACTTATTAGTTTTAATAAAATGAGATAAGCACTGTTTTCTTTTTGAAAACATTTTATGTGAATGTTTTAAGAAGAGGGGGGTGCGGTGGCGCAGTGGGTTGAACCGCAGTCCTGCTCTCCGGTGGGTCTGGGGTTTGAGTCCTGCTTGGGGTGCCTTGTGATGGACTGGTGTCCTGTCCTGGGTGTGTCCCCTCCCTCTCTGGCCTTATGCCCCGTGTTGCCGGGTAGGCTCTGGTTCCCCGCGACCCTGTATGGGACAAGCGGTTGTGTGTGTGTGTGTGTCTTTTAAGAAGGTCCCTTTGTTTAGTCAGAGCTTGCTTCTTGCATACCATGAAACAAATACAATATATGCAAAATTTAACAAACTATTGCAATTTTCTTTTCAGAGTTCCAGTGTAATCAACACTTTTTTCACCTTAAACAAATAAAAAAAAATCACAATAAAAGACGGACACTGAGAGTGTAAAAGGGCTTTTGGATAGAAACACATAAGTGCTAACCTTACAGAGCAGGGTAGAAAAGATGGGGAAGTGTGATTTAAAAGCAACTAGTAAAAATAACAGATCTTTGGATTCAAATACATGTATTATTTAAATCCTTAGAAAAAAGAATTATCCACAGAAGTATCCATATTTCACTTTTTATAAAGGAATGTTTACATGTTTTGAAAAAAGTATATAAATACATTTTTAACACAAAGGTAAATTTCAAATATATTCTTTAGTTGGTAACGGTGTATAACTCATAAGCCATAAACGAGCCAGGGTAAAGCAAACTAAACATGAATTGTTGACAAAATATGAAGCATGGAGTACTTACTATGTTTGATAAGTTGTATGTTGGATAAATTGTATCTCTTTAACTCTATTTTTCCTAGTTTGAGTTAATGTGGACTGGTCTCGGTCCGGGGATATCAGTGTGGTGGTGCAGCGAGTAGTGCTGTCGTGATCCCTGCTCAGTCTATTTGGAGTTTACGTGTTTTGCCCATGTCTGCATTAGTTTCCTCCCACAGTGCACAAACATACAGTTAAAGTGGGTTTGTGGGGCACGAAATTGCCTGTAGTGTGTGAATGGGGGAGTGAGTTTGTGTATGTGTGTCTACCCTGCAATGGACTGGCATCCCATCCAGGGTGTACTCCCTGTCAACCTTGCACCCAGTGGATCCAGGATAGGTTAACTGTGACTCTGCTCAGGACAATCGGTTACTGAAATTGGATGGATGTTTTTATGTGGGCATAACATTTTGATTCACTCATCTTTGCTTTGCAGCTGGAACATCAGTCAGATCTTGGAAAATCAGTCCAGGATGATAGAAGAGGAGGCAGGCCAAGAGGATGTTCGACAGGATAATGTGGTAGGTTTCTTAATGCCATGGATGAAGTAGGCAAGGAATAACTGATAGGAACCACTGCTTCAACTCAGTGCCGGAGAATATGGTCTGAACAGGTAACATAGCACCTAGAGCAACTGGGTAGTACAGTAGTTGGAGCCATCATGGTCAAAGGAGCAAGCTTAGGATCCCTGCAGCTGTAGTTCCCTTGATCAAGCTGTCCATCCCAAATTGCTGTCATAAAAGTAACTCATCTGTATTAATGGGTAAACAATTGAAAATTACATTTATTCATTTAGCAGATGCTTCTCCGAAGTGACATACATCTCATAGAAAATACAATTTGTGCAGGAGAAAGAGACATAGCTCCAGGTGTGTTCTTAAGTAGAGTTATTTTCTCTCACCGTATGCACCGATGTTTATCACACAAGTAGCTGCATAAAACTTTACCAGAATATTGTGCCAGAAAATACCTTAGTATACAAACCTAGCCAAATAGTTTTTCAAATATATTTTGCTTAAACACCAGTATAACAGTATGACAGTACAACAGCCAGTTTCAGTTCTGTTTTTCAAAGTGTTTCTTAACTCAGCTACCCAAGTTCCAGTGCTCTGAACTGTGCTGGTCCTACTTTGTTCAGTGCCTGAACCTGAAAGCCGGTGAAGCCGCATCTGGAGATCAGCATGACCTCTGTTCCAAGGATGGTCAGAAGCATATGGACTACATCCTCACTTACAGCACCAAGAAGCTGTTCAGTGACCTCCATCCCTCACTCAGCCTCAAGGAGAAGACCTGCTGCTTGAGCTGCTGCCAGCCTTGTGCTCGGGACCAATCCTTGCGCAAATACCATGGTGGGACCCAGAAGCAAAGTCTGCGTTCTCAAGAAGAAGAGAAGGTCTTGTGTCGTGAGGAGTTTGAGGACAACCTGAAGAAGATGGGCCTGCACCTGGAAAAGGATGAGAGTGTGAGTGGTTTTAACACATTTTTATAATCATTAATTAATAACTGTTATCGCTTCCACAGCTGAAATGTCTTGCCTGTGTATACTTGCAGCAGTGATAATTTCGTCGTCTAATGACTGCAGGGTTCAGTTTAGGCTCCCTGTTTACTTTTAAACAGGACAGTGGATTTAAGTGTCTTGGCTATGGGTCAGCTGTGCTTTGAGGCTGCCTAAAAAGTAAAGCGCACAAACACTGTATTGTAGTGTATAAAGTTAATAGTACTTCTGAATTGCTGTCTCTACATTCATACCAAGATCCACATCAACATCATGTCAAAGTTTTGAAAGAGTCCTGATGGTAATTCCTTTAGACTTCAAGCACTTAGCAGGTAGCATAACGATTATGGACCTGGATTTACCAGCTAGAAGTAGCCAGTGCAGTCCCCAAGAGGAACCTTGCTTTTGTACCAATTCACAGAACCCTTGTTAAATCAGGCATTTTTTATGTAAAGTATTTGGTAGAGAAGTGCCATCAAGCTGACGACAACTCCTCACTCTTCATTCATATAGTTTTTATGGAAAGAGAGGGTATGGAAGTAAGATACCATTCATTGCCTTCTTCAGCACGTTTTTGGACTGTGGGAGAAAATCCATGCAAACATCTAGACATCATACAAATTGTACACAGATAGAGCCAAACTGTAAACCAAATGTAAAGCCACAGGGCAGGAGCTGTGGTGCACAAGCATTACCTGCTGTGCCGCTATGTAAAAATTCTGGTGGGCTTAATTCCTCTCTGTGCATTTATTGGGGTGATTTTGTCAATTATCTGTTGTAATATTGTTGTCATTTTGTGTTTCAGAACAGAATTTCTGGAGTTGGATTCCTGAAGATACATGCCCCTTGGGACATCCTCTGTCGAGAAGCAGAGTTTCTGAAGCTGAAAATGCCCACCAAAGAAGTAGGTCTTTGACTCATAAATCATTTTTTTGCAGCTATGGAGTGATCCTCTGTTTATGCCATGCATGTCCTCTTGGGTGGTTTCCCACTTTTCTCCACGTGTGCAGTTTTACCAGGCGACCCCTCAGCACAAAATGAGAAAGCTCAATGCATTCTTTAAAAGAATCACAGCGCCTCTGCTCCCAAATGTGGGGGACACCGAGACAGAAGATATTAAAAAAGTTTGCTACCCCTTCTCCCGAGAAAAATTGCATTTGTAAGTATGCTGAATTATTTAAAGATATTGCAGTAAGCGACGTAAGACTTTCCCAGCCCCAAACGCAACATGCATTTAAATATGCATTGTGGTGCTCACAGAATGTTATTGTGCTACTGAACAAATGTTATACTGTGTCACTATTCACATAATTCACAGGCTCATTTCTATTGCGTCTTCAAACAGGTTTGATTTGTCGGACATGGACTCCTTTTTTGATACTAAAACAAGAAGCTTAATAGTAAGTATCGGTGAATTGGAAGCTGGATTGTTTCTCAAGGGCTCAAGATCAAAGAAGTCATCGAGGTGGAATTAGCAAAAAAATAGGTTGTGTTTAATTAAATTAGATTTATTTGGCATCAAATTATTTCACTTCATGAATATATGTGCATTTTTTAATGCTCCACATCTAAGAAATAATAATAAAAAAAACATTTTCCTGCCAAAACAATTAATGAAATTGAGCACTTTGGAGACTAATGCTGCTTAATGTATTTTATTAAGTATATATTTTTAAATACCCTGTGACAGTCTTTTTCAACAAATTGCTTCTCTCCATGTTAAGGTGTTTGAAGTGCTGAAGCGTGCAAAATGCAATAGAGGAGAGAACAGCTGGGGTAAGACATTGTAAATTCCTGTCTTTAAACTTAGTTTAATTCTCTGTGTGGTATGACAAAGTGTATTAAGAGCTGCAGTATAAATTGATAATGTGCAGCATGGTAATAAATTATATTTCTATATAAAATGATAATGTGTGTAATGTGTAACATGTCACTGTAAGCTTACATTGTAAAACAGATTACTGGGTATATGGAACAAAACAGCAGTAGTGCACAATAAAAATGTGCATCCATGTTTAACATCTTAAAATAATTTCTTGTCATGAAATTAAAATAATTTTTTAAATTTTACAGGACTTAACAGCCTTATCGCACATGGTGTTTACACAGAAGCTTATCCATTACATGATGTAGGTTTGAACTTTCTTACATAAATATGACATGGATATATTTCTCCTTCGATTGATAAACTGAGCTGCATCACATATCCATACGTACATATTCTGAGAAGAGGTTTTTGTTTGTCTTTCTGACTCTCTGTCTGTTTTTGTAGCTTGATCTGACAATTAAAATGAGAAATTGTCATTAAAGCTGTTTTACATTTATTGCAGGGGGACATAGAATTTGAAAACACAGATGTCAATGACAGGATGGTAAGGTGAACACGTTGCATGCGTATGTTGAATCAGTTCAATGTTAGCGCTGAATTTCACTGTGTTGAAGTCATGCACAGAACTTTTTACATTAGATTGTTTAAAGTTTTGTCTGCATGTGGCAGTGAAATTTGCTGAAATTGTCAGGCAGTTTTTTGCAAATAGGAAGGATGATTATGAACATGCCCGAATATTAGTCTCTATATCTTTACTTCAGTTTTTATATGGAATGAATCTGAAGCCAAAATGTTGTGCAGTTTTCAGTGCTGTTTTTCCAGCTGTGCATCTTTGTTTATGAATGTGAGGTCTTCCCTATGGAAATATAGTAGGATGTTTTGTTTGCAAAATAAACCATGGCAACAGATTATAGTGAAGAGAAATCACTAAGGAACTATACTTCTCAAACACAAACATCACCATGCAACTGGGACAATGTGTACCATAGTGTAACTGTAAATAAAGCAATAGTATCACTTCTTCAGTTGTAAAAAGTGGATGAATTCCAGTTTCAAATAGTTGTGCTCTGAAAGTATTTGTATGAACTTGCTGTCAGGGTTGTGCAGCAAAGTCATGCAAACTTCAGTTTTGCCATGCCTATAAATATGTTGCTGGTTCACAAATCCAGGGTGGAGGGTTCATATCAAATGTCAAAGCACATAATGTTAGGACCTGTTTGTCTGCAGGATAATTATGAGCAAACCATGAACACAGCTTTGGTGCATTAGTGAGAGTAGAACTATACACATGCTCACAAATATTTTCCTTTTCATGTGCAGGCAGGTTTTTGTCACCAAAGCACGTGAACTTAATTAAACTTTACAACATATTTATGAGTTCACTTGAAAAACAGGCATATAGAGTGGTTCAACATTAGTCTAATTTTAATTATTTTCTTAGTTTTTTACTTCTCGGAAAGTTATGAAGCCTAAAATGAATGCAGTGAGACTGGTGAGGGATTACCTAAAAATGCATCTGAGGACATTTCATTTCAAAGCCTGTTCAATAAAGACAATGACTTTTTTTAGTAAACACTCTGGATGGCCAAACTGTTGAATAACAAGATCTCATACCTATAACAACAAGCACACAAAGATCTCTGTTAAGAAGCTGACCGTTCAAGCAACTGTGCAACAGCTAACACAACTTTTTAGCAAGTTATCTCTTTGAGTAACATCCTCGCTGTTAATGTGGCTGAACTGATTCACAGGCATAGAAATGCGTCAGCTTGTAAATTTAATTAAAAGTGACCATCCATTCCGAGGGAATGACTCCAGCACTCCTAGGCTGTGAGTGGATGAATGATCACTCCAATAGTTTTAAGTGAAGCAAGTATCAGGAAGACTATACAATGAAGCCTAGGGCAAGATGAGTCATGTCATATGAATCATTTGAAAGAAATTTGCTATAACACAAAAATGGAAAATATTTTTTTTAAAAATCTGCTGTGCAGCTCTTGAATCTGAATCCGATGTATTTGGCCAAGTATGCACACACATACAAGAAATTTGGCTTTGATTCCCAGTGGCTTATAGTGTAGAGTAGACAAAAATCATACATATACACATACTGCATAAAGACATACATACAGTACATACACACAACAAATGCAAAGATCCATTGACAGTCCAGGAGAATAAGAGAAAAATATGGAGGAATGGAATAAATAATGAGGGAGGGAATAAGTAAGAGGGAGAAAGTATTGCACAGACTAACAAACAATCAGTTCATGGACATAACAGCGTGGGGAAAGAAACCCATGATCCCTTCTGTCATGAAACACATTCTTACAGATAAAGAGAAGTCATAGCACTTACTATAGTACTGTATGCATGCAGTGCAGAACTTTGACTGTGAATCTATTCTTGCAGGTCTTGTATAGGGAATGGGCAAGTTACAGCAACTTCTATAAGTACCAGCCAATTAGCCTGATCAGGTGAGTTTCGGCAAGTGATACCATAATGGCACAGCAGAGAAATTCTTGGGTACCATCTTGTAGTGATTTTTCTTTCATGCTCCAGGAAATACTTTGGGGAAAAGATTGGACTGTACTTTGCCTGGCTTGGCCTATATACCCAGATGCTGATTTTTGCTGCTATTGTTGGGGTGCTCGTCTTCCTGTATGGCTGCATCACTGTAGATGATGATATTCCAAGGCAAGTCCTTTATTCAAGCTAAAATTTTCTTTAATGGGCTCCTAAACCTGAAGATGTTGGTATTTAGCTTACTGTTCTTACTGTAAATGGAATCTTCTATAAAAAGATGTTAGACATTTGTTCCAGAAGTTGATCTGATCTGATCTAAGGAAGGGTTGCAATATGAATACATGTTTTCTGCTCGAGATTGTTGGCGGGTTTGTGAACCAACTCCATACAAGTGAGATAGTTTTACTGTGAGATGCTGATCTAATCATAACCTGCATTTTAATTTTTTGACTCCACCCCCACCCCATGGCTCTTCAGCATGGAGATTTGTGACAAGAGAAACAATATCACCATGTGCCCACTGTGTGACAAGTCATGCAGCTACTGGAAACTCACCATGGCCTGTGGCACAGCGCGAGCCAGCCACCTTTTTGACAGCACAGCCACTGTCCTCTTTTCCATCTTTATGGCCTTGTGGGGTGAGTGCTCAGGCCACCAGGTCATACTGTTTCGCAAATAAAGTAAAGCTACTTCTTTTAGTTCTTTCCAAATACAAGCATTGCTCTTTCTAACTTTTTAATTATTTCCAGCACTTTTGTAAACTAATATTTCCATAGTTGGTTTGTATACCTTCATTTGCACGTGATCAGATGGTTTCTCAGCCAGTTTATTGACTTTATTCATATTCTTGAATTGCTGAATATTGATTTTGTGTTTAAACGTTGCTGTAACTGATTAACTTACTATGTTGACATTAAAAAAAAAATGTAAAAAATTATCTATACATTGTTGTTTGTATAGAATCCTCATTTATTCTGCGGACTATAAAGGTGTTGTAAAAGTGTATTTTGAGATTTAAATGGTCACAGGATATAATTGTTTAGCTGCCATGTTTATGGAAAGCTGGAAGAGAAGACAGATGCGACTGAATTACATGTGGGACCTCACCAACTTTGAAGAGGAGGAGGTAAGTAATGAGTACTTCGCTGCTCTTCATGTGTGAATTGTATTGAAAAGAAAATAAGGTCAGGAATCACACTTTAAAATGTTTTTTTTTCTTTTTCCAAAATATGAAGACAATCTATAGTAAGATTATTTTACTTTGTCAGGCTAAGGATTAGATGTAATTTTAATAATTCTTGTATTTTTTACTACATACAGAAGTGTAACCCCTGGAGGCATTTGGTTAACTTTCAGTTATATGGAATTATCTCCAGGACTTCTTTAGAGTAAAATTATAGGTAGAAGGCATATTGCAGGCTTGAATGTTTGGTTAATTTCAGTTTTCCTTTGTTTTCCCTGGGGATTGTCCAAAGGACTCAATGAAGGTTTGATTTGATCCAAAGCTGCCTTAACTAATAAACTACTTCTGTTCTGCACACTAGCCATCTTCCTGTCAGTCAAGAAAAGGGCACAGTCCTTCCTCCCTTCTCATTTTCCTGGTTCAATTTGATAAATACTAATTTCTTTTTAAAAAACCATTAATACCCTCTTGTTGTTTTGGGATCCTTCCGTAACACAGGCAGCTACTCATTCTGTGATGACTATAGCTTATCTGGGTGTTCTTCCTGCCTTCCAGTAACTGACTCCTGTGTGCCTGAATCCGCTTGGATGGTATCGCGCTTCAATGGACCTTCAGCTGGTTCTGCGCTGGTTCAGTAAAATTACAGATGGTTGTGGGTGTCTTAGCTTTGTCTGGTGGGTTTGATGTACCGGTAACCTCTCCAGGGATTCTAACACAAAACAGAAAGTACAGTCAACCCAGCAAGTCAAACAGCCTTGGAAAGAAGAATTACCCTTGTACTACAGCAACAATTCCAGGTCCTCAGGTTTTCATGCCATGATTAAAAAAAGGTTTCATCTCCCTGCATAATTCCATTTTTTGCAATGATTCCTTCAGAACCTGTTGGTTAAAACTGGAAATTTCCTTTCAGCTTCAGAGCTGGAACACACAGTATTGGTCATGAGAACGCTGGTCCAAGTGTTCAAGACCCTGGCAAAATCCAACCAGTTGATGGTAGTCTGTCATATTCAGTGATCAGACATATTCCACAGGGTTTAGCAGTTCTGCATTGTTTCTCCATTAGGATCATCCACGAGCTGACTACAAGATCAAAGTGCACCAGAAGACACTTAACAGAATGCAGCGAAAACCTCATAAGGTAGGTATTAGTGGGAATTTTTTTTTATTAGACAGTTTGCTGAATGCTATCAAAAGCAATTGTCTTATGACCCATAATCAGATTCTGCTGAATTATTAAAAGTTTACATGGCAGTGTGTCCTTTGGGCACTCCTACACAGTTTGTGTAAAATGAATTACAGCCAATTTGTTGCGATTCAGTTTTGCAGGTTTTATGTGTCCTTTTGTGTTAGAAATACAAATTTGTAAAAGCTCAAGGTGCCACGTTTTTCATTGTCTACTGCGCAGTCTAAACAGTGTCAAACACTACATGTCTTTTGTGGATTTCATGTGTTTGCTGAGCCCTTTCTGACTTCCTTCCCTGATCTATCCAATGTCTATGTCTAATACTGAAGTAAATCTAAGTCAGTATTTGTAAGATGGGGGGTGCAGGGGCGCAGTGGCGCGGTGTGTTGGACCAGGTTCTGCTCTCCGGTGGGTCTGCGGTTTAAGTCCCGCTTTGGGGTGCCTTGTGACGAACTGGCGTCCCATCCTGGGTGTGTCCTCTCCCCTTCCAGCCTTACACCCTGAGTTGCTGGGTTAGGCTCCGGTTCCCCGCGACCCCGTATGGGACAAGCGGTTCAGAAAGTGTGTGTGTGTATTTGTAAGACCTGAATTTGTGTCCACTATCTTTTCTATTGCTGCAGTAATTGTAGTCATCTTTGGTTGTGCTGATTTCAGTCATTTCTTTCTGATAAATTTGTTTTTAGGCAAAAGCCGCTAAGCTCACATGGAGAGATAGAATGCCAGCCTATATGACCTTCATAGCAATAATGTTGCTAATGGTAAGCATGCTGCTTCACTAAATTCCTGAAATCAATACATGTGAATATTATACTGTATGTAAACAACTGTATAACTCTTAACGTTGTTAATTTTGTTCTAGCTCAGATTTTTGGTTTGGTTTTCTTGAATCATTGTATGGAATTGTCATCACCTGCCGCCTTTCTCATTTTGTCTGTTAGTTTTTGATGACCTTTGCCATTTTGTTCGGAGTCATCATTTACCGGGTGACTACCCAGGCATCCCTGCAGATGAGCTCTATGCCCAGCATTCGCGCTAATGTTCGGCTCACAGTCAAGTCCACTGCTGTGATCATAAACGTGGTGGTCATTCTCATCCTGGATGAAGTCTATAGCAAAATTGCAAGATGGCTCACTATTCTTGGTCAGTGCATCAGAAAGGTCCATTAGCTTCAAAAAGCTACAGGTTGCTTTGACCTGTAACTGAAATAATGTAACAAATATAATTTTCCTAACTGCAGAAATGAATAAGACACATTTGTCTTATATCTTTCTAAAACCCCACTTTAGAACTATGAAATGTGCCATAGAACTTGAGCTTAATGTCATGTTTAATTGAGAACAGAAAATAAAACACACAGATCTCCATGAGCGGAATTGTAGACTTCCTTGTCTGCTATAAAATTTTTATTAGCGTCAATTCATATCAAATTCTATTTTGCTGTTTTCAGAGGTGCCAAAGACTGACAAGAGCTTTGAACAGAGACTCATCCTGAAGACATTCATCCTGAAGTTTCTGAATGCCTTCTCTCCCATTTTTTACATTGCCTTCATCAGGGGCAAGTGAGTGTTCACATTTTTGTTTTTCCGAGTATGATTTGAATTAGCCACATTTAAATATGACTATATATCATACAAGTGACTTTTTGACGTGACATAGGAACACCACATGAAGTTATATGTTCCCTAAATTTAATGATTTTTTTTCCACTTCATGATTCCTAAAGACTCATTGGTCGGCCAGGAAACTATCTCTATATCTACAAGTCATATCGGATGGAGGAGGTAAACCTATTTATGATTACATTATTTTTTAATTGTTTCCTTTTTATATGGATCTAATGTGGTTTCTATATTTCCTAGTTTATACTGTTTTTGCACAGAGTTAAAATTTATAGTAAGTATGTTTGTAGACGTATTTAAGTTGAATTCTTAACCAGCGCTTGATGTCTGACTAAAAGTGAATGAGGGCAGCAAATGTAATACAGTGTTGTGACACAAAGGGAATAGACCCAACAGGACTGCTAATACTGCAAGCAGCTACGGTGTGTTGTTCAAGCAGTCATTCTCTCCACAGTGTGCTCACACAGGGTGCTTGATGGAGCTCTGTATCCAGCTCAGTATTACCATGCTCGGCAAGCAGCTCATCCAGAACAACCTGTTTGAGATTGGGATCCCGTGAGTACACAAACACACACTTCACATGCAAGACACATTTCATTGGTTAAGGAATGTGGCTGTATGTGAGCAACAGTTTTTACTGTATAGAGGGGAGCCAGGAAGTCATATAGAGTTTTGGGCTACTGCCTTGTAGTTGGGGGCATGGTGGTGAAGTGGGTTTGACTGGATCCTACTCTACGGTGGGTCTGGGGTTCCAATCCCGCTTGGGGTGCCTTGCGACGGACTGGTGTCCCGTCCTGGGTGTGTCCCCTCCCCTTCCGGCTTTATGCCCTGTATGTTGGGCTCCAGCTTGCTGCGACCACGCTTGGAACAAGTGGTTTTAGATGGCATGTGCATGTGTATGCGTGTACCTTGTACTCAGAGGACTACGGTTCAAATCCCCATCCTACTGTAGTACTCTTTTACAAGGTACTGAACTTGAAATGCTCCAGTGAAAATGTCCCTGCTATATAAATAAAAAAAATCAGTATAAGCTTCTTTGGAGAAAAGCATCAGCTAAATGAATTCATGATAATAAGACAAATTATAACTATCACAAGCTGTGCTAAGCTCTTCAAATCATTTATTTGTGCTGAACTAAGTTAAATAATTACTTTTTTTAGTTCAAACAAGAAGTTTCAGAGTATCCTTCAGACCTGTATGTAATCTGAACTGTTGAGTTTAAACAGTTACAAAGACTCCTGAAGCAGAACGGCTGCCCATAAGATATATTTGCAGCTACAGATGAAATTGAATGGTGCAGCAGATAGCACTGGTGCGTCATAGTTCCTGGGCTGTGCTTTCAGATGTGGGTTTGAATCCAGTCTGTGAGGAGTTTACGTTGTTTTCTGTGCATGTGCTTCAGTTTAATTGGGGGGCGCAGGGGTGCAGCGGGTTTGGCCAGGTCCTGCTCTCAGGTGAGTCTGGGGTTCGAGTCCTGCTTGGGGTGCCTTGTGACGGACTGGCGTCCTGTCCTGGGTGTGTCCCCTCCCCCTCCAGCCCTACGCCCTGTGTTGCCGGGTTAGGCTCCGGTTCGCCGCAACCCCGCTCGGGACAAGTGGTTTCAGACTGTGTGTGTGTGTGTGTTTGGGTTTCCTGCAGGTGCTACAGTTTCTTTCAAAAGTTGAAAGACACACGTTTCTGTTGGATAAGTGACTCTCGGTTACTTGTAGTGTGTGTGTGAGTGAATGTAGTGTTTCATGTAGCTACAACTGTAAAGGTGCTTTGGGGAAAGGTGTGAGCTAAAGCCTACTTAATAATACTACTTTATATCCAGTTCAACAGGCTTTCTAGTGACTGCGCAGTGCGTTTAGCTGAAGCACTCGTAGTGGTTGCTCTTATTGTTTTTGTTACGCTCCCCACCAGCAAGCTGAAGAAGCTGATCAGGCGCATCAAAACAAAAAGGGCTCCAGTCCAGGAAGAGCAGGACGATAAAGACTTGAAGCGCTACGAGGCGGATTTTTTCCTGGAGCCATTTGTCAGCCTCAACCCAGAGTACATGGAGATGAGTGAGTCAGACCAGGCAGAGCATAGCTCACTCATTGAATGTGTACAGCCATGAGGTGCCTAAAATGTCTGGCTACTCCAAACCTTGGAGCTGTGATTCCAGAAAAGTAGTTTTATTACTCTGAAGTCCAGGTGGAAAAAGATTTTTTCCATTTGAAGATTTCCGCATAAAATCTTGCTGATTTTGTTTTTCACAGGCAAAAACCACAATTTCACAAATTATTTTTTTCTGTGGACTTCCTGAGAGTAACAGAATACTAACTTTAATAGGTGCTGAAAGCTCTCACATTTACGCTGCCATATTCATAAATTTAACCTATTTCACAGTTTACTGATGTGGTTGGTTGGCTCACCTGGAATGATTTATAGAGCCCTTAGGAAATGGGATTGCTCAGAAAATAATACCTTAGCCTGTTTAGGTGGTATGTCTAAAGGTCCTCCAGTCTTTGGCATTTTTTTTTTCCTTGCAGTCATCCAGTTTGGTTTTGTGACCCTGTTTGTGGCCTCCTTCCCCCTGGCACCTCTTTTTGCTTTGCTGAACAACGTCATTGAAATCCGCCTGGATGCCAAGAAATTTGTGGCTGAACTCCGGAGACCAGTGGCTGCGAGGGCGAAGGATATTGGTGAGATCCTGTTCACTTTGCATCATCCCATTGGTCTTATCCAGCACTGGAATAAGCACTCATGGCCTTTGCGTAATGTGTCTGCATGTACTGCAGATGTAAACTGTACAGATTTCAACTGTTTTAACTAAATGCTTATCATTTTGTTACAGTCATTATTGTAGTTTGTTCTTTAAAAACAACACTTATTTTGCAGTTTTGCCATATTTTATTAAACCTGCTGAAAACAGAAAAAAAATTAATTTCATACACAGAATTTCAAAAATATCTTTCTCTGCTTCATTTTAGGCATTTGGTACAATCTTCTTAGGGGGATCAGCAAAGCTGCCATTATTGTGAATGTAAGTGCTGTCATCACAGCTAATAAACATGCGACATTTAAATAATAAAAGAAATCAATTCTCTTTGTTGCATTTTTTCTTTGTACTCTTTTGTACTCCTTCATTACGCTCATCAGGTCTTCTTTTTGGCTTCCAGGCCTTTGTTATCGCATTCACGTCTGACTTCATTCCTCGCTTGGTATACCAGTACGGCTACAGTCCGGATGGCACCATGCATGGTTTTATCAACCACACCCTGTCCTATTTTAATGTCAGCCACTTTCAGGCAGAAACACATCCGCTTCAGCCCCTTCACTTGGGCTACAAGGTGGAAGTCTGCAGGTGTTGATCATCATCATTCACCATCAGTTATTTCTTTCAAGGGGGATGGATGTTTCATAGATAGAAACCAATAGATTCTCTTTATATGTAGGAAGTTGATAAGTTATCACTGCAGTGCTATTTTAGCTTGGCTACATTTTGTGTTTTTTCGATGGCAGTAACTGAAAAATACATGTGAAGGTAATTCTGCAGTGTTTGTGTAGCTCTCTTTTTGTGCTTTAATAAAGAAAACAGTTGACGAGTGACTTAATTATACTATTAACTTCTACAGATACAAAGATTACCGGATGGCTCCTTGGTCGTTCAACCCGTATGACATTTCCAAGGTGTACTGGGCCATCTTGGCTGGGCGACTTGCCTTCGTCATCATTTTTCAGGTCAGAATCTGCTCTAGTGTAGACACAGAAATGTAATTTCACTCTTCACATTTACTCATTTAGCTGACACTTTTCTCCAAAGCAACTTGCAGTGTTAAGGTTACAATTATTTACCCTTTTATACAGCTGAGTAATTTTACTCTAGCAATTTTTTAGGATAAGTACCTTGCTCAAGGGTGCTATAGCCAGAGGTGGGGATCAAACCTGCAACCTTTTGATCCAAAGACACCAACTCTTAGCGATTGAGCAATTATTACACTTTAACACCTAAATTGACCTTTGGAGAGGGGTACGTTTCTATAAATCTGTAAGAAATTGTCTGATTTGTAGAGTTTATGTAATCCAGGTCTCCCAGAATCAGTACAACTGCAGATTTTGGTGTGGGACACTTTCCATCTTTCACACACTATATGTGCTCCCTACAGTGTGTTTTAGCTGGTTTATTGTTGTCTGCTCAAAGCGTCAGAACTGTCAGTGTGAATTTTAGTGACTCTAATTATTTAAGTCTAAGTGGTTGCCATCTTTCTTCACCTACCCAGAACGTGGTGATGCTGTTAAGTGACTTTGTGGACTGGGTCATCCCAGATATCCCCAAGGAGATCATCACGCGCATCTACGAGGAAAAGATGCAGATGGTGGAGTTCTTCATGAGAGAGGAGCATAGCCTTTACAGCATGCCTATGCTGGACAACCAGGATGAGAACAGGCCCACGCCACAGCTGCGGCGGTCATAGCTGTGTAGTGCCTCCTGCTGTATTCTCCTATTGCCATCTGATAGATGTTTTAAAGAATCCCACTGTGAAGAGCAAAGGTGGGATGTTTTGTTCAGGTGTCATATTTACTCAAACTCAGGTTACGGCTTGACTTTTTGGGCTAAATTCAAGAAAACTGCATATTTCAGAAGCAAGAAATTCAGTAAACTGTGGATGGTCCATAATCTGAACAGGAAGACCAGTGTTTCCTTTATGTAAAGCTTTTTACTCCCTCTGTTGGTAAATCATGGTTATCGTACAGAGTTTCCTTCCTGAGACAACTAATATAACTGTGAACAGCCACAGTTGGAATGGTGGTGTTCAAAAGTTTGGAATCGCCCAGAAATTTTCATGTTTTTGAAAAAATTTATGTTTTTTGCCAAGGTACCCTTAAACTGATTTAAGAATATAGCCACGGCATCATTACTAATGTTGCAAATGGCTATTAGTGCTTGAAATTAGTTGTTAATATTTTATTATTCACATATGACTGCACATTCCCATTTTTTAGCAACCATTACTCCAGTGTCGTAATGGTGGACTGTAATAGTTATGGTCCTAATAGTACAGAAATCTTTGAATTTGTGCTAGCACAGCTGAAAGCCTTTATTCTGCTTAAGAAAGCCGGTAAAAAGTCTTTCCTTGGGTTGTAAGGTGCTGACATTCCTAAGGTTCATTTCAGGGTTTTGAAAATGGCCAAAACGAAACAGCCTTCTCAAGAAACACGTCAGTCTATTGCTGTTCTGGAAATTGATGATTATTCCATGCATTAGATTGCCAAGAACCTGAAGATTTTGTACAAAGCTGTCCACGACTGTCTTGACAATGGTATTTGGCATCCACTACTTCAGGAAACAGCCAGCTGAAAATTTGTAAGATGCTTGTTTCTCATGCTACAGACTCTGATATACCTATCTTTTTTGCAGTTGTGTGTAAATGCTTTAGTTTCTTTCTAAAACACACACACACACACACACACACTTTCAGAACCACTTGTCCCATACAGGGTCACAGAGCCTACCCAGTAACACAGGGCATAAGGCCAGAGGGGGAGGGGACACACCCAGGACAGGACACCAGTCCATCACAAGGCACCCCAAACAGGACTCAAACCCCAGACCCACCAGAGAGCAGGAATGTGGTCCAACCCACTGCGCCACCGCAGCCCTCTTTCTAAAACATTTGATATTTATGTGATTTGGACAGTAAAGGCCCCAAAAAAAAAAACCCTGACAAAAATAACTAAAATGTATGGCTTATTTGTAAGTTGATTTCTTAAGTCATACAATTTATCATTGTACAAATGAGTCTAGTTACAGTATAGGTACAGTATGACTATGTTCTAATGATCTTCTGAAAATACCAATTCGTTGTAGTAGAAAGCCATCTACATTTCTATGCTTCCTTACTTGTCATTAAATAAGCATGGTGTTTCCTTTTAGAAGAAATAGTTTCTGGGAAGAAGGGACAAAGCTTTTAGAGCTTTTTTGCTCTACCTTTCAACAGGTATTTATCTCTTATAGTATCATGTAAGTTCATCTCTTCCCAACTTGTGGTTTCAATGTACTCATATGATCTCTATGTGCTGTTTTCCAGAACTGATTTCAAGAGTTTATTATCATATGTACACTGATTTCAAGAGTTTATTATCATATGTACAATAAACAGTCTGTTACACCATACAATGAAATTCTTACTCTATGAATCTTCCCATCAGCCTAAGACATAAATTATAAATCACAAGGAAAGAAGACACAAGGCATAAGTTACAAATGATTTGTGGGAGTTGTATACATTGTGTTTATATACAGATATTTTCTTCAGTGCTCATCACACACACCCTATCTGAAACCGCTTGTCACAAGTGGGGTCGCGACGAACCAGAGCCTAACCTGGCAACATACGGCACAAGGCTGGGGTGGACACACACCCAAGACAGGATGCCAGTCCATCTCAAGACACCCCAAGCAGGACTCAAACTCCAGACCCGCTAGAGAGCGGGACCTGGCCAAGCCCGCTGCGCCTCCGCACCCCCATTAGTACTCATCACTGAGCATTTATTCAATAGCCTTTCAAAAAAATTTTCACATTTTTACTGAATGAGGCTGGGATGGTAGTGCAAGCGTTTCAGCAAAGTTTTCATGTTCTCCCTGTGTGTACGATCACCATTTGATAGACAGACATCCCATTCAGGGTGTGAACTGGCTTGCTCGCTGTGCATCCAAGATAGCCTTTGGATCATTACGAGCAGATATTGATAATGGCAGTAAAAATTATTAGTGAACCCCAAAATAAAATAATGCACTTGTGGATGTTATTTCTGATGTTTCAGCACAGTAGAGAATTGACCAGACTTCAGGCAGGTATGTGTGTTAATGGAGACAACAAACTAAAAAACAATCAGATAGCTTATCTGTTTACATTTATTTATTTAGCAGATACTTTCATCTAAAGCAACTTCCAATGAACTCTAGTGTTATCAGCCCACACACCTCATTCACCAAGGTGACTTACACTGCTAGATACACTACTTACAATGGGTCACTCATCCATACATCGGTGGAACACACACTCTTGTCACTCACAAACAATGGGTGAACCTGAACAGCATGTCTTTGGAAGGAAACCAGAGCACCTGGAGGAAACCCATGCAGACATCAGGAAAACATGCAAACTCCATACAGACTGAGAAGGATCAAACCCACATCCTCTCACGCCACCAAGGCACTGTGAGACAGCAGCACTACTTGCTGTGCCACCTGTGGCATGGTGTTGAGTTTGAATTGTTTGTTTTTTGGACACTGGTTGTCAGTTTAAAAAAACTGAATACCTGAGGTGGGATATGACAGCAAAATTGCTCCACATTCTTTATCTGTATTGTTTACATCCATATTTTCAGTGATTTCATGTAACTATTTCTGTATACAGCATGGATTTCTATCTCCTGATTATATGCTGCATAGAGCAATTAAATGTTTGGACAGCATATCTCATTGGGATGGCTGACATTTCAGGTCTTTATTCTGTGATATCATTTGTCATTTTGTGAATGGGTGTATCTCCACTTAGTGAGAGTGTGTCTTCTTCTACCTTCTCTCACCTTTCTAGAATTTTCCTGCGGTCAGTAGTGGAACTACAAAATTAAATCCCATTATAAAAATGCTTTACTGTCCTCCTCATTTTTTCCCAAGCTTTTCTCATATAATTATATGCATTGAAAGATTAATAAATTAATTATTTAAAAATCTTCTTACCTCGTGGTAGCTGTGTTGGTCATTGTTTGCATCTTTTCTGAACAGTGTGCAGGTTATTTTTAATCAAACAAGTTTGTCAGAAACTGTTACATTGTTCACATAGGTATTGGCACTCTGGCTAATAAACCACTTAACATTTCAGGAAGTGTTCGGGATTGTTCCAGAAATTATAAATTTGTATTCAGATTGTCATTCCTTTCCTTTGTGTCTCCGATGTACTTCAGGTACAAAGTCTCTTTTTTTACCATGAACTTCATATGAAACTTTATGATTTCTAGATATATTTGACTACTTTGAAACATCATCTTGAAGGAAAATTCTTTGAGTTGAGAATTTGTGGCCATTTTGTGGCGGCATTGTATTTTACAGTAATAATAAACTACTATATAATTTGTGGTCGGTAAGGAAGTGACAAAATATGTAAGGAGATGATTCCATAGCCATGTAAGTGGTTGTATGCTTTCAGCAAAATGTTTGATAAATATGTGCATTTACAAACTAGGGAAAATGAAAAATACAGAATATCATTTATTAATGAGTGAAACTTTTGACCTAATTTTAATTTGTTCATAAAATAAATACCAAAACGTGACAAATGTCTTAATACATTGAGGCAATTCATGACATCATGCTATACAATGCCTTTCAGTCCTTTTTAAATATATTAAATGTAAAAATGATTTTTATAAAATTATAGTTTTTGAAGTGTTACTTGAAAAAATGCCACTGTAAATGTTTATAAGTTGTACAACGTCTCATACATTTTACTTCAGAAGTTCTGCACAATACAGTCAAAACCCCAGCATTACAACAAGGAACATTACATTAATATCTAATATCCGTCACTCTGCATACAACATGTCATTGTGCTTCTAACTGCTTCGGATTTTACATACCTGATTCTTACACCAGATATCACACATATCACACAAAGGAAATAATTACCCCCCCCCAAAAAAAAACAAACCTAGTATTTGAGGCTTTTACTATTCAGTTTAATCACCAAAATAAGATAATGTGATAACTGTCTTTTCTGAGTTTTTCCCATTCTGTACTGTGGTATTAAAGCCATTTGATGTGTTCTTTAATTACCTTGTTACCATGTTTACATCATCATCTTAAAGTCGATCTTTCTGCTGGATGTCTGCAAAACCTGAAATTCTGCAGTGGCTTTGTTTTCATTGTGTGCTCTATAAAGGGCTTCCTTTTGACACGTTCTGTTTTACAACAAAAACTAATTGCTTTGACATGCTGTTCTCCCTCCTTATCTGTTCTTTATTCTGCTCATACCTCACCTTCTGCATTGCACTCACTACATACAAAGACAGTGATTGCTTCATTCAAAATATACCCCATCAAGAAATTTCCTTCAAGTGCTTCTGAATTTGAAATTGTTGAGAGATATTTTTCTGGATTTTTTTTTTTTTTTATTACACTGAAAATGACAAATACAATTCTGGTGATAAAGATGGCTAATAAGTACAATAAAATCAACGTGAATCCATGACAGCCATGTGTTTTATAAATTTTGTTAAAAAAGTTTAATTACTCCTTGGGCAAGGTAAATTGTTAGTCATATTTATACAGATGCCTTGTTTAAGTACATTATGTCATTCTTCTCAAAGCATACAATTTGTGGTATAATAAATTTGTATAATCAGTTGGTCCTGGCTAGAGAATAGTCAGAAAAATTGGAAAGAATCACGGGTATTAAACAGTTCAGTAAATATATTTAAAAAGATATCCAGTTCTTGGCAGGCATGTCAGCAATTATCTATTTGTGAAAAATGCTGTGCCTTGCGACGGACTGGCATCCTGTCCTGGGTTTGTTCCCTCTCCCTCCAGCCTTGTGCCCTGTGTTGCCGGGTTAGGCTCCAGTTCACCGCGACCCCACTCAGGACAAGCGGTTTCAGACTCTGTGTGTGTGTGTGTGTGTGTGTGTGTGTGTGTGTGTGTGTGTGTGTGTGTGTGTGTGAAATGCTGTCCCGCATATGCAAAAAAAAAATCTCAGTCCTGTGAGAAAGAGAACTGGAGATGTACGGTAATTTCTAACCCATAAGGTAAACAATTTGCTATCACCTCTCCCTATGGGAGCAGTTAAACACCTCAGTACCATATGGGTTATACAAGCATGGGTCTCATACAGGGGTAGGAAGGAATAATGAATGCTCAAATTCTTCTGCCTTTAGTATCCCCATCCTACAACACAGGCCGAAAGTGCACATCAGCGTGCTTTCGCTGTGAACTTTGGAGCATTGTCAGTGCGGTGGGACAGATGAGAAATTTGCTTTGTATAGTAGAAAGGGTACAGAGTGATGTATTTCCATTGTCATTTATGTCTGCTAGGCTTGTGCTTTGTCTGACATGGAAACTCCAAGAATCCTTGTGCTCCTAAAATTTTGTTCACTAGATGTGTGTGGAATTTAAGATGAAATCAGATGGAGAGGAGAAGTAACCCCCAAGAGATGACTCAAACTCCTCCTCAAGAGCTCACAGATGACTCGACGTGCACTTTGGATAAAGGAGTGGAAGGGTTCCCCAGAAAATTTTAAGAACTGTTGAAAACAAGGCTGGGTCTTTCTTGGGCTTTTCAAATCAAAACGGGGTCATGCTTGACTTATACGGAGAAATGGCTTGAAAGAAGATTTCTTCTTTTTCCCTTCAACCTCCACTGAAGGTTGTTCTTCCACCTGTGAGAAGTTGCTCTTTATAAAAACTGGGCTGTGTTGAGACTGGCATCTGAGCAGAAATTCTCCGAGAGCAGTTTCCTTTCAAAGATGATTTCTTACTTTTTCTTGAATGCAACTGCTCATTTCTTGCCTGAATTTTGTGCGCTTGATCTTCTCCCTCCAGGGAATCCCATACTGAAATTTCAGGGCTGATGAGCTTGTTCAGTTTCCCAGCTCCTTCCGAGAAGTACTACTAAAGTTGACAACCTTTTTTGCAGCAACACCAAACACATGACATTTGACCCAACTAAAAGAACAATCAGAAAAGAGATGTGCAGCAACAAGATTTTTCTCGCTTGTTAACTGCATTTTTAAAATTTCATTAGGTTCCTGTAAAAGTACACAAAAATGGTAAAAATGATAGAGCACCATTTTGACAGAAAACCTAATTTAGAAAACGTTGTGCTCTAGCAAGCGGAGCGATGTTACTCTGCGAGTCTGCATTTGCCCGTGTGACTCTGGGATGGTTCTTAAAGAAGGGCTTTTGTCGGGCTGGCAGAGGTTGGGAGCTGCTGATGGTTCGTTCGTTGGCCCATCTGTCACACGGCGCCATTTTCCTGCCTCGGCTTGTGCACTGCTGTACGGGGACTGCTGAGGGAGGGTGCTAGCGTACACAGAAATCCAGCCAGCAAGGTGAGGCCCAGCCCCCCCCAGGCACAAAACATGGACCAGCCGTACCCATGACTGATGTCCTCAGGTAATCCATATATGTAACGTGGATAACGAGAAAGTTCAAAATTGATCCCAGCTACACAGGTGCACAGGGAGATAATGCAGCATGTTCCTGTTGGGGAAATCAAAGGGGAAAAAGTACGTAAACACACAGATGTACAAGCACATATATAAAGGTACATACGTTAAAAATTTGGGAACAAAATGCATGTATTTTTTGACTCTCAGGCAAAACACTGGACTTCAGTGTTGTTTTTTTCCATTATCATTTATGCTGATTCAAAGTAGGTTGCCGATAAATTTACATTTATTTAGATGAAGCTTTTCTCCAAAAGATGCTCAGAATGTTAAGCCACATACAGTTGTTTATCTATTTATACATTATTTACGTTACTTTTATAACATGGTTTCAAAGGTGCAACAGCAGGTGGGATGCAAACCTAGCTCCTTGAAGCACAAAATGCCAGTTCTAATCACTACCCCACCTGCTGCCCCTAAAGTATTATTAGTGTAAAACCACACGTGTTTTTTAAAAATGAAATACTTCAACATTTTACAGAGTTTTAGGAAATATGCTGGTATCTTGGAGCTCTAAGAGCTTTGATGTCCACAACTGCCGTAAATTTACACGCACACACACACACATTTTCGGAACCGTTTCGTCCCATACGGGGTCGCGGTGAACCGGAGCCTACCCGGTAACACAGGGCGGAAGGCCGGAGGGGGAGGGGACACACCCAGGACGGGACGCCAGTCCGCTGCAAGGCACCCCAAGCGGGACCCGAACCCCAGACCCACCGGAGAGCAGGACCCGGTCCAACCCACTGTGCCACCGCGTCCCCCCGCCATAAATTTACATTGGGGGCAAATCTAAAAACGTCCATGTATTACTGAGTCATATATGATTCAGCAATGCATTTAAACTGCACCATCTGTGGTTGCAGCACAGCAGTTTTTATGGAGCCAAACAGCTTGTGTGCAATGTGTGTATACTTGTTTATCCTTTTTAAGTAAACAACATCACTGGATCTTTTAGTGGCAGTGAACACAAGACACAAGACAAAGATGTAGATTTGATGGGAAATGTTTCAGGTGGAGGGGGTGTGGTGTAGCAGTGGGTTTGGCCGCAGCCTGCTCTCTGGTGGGTCTGGGGTTCGAGTCTTGCTTGGGGTGCCTTGTGACAACCTGGCGTTCTGTCCTAGGTGTGTCCCTCCAGCCTTGTGCCCTGTGTTGCTGGGTTAGGCTCCAGTTTGCTGTGACCCCACTTGGGACAAGCAGTTTCAGACTGTGTGTGTGTGTGTGTGTGTGTGTGTGTTTGTGTGTGTGTGTGTGTGTTCGAAGTGGTGTGCTCGCCAACACCCCCTACAGGCCCCATGTGGCAGCAGCTGCTCCACGGCGAACAACCTGGCTGTTAGCAACCAGCGTGCAGTGAGTCACGCAGTCACGCTGGCAAGGCAATGCCCCTATAGAGTCTCCTTCAGGCAGGACAGATTCCTGCACAGCTCAGCCTCTTCACGGCTTCAGCACAAGGCAGCAGAGAGGCATAAATACAACTGCGGGATGCTTTTGTTAGGCTACGGCAGCGAGTGTGCTTGTACCATGGCCAGCTCCCCAGTGGCGAACAAGACTCTTCCGCGTGCAAAGCCATCAGGATCCTTGCAGCAGCAAATCTACTCGATAAAAGGCCGAGCAACCTTTCACGTCAAATAGTACAAAACCCTTCAGCAGAGACACTAAGCATAAGTACACAAATATCATATTACAACTATTACAGGACAGTGTTGTCTTGAAGCCACTAATTCAACAAAAAACTGTGCAATACACTTTTTCCCCTACAGTCATTTGAAGTGCATTTTATTATGTAATACTATAGTGCAGCAATCTGGTTATAAGATGGCATTTCCTAACAACTTTCAAGCTGATTCATCTAAGCTCATAAAAAAAAAAAAAATAATAATTTGGAAAAGGAAATTAACTTCTGAAAGAAATAGAATAATATACAAGCCTTCCACATGCTCAAAGAGGGCAGCTTGTAGTACAGTTATTAATTGTTTTGTTCAGCTGGCACTTAGTCGAATCAGTTTCCTGTATTGGACTAAACTGTTTATACAGCTGCACTTCTAATCGGAGTAATTCAATGTAATCTAATTGTATTTCTATTACAAATGATGAATTTATGTCTTTTTTAACAATATATTACAGAATATTCAGGCATCAGTCGTACCGTCTACTCAGATTCCTAGGCACTGAGGGGTTCTGTCTTTGATAATATTATATGTTGTCCGCATCATTTAAGTAGCTTTGACTGAATTATTATAGAAGAAATTACCATGATAATTTGCTAGATGAAATGTACTATCTCTCCTTTAGACCCAATCCCTACTAAATTATGCAATTTCCATTCTCAGGGAACCTATTGTTAAATTCATTAATCTTTACTTAATGGTAGTGTTCCGAGCATGTTTAAAATTGCTGTTATTGTACTGTTACTAAAGAAATCGGATCTCAATTGAAATGACGCTATGAACTACAACTACAGACCTGTTGTCGCGCCCACATCGTCGGCGCAATGAGGAACACCTGCGGCGGTGCACGGGGCAGACGCATAAAAGGCGTGAGGAGAGTAAAGGCGAACGTGGACCCTCGTTCAGCCCTGCGAATGGCTACTTTGTATTACTCGGCCTTCTTCCCTTCCCTTCCCTTTCCTCCCATCCTTGACCCTGTTTCCTTGCCCTCCTCCAGTATTCTCACAACTCTTTGATATCATCGACCTCTTGCTAGTTTCACGATTACGACTCTCGGATTTCCCTTTGAACCATGAACGCACATCGGTGACCTTTGCCTGTCTTGTGACTACGTCTCCTGGATTCCAACAGTAAACACCATTGCTCTGCAATTGGGTACGACAACTTCCTTCCGGAACTGAACATGGCACCTGTAATCTACTGTTTTCAGCCAACATTTTAGAAAAGATTTTAGCTTACCAAGTTGTAAAATTATCTGCATAACATATTTGAAAATTTTCACTCTGATTTCCACCCTGCTCATAGTACTGAAACAGCCCTCATCCATGTTGTTAAAGATATTCCTATCTTGTCCTATATTATCATACCTCAGTCATTATGTTGCTGGACCTGAGTGCTGCGTTTTATGTTGTTAACCACAGAATCAGTAGACTTGAATTCCTGGTTGGACTAACAGGTGTTGCTCTAATGTGGTTCCGTCTGTATTTATTTAACCTCAGTTTCTGTTGTTCTTGTCTATAGTTGAATATGATGTGCCTCAGGGCTTTGTGTTGGGTCTGTTATTGTTCTCACTCTATATGTTACCATTGGGTGATATTAGTTGTTCACATAATGTACAGTAAGTTTGTCTGAGATGACAGTGATAACTTTTGTTTAAGCCCGATGACCCATCACATATTGTGTCTTTAGAAAATTGTTTTACTAATATAAAATTGTGGGTGAGAAATTTTGCTATCTCCGAATGCCAGTAAAATAGAGGTACTTGTGGTGGGTGATGGTGCTGCAACCCTTGACAAAGTCAAATCAATATTTACAACTCACAGATTAAGCTTCAAGCATATAGAAGTGTTAAGGACTTGGATGTTTTGTTGGATGGAAACCTGTCATTCGTGGGTCATGTTGCCACACTGACTAGGTTGTGGTTCCTTCATCTGAGAAATATAACTAAACTAAGGCATTTTATGTTGGAACTGGTTTGTGCTTTTGTTTCGATCAGGATGGACTATTATTGGACAGTCTGTACCAGACTGTACCGAGGTTACAACTAATACAGAATGCTACTACTAGAATTGTTACAAAAACTAGGAAGTACGACCATACAATACCAGTTCTTAAATTGCTGCATTTGCTTCTGGGTAAATTAAGAGTAGATTATAAAATCTTACTCTTGATCAATAAGACAGTAAATGGCATTGCTCCGGATTACCATAATCATATTATTTGTTCTTATGTTCCAGAACATTGCCTTTGTTAACCGGATGCGGGTCACCTTACAGTCTCTGTGATCAATAACATCCAAGGCGGATGGCAGCCACTGTCACTTGGAACCCCTGAGGTTTTATTCTCAGTTGACTTTTTGTTGGGAGTTTTCTGTTCTTTTTCTCCATGCCCAGTTGGCTTACTTGTAGCTTCAGTAACGGATTTAATTAATGAAGCGATTTAATGTATAGTCTACCTTTTATTTGTATCTTGCCTTTGACCCTTTGCTCAGTGCTCTCTGTCACTGTGTGAAAAAAGAGATAAACATACATAGAATTGAATTCAGAGTAAGTACTTTGGTCAAGGGAACTACAGAAGAGAGGTTTGAACCAGCAGCCCTTAGGTTATAAAGTCAAAGCCCTTGGATGCTAGCCCTTTTTTTGGGTTCTGCAAACAAGAAGGGTTTTGATTTGGATGATAATGTGAATAACCTGAATTGCATGTGTAAATATTAACTATACATATAAAAATGTGAGTTCTGAATGGGGTAAGCAGTTGTGGGCTCTACTCTAAGCAACCAAACAAACAGCTAAAGGAAAGAGGAAATACAGTAGTCACACTCAGAAGTGTCAGAGCAACTCTTCTCACCTCCCATGAGGAAGAGCAGCCCCGCTACATATTGCATCAAGTCATGCTGCTGGCAGCAGCCCAGGAAGCCGACGATCCAGCCAAAAAGGATGATAGAGACGGCCATGCCAATGAACCCGGCCGTCATTCTGCGCAGGTCTGCAGGGGTCGAGGAGTGGCAGAATGAAATCCCAGTTATGCTTATGGTCAGAAAATGTTGTCCTTGTGATGATTCTGGCATTGTGTTCAATTTTCCAAAGCAAAGTAAAGTAATAACTGTGTAGTATTTAGCTGACCACCTGCAGTGAATTCCCAACACCCATTCACGCATCTACACATCAGAGCAACGTAACACGCATTCTTACACACCAAGTGCAGCTTAGAATTTAGAGTTTACAGTTTACCAGTCTACCTGAGGCATGCCTTTGGCCTGAGCAAGGAAACCAAACCACATGGAGTAAACCCATCTGAACACGGGACAACATTCAGATTCCACAGAGACTGAGTGCAGATCATACCCATGTCCAGTTGCACCATCCATCTATGAGACACCAACGTGCCATTTATTTTGTAGATAAATATCAGCATGCAGCACAGAGTATCATGATGATCTTGTTAGTGTACTAGTGGACCACAACTCATTTCCATCAATGTAAACCCTGGTCCCACTTGGAGTTATCATGTACCATAAGTAATGTCCTATGGGCAGTATGCTCCCAGAAATGTACATCATATGTCTACAGAGAGAACTGCAAAAGTGGGGAGTCTCTGGGTCATCTTCACCAACTTAAGCCATTTTTATTATATACATTCAAGCAACTTATGGCAGATACATTGTTACTGACATGGTGCCCCAGTGTAAAGCACTGGTGTCTCACAGCTCCTGGGTTTGGATGTGAGTTTGAATCTGCCTCAGTCTGTGTGGAGTTTGCATGTTCTCCCTGGGCTCATGTTGGATTCATCCAGTTTCATCCAGGCACTCTGGTTTCCACCCACATACCAAAGATATGTGTTTCAGGGGAACTGATCACTGTACATGACCCATCCTGTGAGTGTGTCTTCAAAAAAGTAAAATAAGAAAAAACCCATTTTGACAAGTTTCAAGGAGTTTACGTGTACAGTTTATCAGAACATAACACAGCACTGCTGGTAGATCACTGTACTTGTGCTGTGTTTTAAAAGGTGAAAAAACTTCTCCAATTCCTTTGTGTCAGTGTTTGTTGCATGGGGTGAAGACTCACGCAGCGCATGCCACTCGTCCTGCCGGATGGTCTTGGTGATGTTGAGGGGCAGGTTCCGTGGCAGTGTAGACGAGGTGTAGTGGTACTTCACCGGTGTGCAACGCTGGATCAACCCTACACATGCAGAACACACACAGGAAGCTCACACACACACCGTCATCCAAATTTCTCCAACACCTTATGCTACAACTGATCACCTACAAATCATAACCGTTCTGCAGTCTGTAATTAGTTACCTGATTGGATGCAATTATGATGTTGATATAATATTGAGTGTTTCATTTATTGAGCTTTACAGAGGGTCTGGCAGTAAAGGAGTGTCTTACTAAAACTCACCATCATGAGGTATGATGGCGGAGTTGCACAAGTCTTTGCTGAACATATTGCAGTCAAAATTCCAGTACGATTGTTCCTATATCATAGCCCCCCAATATTGGCATTTCTGTCATCCATGTGTAATGTTTATGCAATATGAAGCACTGCAACTCCTTATGCACAAAGGGTCAGAGTGTAAGATAAAAAGATGTAGGAGTACACCTCATAATTTGCATATACATGCATAATGGCTAAATGCAGAGAGAGAAAAACATCAACATATCGTACATTACTTGAACATATTAACTGTGTTTACCACTGTGGCACAGACTGCACTCCCCAGGGGGACACACTGCTTCCTGTTCCCATGATTTCTCTATGTTCCCCCGGTCACACTTTATTCCCCTGGTCAATCTATTTTCCCCCTGTGACTCCATGTACCCCTGGTAACTCTGTGTTCCCCTAATAGCACTATTTCCCTTTGGAAACACTATTTTTCCCTGGTCACACTATTTGCCTCTGGTCACTCCATGTTCCCCTAGTAACACTATTTACCTCTGGTAATACTATGTTTCCCAGGACACTCCATGTTCCCCTGATCACACTATTTTCCTGTGGTTGCTCTATGTTCCCCTGGTCATTCTACATTCCCCTGCACACCTGATGACACTGAAATCATTCCCCAATATCCTCTTTCCCACCAGATGTTTTTTACATAATTTTGTTGACATAAATAAAACATGCAACTGAAATTGTGTCATTATGGCAAAGAACAGTTTTGCAGCTGCATATGATACAGGATAACTGCAAATTTGCAAAGCAGGGAATGGCTCAGACAAGACCAGGTGATCCAGCTGTTCTCACCAAGCTGAACTCCTGTCAATGTGTGTAGAGCGTCACTTTCTTCATAAAAAGGCAAACACACACAGTGCAGCACACACAGCCAGCACTCAGTTGGGCATTAATATATTATTATATCCATGTACGGTAATCAAGGACAGGGCACTACTGAGGGCCCTTATTCATTACCTCTATAAAAACTGCTGCTGCTGCCTGCATTAAAAAATAATGTGTTTATTTATAATGGATTTTTTTTTCCTGAGAGATGTTCCGTCAGAAGACAGGTGCACAATGCAACACACTGTTCAATCCTGTTTGTTAGAATGTTAATCTGTAGGGGAAAACTGCCTGCCATAATTACGAATTATTCAAAAACCAGTAAGTGACCATAAATGTGAACTTTTAAATAAATTCGAACAAAATTCACTTAAAGAGAATATAACCTTATCTGACCCTGTCTTATTTGTTTTCTCATCTTACTTTAATAAATGGAGAATGTCGTGGAAATGTGTAGCATATATTTTATGTGTACTAATGCATTTGATTACCAATTTGACTGAGTTAATGATCTGGAGGTTCACTTATGTTTCCATATGTGCTTATTTTTATTTACTTATTTACCCAATTATTTACCTCTACTTACCTGTTTTTATTCTATTACATTTGTTTGTTCCTTTAAGCATTATGTACAATATGGAAATATTAAACCTTTCGTTTATAAAATTCAGGATGGGTTATTTTACATTATATATACATTCAAATGCATTTATATATGTATAAAACACACACATAGTGCAATCAGGAGCAAAATTATATTAATATTGTAATCAATATTCTAATCTTGTTCCTAAGGCAACATATAGCCCACATTGTCCAAATTGTTTTTTCCCCAGATGGCTTCATTTTTATTAAATCTTAGTTAAAATACATAATAAAATATTAATGTCATCTGCTGATTGTTTATCTCTGACCAATTTATATGAGGAAAAAAATTGTATATATACATAAACACATCCACAAACATACTCACACATATATCTTAATTATTTTTTTTCTTTGACTGTCCTATCTTCAACTTACAGTTTAAGTTAGAGCTACAAACAAAAAGTATCCAAAAATGCAGAAGGATATTTTTAAGATGTTAATGCAATTAATTCATTCAAAAATACATAAAATGAATGTGTACCAGGTGGCAGTGTGATGCAGTGGGTATCATGGGTGAATCACAGCACCTGACTGTGTATGAGACATAAAGAGACTGTCCTGCAATAGACTTGTGTCCCATCCAGGATGTACCTTGCCTCCCTCCCTAATCTTTCAGGATGGCCTGTGGACCACCATGACCCTGCACTTGTCACGTCCGGTGGAAACACAGACACAGACATGTATTACTGTAACATCCAAATACGGACAAAAATGAGGTGTTCTCAAGCGCAGAGTGGATATATAAGTACAAAATAAGGATTGAAGTGCCGATGTGCTACAAGGAATACGGAACAAATAAACACAGTGTTTTCACAAGGGCTGTAGGTGGAACCGAACTAGTACATAGAAATGTGACTTAGACAGGGCTAGGACATGGGATGAGAATAGAAGCATGGAGGACTGATGCAGGCAGGACCAGAGCTCGGGACTGGAATATAAGCAGTAGGTGGGTAAACAAGGAACAAGAATTGCTATAAGATCACAAGCAAATGCAGTAGACAGCTGATCAAGAATCCGCAACTAGATGATTGCTCCTCACTCCTTTTATAGTTCTGGGGATTAGGCATTAACTGAGTTCAGGTGTGCTGATGTGGCTGAGTAGACCCGCCATGGGGCCCCTATGCTCATCTGAGTATGGTTCTGGGGGCTCATGACAGCACTGGACAAGCAGTTATTTAAAGTAAGTGAGTAATTTTGTGTATTTGTACCAACATGTGACTTGGTGAAAAATCAGTGTCACAAATGTAAATGACAGATGACATATGGCAGGAGGCAGAACAGCATACACCGCAGCCTTGAGGGATCTCGTATGTACACAGTCCATTAGGGACCCATGTCCTCACCGAAGCCACCAAGGACTGCTGCATGCAGACCTACTGTCCTCAGCAAAAAGGCCAACAGGTGATTTTCTGATTCAAATGCCAAGATGTTATTGAAAAAAATTTTTGATGTATTTATTCAAGATTTCATGAGCCCATCGGTAGTGGCATTAGTGGCATCAGTTACAGTAAACATTAAGCTATACAGTGCCCATGGATCTAAAATTACAGCAGAATTTGCTTTATATTCAAATTCAAATGATTTATACCTTCCCTTAGTATACAATTTATTTTCCTGAAAGGTCTGGTGCATTGCCTCACAAGTCTAACTACATTTTTCATCCTAAAGGTAGAGCTAAAACACATCAACCTAAATGAAAAACTATCTCTCCTGGAACTAATACAGAGGGATTAGTGTGATTTAAACTGCACCGTGTAGTGAGTTAAGCTACACAATGCCTTTTACTATGATGTAAATCAATGAACTTATGCATATGTTGCTGTTTACTTGTATTGTTTACCACAGACATGGTATATGTTGGGAGTACATTCTTGGCTTTACACAACAGTGCAGCACAGGTCCTGCTGTTCTTATATGTGTTTAAAATTATTATCATTATTATTTAAATGAATAATTTCTAAACTTACCATTTGCTATTGTTACTATGCAACCGATTTTATGTTGCTTGATATGTTGCTTGATTACAGGTGGTAACTGCAGCTGACAACAGATAGCTTTTATATCCAATGAAGATTTAATTTCCTCTTTGAAGTCTAGAAGCAGCAAAGGAGGAGTTTTCGCCTATTTCACTCTGTTCCCTTTGTTATTGCTTCCCATAGGGATCGACTCGAGTTTACCACCTCAGAGACTAATTTGTATTCCATATGCTCAATTTTCCTACATCTGCCCAAAAATGTGTGTGTGTGTGTGTGTGTGTGTGTGAGGAGGAAACAGAAAGAGAGAGAATGAGGCTATTGATCCACTGAATTTTAAATGCCTTGTAATGGCATGCGGTCCGCACCTGAAACAATAGCAGGAAAATGAAAGTGAGCGAGACACACCTGAGAGGACAGTCAGCTTCCTGGGTGCGGGTCCGAGCTGCTCATCCATCCCTTTTTGTTCAAAATACCCAAAATACGGACCTCAACGAGGATGGGTGCCGAGTATCAGCACCCTGGACAGCGCTCGAGGAGCGACCCCCTCCCCCTCCACCCATCGATATTATACAACGGACACCCCCTTGTTAACATGATAAACAAGCGTTTCTCGCGCAAAGGATTCTACTGCATTGATGAAAATCGTACACATCAAAGGTTCCCTGTCTCTGCGTGTGATGGCAGCACCCCCCCCCCCTTATCATGCAGATTTCAGGACGGAGACGAGCCGTGGGACGGCTTGTCCTCTGTGGCGGATATCGGAAACGCGCAGGCTCGTGCGCACCTTTGTAGATGAGCTCCTCGGTCTCGAGGTCGAAGCCCTCGCGGTGGCACCTCCTCCAAAGGCCCGAAATGGTGGAGTTGAACCTGCGGCTGCACTGGGACTCCATGGCAGGAGCCGAAGCCAAGAAGCCCGGTTTGTCCTGAGGGCCACTGCTCGCGCCCGACACCCCTCCCGCCGGGGCCACGCGCAGTGGCAGGTTCACGCTCGAGATGTAGATGTAGCCGCGGTCATTGCGCTTGTTGGAGAAGTTCTTGCACCTCTCGCGGTGCCTCCTTGCGTCCGTCTCGTACCAGTAGTCCGTGCAGATGGCCATGGCCAGCAAGCCCAGGGAGCAGAAGGCCAGCAAGAGCCCCGTGGCCGTCAGTATCTTCATGGCAGCCATGTTCGCAGCCGCGCGGATCGAGGAGCCCGGAAAGCGCGAGCGCTGCCCACTATGTGCTGCGCATCAGCACGGCCGCGCGGCTCCACGCGCCACACACACACACACACGCAGCATTGCAGCCTCCCGTCCCCCGCTCGTGCTTGTGCCGTGCTTCGTCCTCCTCCGTGGACAGATGCGCTCCTTCTCACACCATCTGCCCGCTCCTGCCGCTCACCCGATCCGCGCTGGACGGCTAAGAATGAGGAGACGCGCTTATGCAGCCTTGTCCCCTCCCCACCTGTCAGCCTCCGCAGTTGCTGGGGAGGGGGGGGGGTTGCTGGGTGCAGGGAGAGAGTAGCCTTTAAAGCAGTAGTTCATCTTAAAACCAATGCAATGGAATGGTACTGACGGTAGTTTTGTCGAATAGCATATTATTATTATTATTATTATTATTATTATTATTATTATTATGCACTGAATCATATATTTGTATGGCTTTTGCAAAACCTTATCTCAGTGCGGTTCTTATGCTGTTTAGTACTGACGGTGATGCGACTTTGAGCTACCCTCACTTTATGATGCATTATTTCGTAAATGTGGAGGAGCTTTAGTTCATTGCAAGACATAAACAAGCCAAAACGTTTGGTACAACGATGCTGAGAGGAAATTCGTGTTTTTTCAAATTATGTGTTTTTATGAACCAATACTTTTGACTTAATTGGCCCAAAATAGTTAATGATCTTATTCGTACTCTAGCATTTCCAGGCAGGATCCAGCAATTAAATGATATTTCATAAATGGAGAACAAAATTCCTTGTGAGTCATTTTAGTCAAAATTATTAAGATAATTAAGTAATTCCTGGAGCTATGGTGGAAAATAAATCTGCTGGCATACAGGATTGTATCTTGTTTCTGTAACTGAACAGTTTTAAAACATACAGAGATACTGAGGTGACATGCCTGAAATTAAGTTGAACATTTATTTTAGTATGAAGAATGAAAAATGCTTTAACAATGCTCACTTTTTAAAATGATGCCATTTCATATTTTTTATGCATATTGAGCATTCCTGATTAAAGTTCTGGCTTTTGAAACTTTAAAAAACAGATTACAAAACCATTCAATCAAACATCAGGGACCAAGCTGAGAAGTGACAGTATTACCATGTAGTTGTTAAATATTAATCCCTTCAGTGTTTTTCAGCTTTGGTTTGACATGCTCTTGCGAAGGTGTCAATCAATGTTTGGGCTGATTGAACAAGCAGTTACTCATCTTAACTCACAGCTCACAGAGAAAGAATGGTCAATACCTCCCTGAATGGGAAGTAATTGGGAAAAACTGCAGTTCTTTCAAAGGAGCTCTGACAGTTACTGTGTCCACAAGATACATTATCATTTCAATGGTATAAAAATAAAAAACAAAAAAACTATTTAATCCAGAAATGATGCACCGTGAGCCCACTCTTTCCTCCTGACCATCATTTTGCCACCGATGTACTATTCAAGCACCATATGTGACTGAGAAAACAGCTAATTGCCCTTAATGGTTTTGAAATTACAAGAAAGATCAAAAGCAAAGAATATACTAAATATGAAGATGCGGACACTGATGTCTGAATTCACAAACTGTTTCAAGAGCCTTTAAATTTCTCAAAGGTCTTCTCACCTTTTCTATTAATTAATGGCATACTGGTGTATAACAAAATTGTTGCCTTAAATTATTTTTAAAAGTGATCAATGCAGTATGAATGTTTTAAGAAAGTTTGACATAGAGTAATTTATTTCTAGATTTTTGAGCAAAGTATGGACAAACACAAAGACCGCTTTCAACAGTCAGAACAAATGAGGGTGATATGATATAAGATGAGCAAATGTTATGGATTTAATAGGATCATTTCTCACACTTATGTATATTAATGTTGTTCTGCACTCTTTCCCTGTTTATGAATGGCACCAGAATATAGCTGGAGGTTTTTGATGAAGATATCATACATCTGTCAACACTAGATATGCAAGAACATGGTGAGTGGTTGTAGTAATTTCCGGTTGTGTGCAGTACTGCATACATAATTACTGTATGAATGCTTTACCTGTAAGTGTTAATGTGGCAGAAGTGTCCACATGATGGATGTGTTACCTGGTAAATTCAGTGTGAAGATTTTTGCAAATAAACTTATTCTAATCTCAACAAGTCAGCCACAGAAAATGAGTGTATGTCTTTCTCTCTCTCTCTGTCTCTCTCTGTCACACACAAACACAAGCACACACACACACACACACACCAGTACTCGTGTGTGTTTGTCCGTGACAGAGAGAGAGAGAGAGAGAAAAAGAGAGTGTGTGTCCCTATATGTGTGATCTTATTGGAGGAGTGATAGCAGGTGTGTGTGTGGGAACCCCCTGTGTTTCTTGAATAGGTTCTGCATGGATGTGTGAATGAATGGATGGATGGATGGATGGATGGATGGAGTTAAGGATTCCACTGAAAACTTTAAAGAAGACTCAGATTATTCTGTTTTGACTCATATTGGGTGGTTGTAGAAGACAAGTATGAGTGAGTACGTAAAACTGGTTCTTGAAAGCGTCCCATATGAACAGTCCATCTCTCTGTAGTTCACCAAAGAGTGTCTGTCTCAGTCCAGTACTTCTGGTCACATCCGGATAGCTACAACCAAACACACAAGTGACTCTGGGGAATTATGAGTTTTAGCATTCAGATGGAAAAAAACAAAGTTTACACACACTGTCACTGATGATATTTTTCTCTTACATTTTATGAGGAATATAAAACAGTTCTCAAACAGCGACCGTAAAATGTTGATGGAGTGTCTGAACACTGCAAGCTTAGTAAAAGTGACAAACTCATATTAAACTGTAAGTGCCCAGTAGATTTATGTCACTCTTTTCCTATATGAGCATAAAGTTGCAGCTTCATTATTTAAAGAATTTCACTGTTTTGCCATTTCTACGAGCAATGGAGAAGGAAAAGTGGGCTGTGGCTCCCAAACTCTCAGGGGTGGAATATTTGTGGGTTTTTTACAGAGTGTTTGATAAAGTTTTTTTTTTTATTATTTCAAAAGTGTACACACACAAACAGACACACACACACACACACTTGCTGAAACCCCAGAGCCTGACCCAGCAACACAGGGCGCAAGGCTAGAGGCAGAGGGGACACACCCAGGACGGGATGCCAGTCTGTAGCAAGGCACCCCAAGCAGGACTCGAACCCCAGACCCGCCAGAAAGCAGGCACAGGCCAAGCCCGCTGCGTCACTGCACCCCCCCACCAATTTTCAATGTATTTCAGTCTGAAATTATTTTTTGTCTATATTAATACATGCTATGTTTATTCATTTAGCAGACACTATTCTCCAAAGTGCACCCACACACACAATAGGTGATTTTTTTTTGTCACCGATCCAGTTGCACTGCTCTTTGAACTGTGGGAGGAAACCAGAGCACTCAGCAGACTGTCTGTGAACTGTAGGAGGAAACTAAATCAGACATAGGGACAACATGCAGACTCAACACAGACTGAATGGGGATCGAATCCACATTCTTTCACACCACCCAGTTCCTGTAGACAGCAGTACTACTTGCTGTGCCACCATGTCGATGATATGTAATAATATATCATCTTTCCATTTGAATGAACTGCTAGTCCCGAGTGAGATAGTGGTGATCTGGAGCCTATCCCAGAAACACTGGGTGCAAGGTTGAGGGGAGGTGCACCTTGGATGGGATGCCAGTCTGTTTCAGGGTAGCCACACATGCACTCACTCACTCACCCAGTCAAAGACTATGGGTGTTAATAATATAGACAATATTAATATTATCAAATATTAATCAAGGTTTATATTGTTGCATTAATGGGTGGCACTGCAGCACAGCAGATAGCACTGGTGCCTCAAAGTGACTGGGCTCTGAAGATGGAGACTTGTATGTCCTCCCCATGTTTGAATGGATTTCCTCCCCTCCAGGTGCTCCTGTTTCCTCTCATAGTCCAAAGATGTGTGTTTCAGGTGAACTGGTGACTAAATTGCTGTGTGTGTGTGTGTGTGTGTGTGTGTGTGTGTGTGTGTGTGTGTGTGAGTCATCACCCTGCAATGAGCTGGTGTTCCATCCAGGGTGTTCCTTACAATCCGTTCATCCAATCTGAATAGCCACTTGTCCTGAGCATGGTTGCAGTGAAACATACAGTAGCTTATCCCATAAGCACTGGGCACAAGGTTAGGGGGTTACACCCTGGATGGGACACCACTGGATGTACCTTACCTCATAATCTGTTGTTCTGGGGTCAACTTGAAACTCTCTCACAGCTCTGCACTGGAGAAGTGGTTATTGATAATGGATGGATAGATATTTTTAAAAAATACAAAGGGGGTGTATCTTTTAATGAAAAGGTGTCTATGATTTTAAAACAACTTTAGAAATACATGAATTAAGGGGAAAGAAAAAGATATTTATGGTGAAGTGCAGCTTTATGTGATGCTGAAGCTGATGGTCGTTCATAGAAGGACATTACAGTTTGTCTGGTCAGTCAGAAGTATTGTTGACTATAGCAGAGCAGATGACTAAGGAAGGCAACCTACAGGGTTGTCGTTATGACAACAGTCCCGTGCCAAACTGACCACTTCCAATTTGGAAAAGTGTGATCTCACAACCAGGACACCCTGGTGCTTTCCATATGACATTTTAGGCTTGAATTCAGCTGCTGAAAATATGCTGCTTTGCAATAAACATTTATAGCTTCAATATTATAACAGGAATCATTTCCAGTGAAATTAAGGTATGTGTATTTCTGCTGGGCACTGGTATTTGAATTAAAAATACTTTAAAAATATTTCTAACATACAGAAAATGGTTTAATGCAAAATGCAGTGTGTTGAATTCCCTTTCAATGAAGAGGTGTGGCCTTAGCATAAAACACAGAGAAAAACCTTGACTAATATTTCACGCCAGGGTGGGTTCTACAATGGTCATGGGTGGTGCTAATGTTGGACCTTTGAGCCTCTGAACACAACAGCTGCTTTCTCTATCAGAAAGACTTGACTTCATAATTTATGTCATGGGTGATAAATGTAGTACCTTCAAGTGATAACTAGAGGTTTGGTCAGTTCACCAGACAAAATAGAAGCCACCTCTGTTACATCACACAGGTCTTCATACAGTAGAAGTGAACTCACAAAAGGTGTGCAATCTCATTGTATACATGCCTTTGATAGGGCTTTGTCTACTTCCTAGTTTCTTGTTCTACAGATTAAGACCCTCACTTTTCCAACCACAGCTACCGCTCTTTGGACCATGACCTGGATCACGGTTCAGCCCACACCCACAGTCAGAATCCCTGAGGAAAATATTCAGGAGGAACACAGGGGGGACACCTCTAGTCCACTTAGCCACATCGGCACACCCGAATGCAATGAACACCAGATCCTCAATACTATAAAAGGAATGAAGGACAAACACCTAGTTGTGGATTCTAAAACAGTTTTGTACTGTTTTTTCCTGCAATCCCATAGTGATTCTCATTCCTTGTTTACATATGTTTACATTAATTAATTTGTCAGGCAATTTTCTCCAAAGTAACATACATCTCATAGAAAATACAATGTGTGCATTACATTAGCAGAAAGAGAGATTTAGATGCAATGTGGCAGGTTATGCGTGATGCTGTGTAGCGGGTCTGGGGTTCAAGCCCTGTTTGGCATGCCTTGGGATGGACTGGTGCCCCATCTGTAGTGTGTTCCCTGCCCCTGCGTTGCTGAGTAGGCTCCAGCTCACTGTGACCCCGCTCGGGACAAACGGTTGTTGACAATGGATGGATGGGTGGATATGTACAGTATATATATAGAGAAAGAGACAGAGAGAGAGAAACATTTACGTTACATTGTAGAAGTAGTTGCGTGAAGGTTTATTCATTATTTAACAGACATGATCTCAAAGTTAGTGTATGAACATTTACACATTACATGAACTTAATAGATCATGGTTGAAGTAAGTCTGGAAGAGATGAGTTTTAAGACCCTTTTTAAATGTGGACAGAGATTCAGCAGTTCTGAGTGAGAGGAAGGGGTCGTTCCAACAAATCAAAGCCAGAACCAAGAACCTTTGTGCTTTACCTTTCATGCGTGGCACCACAAAGCAGGCAGATGTGGAGGAGCGTAGAAGTCTGGTTGGGGTGTAGCAGACAGGGGCATAACCAGAACTTTTTTTCAGGGGTGGCCAGGTAAGACCCAGTGATTTCATTGGGGTGGCCAAAAAAAAAAATCACAACTGACTGACATGCTGTACCAAAAGCAAATTCTACAGACAGAAATTCTATAAATTCTACAGAATTTATTTATTACAAATGTACACAATGAACTACAGTGGCAGTACTTAGAAATGTCGGTAAAAACATTATAATATCATTTAATACGATCCTTATCCTACATTATTTGTATATTTAGATGCTTACGATGCAAATTGGGTATTGGACTACTAGTCCTCTTTGTAAAAAAGGAAAGTATCTTCCTATCTCCTGCTTTCCTTTTCATGCTCTAGAGTTTAGACAAACACACCTATCAAGAAACACTTTTATTATTATAAATTGAATAGCTACTTACAAAAAACAGTGACAGACTCATAATCATGTCATGCTGCTCTCTCTCTGCACCCCGACCCAGAGGAGGACCTGCACCGGTTCGGTGCCCCCTTTTGCCTGCTTCCCGCCGTAGAGACACACGTGCTGCCTCGTCAGTCAGTCAGTCCATCCCTTCTAATCATAAGCGTATGTGGTAATGTTTATGCGGTAACATTATTTTTAGAAAATAGCTAGCTAGCTATTTGCTAACATTAACTAAGTTATGCGATATTAAGCTAACATTTGTTTCTCATGATGAAACATCGCAGTACCTTAACTTTAACAAGCTTGCACGAAATGGTAGTGAAATGTAGGTAAACAACACTGATTTTACTCTCCTGAACACCATACCCTCTTGCGTTGCTCACTTGGGCTGGACTTGGCTGCAGTAACGGTACTGAAATTGAATTTTCCAGCTCCTACTCCTTCCTCTTACACACAGAGGTTTGTGCCGTGCAGGCAGTTCGCAGCTCTTCAGCCTAATAGCGCCGCACACTATGTGTGTCATACAAGTTTGAGTGGCAAAAATAAGTCACCTGTCAGTGTGGTCAGAGTGCTTTGCACAACAGGAGTGGTCAGGGGGGTGGCCGAGCTTCAGTCGGGGTGGCACTGGCCAACCACAGCCACCACGTAGCTATGCCCCTGGTAGCAGATGATCAAGTTTTGTCGATAGCTGGAAGCAATTCTATTGATGCTTTTGTACGCCATGACCAGGGTCTTAAATTTGATCCGTGCAGCTATAGGAAGCCTTGCTTCGGCAAGTCAAACACAACTCATGCGGCAGCATTCTGTGTCAACTGTAGAGGTTTGACGGCAGTAGCTGGGAGGCCAGACAGGAGAGAGATGCAGTAGCCCAGGTGAGAAATCACCATGGCCTGGACAAGTAGTTGGGCAGAGACAGTTGCGAGGTAAGGACGGATTCTGTGGATGTTGTGCAGAATGTATCTGCAGGTCCGGGTTATGGCTTTGATGTGCTGAGAGAACGATAGACTTGAGTCAATCATCACTCCCAGATTCTTAGCCGAGGAGGTAGGTAAAATGAGTGAGTTGTCCAGCTTGATTGAGAGTTTGTGACAGGACTGCAGTCCAGCTGGGAGGTGAAGGATCTCTGTTTTGGAGAGGTTCAGTTTAGGTGATAATCAGACATCCATGCAGAGATGTCCGAAAGGCAGGCAGTGATGCATCTGGAAATGTCTGATTCTCGAGGTAGAAATGAGAGAAAGACCTGGGTGTTGTTGGTATAGCAGTGGTAGTTGAATCCATGGGAGGCGATAACTGGGCTAAGGGAAGAGGTGTAGTTTGAGAAGAGTAGAGGGCCTAGTACAGAGCCCTGCAGGATATTGGAATTGTTCTCTTCCCTGTTTCCTAAGTTCCATTCACAGTGTCTGTTCTAGTCCGAAGCTCCAGTTCTGTCTGTGTCCATCCTCTGTGCTCTTGTCACAGTCCCATGTCCCAGCCCTGTAGGCACCATCACAATTCAGTGTACTAGTTCAGCTTCATGTACAGTCCTTGTGAGAACACTCGTTGCATCTCTTTGTTCCGTGTTCGATTTAACACATCAGCACTTGATTTCCTAATTCAGACTGTGCACTTTTGTAGCCACTCTGTACTTGAGAATATCACCTTTTTTGTCTGTATTTGGACCTACAGTAACACACATCTGCAGGTCCAAATACCAGAGATGAAAGAATAATTCACTGTGAAATGATGACCTCACCAGAGATAAAAGAACTCCAATAGGTAGTACTGTGCAATGGAGAGTAAATAGATGCACATCTTCAGAAACTTAAACATCTCACTTAACTGATGACAGTTATAAAAGCAACTTCTTTGAGGTGGAACCCTGCATGGCGCCTTCGGTCAGCCTGGATCAGAATTGTTGTCAGACAGTCGCCTGCAACGGAATAGAGGAAGCCAAAAGCAGCATCATGTCCTGTACAGCCACCCAGAGAATCTGTAGCAGTGCTTACAGTGCTGAAAGCCATTAAAAAAACATCTTTGCCAACTCGTTTTGCCAGTCAAATGCCCATAGTTAAAACAGGAAAAGGAAACCAAAGCTGCTTTCAACTCTGGAGCTGCAGGAAATATAATAGATACTGCCACTGCCCAGGGCTGGGGGAATCCCCTTGTACCTATGGAACAGAATTTAAAAATTAGTTCACTGGATGGAGCGCCTATAGGTTTTGGTATAGAAGATGTGTGGATCGTCCTCATTTCTCTCCAGGTGGGAGTATTTCATACAGAGAATAACAGATTCTATCTGATTTAGTCACCTTACAACACCCTAATTTTAGACTACCCCTGGCTGATTTCTCTGATGCTGTGCTGTCTTGGAGCACAAGTGAGTTGCTGTCTTGGGGAAAACAGTGTTGTCAGAAATGCCTAACTCTTCCATTTAGAGCCATGGTGTTAGACAGACCTAACGTATCTTTGCAACTGCAAATTCCTGTAGAATATTAGGACCCAGCACAGGTTCAGGCATCTGAATTTCCACTGCATCGGCCTTGGGACTGCACAATTAATCTGTTGCCAGGCACCAGGCCCTCTAGGGAAAGGGTGTATCCTCTCGCAAAACTCGAACAAGAAGTTATGGAGGCTTATGTAGCTGAAGCTTTAGAACTGGGGATTATTCATTCATTCACTTACCCAGCGTCTGATGGTTTCTTCCTTGTCTCCTTCTTCTTGAAAAGAAGGGGGTCTAACACCTTGCATTGATTACTGGGGCTTAAACACTATTACGGTTAAGTATCCACATTCTGTTCTCTTGATTGCCTCGACCCTTGAACATGTAAATTGAGCAAAGTTATTTACCAAACTAGATTTTATGAGCCCCTATAGCCTGATTTAAATTAGGAAGAGGGGTGAGTGGAACACCACCTTTTGCACCACCTTGGGACATTATGAATATTTCATTATGTCATTCGATCTGTCTAATACACCTTCTGTGTTTCAGGCTTTTGTGAATGAGGTACTCAGAGATATGATGAATACATATGTATTGGTGTACCTAGATAATATTCTTCTGTTCTCCAGTTCCTATGAGAAACATATTGCTCATGTAAGAGAAGTCCTAAAAAGGTTATTGGACGATTAGTTATTTGTCAAAGGGGAGAAGTGCCAGTTTCACCAGGAAGTGGTGGCGTTCCTGGGTTTTATGCTGGACCCCCGGGAGTGAGATGGACCCAAAAAAGCTGTCAGCTGTGGTTTTTCTGCCTCCGCCAAAAACAGTTAAAGAAACGAAGAGTTGTTCGGGTTTTGCAAATTTCTATACATGCTTTATCAGGAATAATAGCAGCATTGCGATACTATTATCTGCATTGATTTGTGGGGGCCCAAGAAATCTAAAGTTTTGCAAACCTTTGAGGGGCTTAAAAACTGCTCCACCAGAGTCTCTATTCTAAGACATCCAGAGCATTCATCGCCTCTTGTGGTTGAGGTGGATGTATCAGAAGTTGCTGTGGGTGCTGTGTTATCACAGAGGTAAGGAAAGCCCCTTTTAAATGTACCTGTTTTTCTAGCAGGTTGCCTGCTCCAGAAAGCAGTTATGCTTTAGGAAGTAGAGACTTATTAGCAATTAAAATTCACCTTAGAGGAATGTAGGCACTGGTTAGAGGGTGTTATTAAAACATTTGTAGTTCTGACTGACCACCACAATCTGGAATTCCTAGAAAAAGCCAAGAGGTTAAATTTCAGGCTGGTGCAATGGCCCTTGTTGTTTACCTGCTTTAATTTCACAGTCATGCATCATCCAAGAGCCAAGAATGGTAAAGCAGATGCTCTTTCTGGCTGTATGAGGTGTCCCCAAATCTGCAACCTGCAGAGCCCATACCTCTTGCCACACATGTTGTTTCCCTAATCAGGTGGGCTATTCTGGACAACATTAGAGTAACACAATAGAAGAAACCGGCTCCTAGTGAGAAACTACTGGATAAAGAATATGTTCTCTCCACAGTTCACTCACAGCTTTTGCACTGGCAACATGACTCCGCGTACGGGACACCCAGGAGGCCACAGAATGCTGAGCCAGATCTTCGACAGATTTTGGTGACTCTTCATCAAACAAGATGCTTAAGCCTTTTTTCTAGCATGTACAACGTATGCCCAAGTGAAGGTCATCATCCCAATCTGAACTAGATAGGCTAAACCAGAAGATTGGGTGGTTCCTTTGCAGCTATTGTGTCCAGAAAATTACATACTTAACAAATTCTTTTCTCTTAAGCAACTTTCAACTTCTATGTAGCGTTATCAGCCCACACACCAAGGTGACCTACACTGCTAGATACATTACTTACAATGGTTCACTCATCTATACATCAATGGAACACACTCTTTCTGTCACTCACACACTATAGGTGAACCCAAACAGCATGTCTTTGGACTGTGGGAGGAAACCCACAAAGACACAGGGAGAATATGCAAACTCCACACAGACTGAACTGGGACTGAACTCATGTCCTCTTGTATCACCCAGGTGCTATGAGACAGCAGTGTGCTACCGTGCCACCCGAAAGAACCAAACAGAACTAAACAGACTGGAGTCGGTACCTCCCCTAGCCAGAATATGCACAAAACTCTCTGATATACTCATCCTCCAAACTGATTCCTTTCCAGTGCCTATTTAGGTATTAGCCCCCTTTCTTCCTCCCATCCCCAAAAATCTAGAGAGGTCCTAGCAGGATGAGTGGTACACGAATCCATCTGGGAAGCAACCCACTTTCAACTTCAGCACTCTGTTCAGATCACCAAGCTTGATCCCGAAAAGAAGCAGTGCACAGTTTTGTACAAACCAGGCCAGAGAGTATGACTGCCCACTTGGGATATTAAACTGCATCACTCAACAAATAAATTGTCTCCCTCTCTGCATCCTTCCTGCATGCTCTTGTCCCGGTCCTGTGTTCAAGTCCTGAGCCACATTTCTGTGCACTACTTTGTTTCACATACAGTCCTTGTGAGAACACTTTGCATCTCTTTGCTTTGTGTTCCTTGTAACACATCTCAGCGCATTTCAGCTTGGGTGCTGCAATATCATTATTGCAGTGAGGACAAAAGTTCACAGAGGAAAAATGTGGCTCCTGCTTTGAACATTTCCAGTATGGTTCTGTTAGTTCAGTGAGAAAACATATGTCCTTCAGCAAATAATCATCAGATTCTAATGTATCACTGAGTTCAGTCTTCAGCGGCTCACAGTGAGGCCACAATGAGAGCTCCCCCGGCCCTCCTGCCTGGAAGGCTGAAATTCTTGCCAACGCTACAGAAAAGGAAACTCATTTCCTCCTAAAATACACAATTAAAATTGTGCTAATAATGATGTTCTGCAACTCAAATAACGGAGGATTATAAATCCCTCCAGGGAATCTGTACCCCTACTGGCTTCAGTCATAAAAAAATGCACGGATGGTGTCAACTGGCATAATAATCATTGGCGCAGAAAAGCTCCACCACATTGTTGTAGCTAACTTGTGTGGAATGCCTTCTCAGGTAAGTCATCCCTCGTTGGTTCCATTTTTGCACCACAAATGGAAGGAAAACCACCCATACTGATGTCATTTTACCACTTTTACAATGAACCTGGAGGGAAAATTAATGCACATCAGTCTCTGCTAACTACAGTTTTTTTTTTTTTTCATTCTAGTAATGTAAACATTTAACTGTACAGAAAGAAGAAAAGGAAACACAGAGGAGGCAGTATTGAAATGTTTAGGGTATTACTTAATCTGGCAGAGGGACAGTTCCCTCCCAAATTATCACATTTACACACACACACACACATTTTCAGAACCGCTTGTCCCATACGGGGTCACGGGGAACCGGAGCCTACCCGGTAACACAGGGCGTAAGGCCGAAAGGGGAGGGGGACACACCCAGGACGGGACGCCAGTCCGCCATAAGGCACCCCAAGCGGGACTCGAACCCCAGACCCACCGGAGAACAGAACTGTGGTCCAACCCACTGCGCCACCGCGCCACCGCGCCCCCTATCACATTTACATTTACATTTATTCATTTAGCAGACGCTTTTGTCCAAAGCGACGTACATCTCAGCAGAAGTACAATTTATGCATTACATTAAGAGAAGGAGACATAGCTGCAGACATGAAAGTCTCAAGCAAACCTAGTTTGTTACCTACGACTTGCTGCATGGGGGTTCATCGATCGAGTAGGTGCATAAAACACAGGATAGACAAATCCTGATACCCTCCCACCAATTTTTTTTTTTTTATAAATATTATAAGATACACAAATAAGCAAATACAATGCCAAAGTAGTGTCTGAAAAAAGGTTGTATCTGGGGATGCTTATGGAATTACGATGCATGAACAGTTACATCATAAATGAGCTGAAGAGATCTTGGGCAAAGTGGATCTGGAAAAGATGAGTTTTCAGACCCTTCTTGAAAGTAGACAGAGTTTCCACAGTTCTGAGTGACAGGGGAAGGTCATTCCACCACAACGGACCCAGAACCGAGAACCTCAGAGCTTTCCCTTTCATGCACGGGACCACCAAGCGAGCAGAAGTAGACAAGCGAAGGGGCCTGGCTGGGGTGTAGCGGTTGATTAAGTCCTGTAAATAATTGGGAGCAGTTCTATTGATGCATTTGTACACAGTAACCAGGATTTTGAATATGATTCGGGCAGCTATAGGAAGCCAGTGCAGAGAAATTAGTAGAGGAGATAAGTGGGAATGCTTTGGCAAATCAAACACAACTCGTGCAGCAGCATTCTGTAGAAGCTGCAGAGATTTGATTAGCACCTTAGGTAAAAGAAAAAAGGCTATAGAACAGTGTTCATGTTCATTAATTTGACCTTATGATCAAATTATGAGAATCTCACCTTTCTCTCAGGTTAAATTATTCAAAAGAAAAAAAAGAAAATTACGTTTTTTCTGAAAACATTTGTCACAGTTATTGGAACCTCTAGAAATTCTCACAATCAAAATTTAATTAACATTTTTGTCATCACCCACAAGGACAATATTCCTAGAGGCCAGAGGAGGCACCACTCAATGCCACTGGTCCAGACCTCAGCAGTGGTTCACAATCTGGTGATTAGTCAAGTATAAAAGGAACACACAACTGAGGCAGGATTGTGGATTCTTAATCAGTGGTCCAATGTGATTTGCTAGTGAACCTTAGTTACATGTTTCTCAAGTCTTGTTGTGCAGGTGTTTATGTTTCATTCCTGAGCACCTGTCCTGTTTACTCCTGCCTTTTGTGCTCCAGTCCAGGTCCAGCATTCCAGTCCGTTATTTTGTTACACCTCTGTGTTCAAGTACCACTCACAGATTTGTTTCACTTTTTTAAAAGTGCACATGAGTCTTTAGGAACTCTTATGTGGTCCGCTCCTTGCTTCACTGATAAAAATGAGATAATACACAGGCCAAACTCTTTAGGAATAAGGTAAGTGTATATATATATACATATGGCTGTGTTTAAACCGAGAGGTCTATTCCCATTATTTTATTTGAAAAAAAAAGTGTTCCTGGACTTTACGGACATGCCCAAATATTTCCAAGAAGACCCTCCAAACACTTAAAAACTTTCTCAACAAACAGACATCAAAACACGTATTTGGACTGTGGGAATGTTAGATTAGAAATTATTTTAATTTCTATCTCAGCCTTTGCCACCACAGAGTCATCCAGACACCACAGACCAGTGATCACTGGGAGGAGTAGGACACAAGAACAAGCAGAGTGTTTCGTTCCAAATCCTCTTCAAGTTTATTGCATGTTAACAAAGATTATATACCATTTTGCAGAACAAAGAAATAAGTTCTCATTGGTTTAGAAAGTGAGCTGAGGTCAAGGGACAAGATCATAAAAGTTAATATTAAACAACAGAACACTGTAATTGGTTATAGACATAGGGAGGATACAGGGAGGATACGTGATATTCCAGTCGCATCTGTTTGCCCTTGAGCATAGACAAAGAGAGAAAAGTTAAAACAGGAACTTCAACTTGCACACACATTCTTAACAGGTCTGACACACACACCAGAAGAACAGCCATTTATTTCTCACAGGGAAGAAACCAGAGTGCGTTGACAGAGCACAGGAAGGACATGTAACCGCCACACTCCGATCCAGATTTGAACCAATGTCTGAACCCATGGCCCTGGAACTAAGAGGCATTAGCACTACCCATGTTTCTGTCAAGCCACTATTTAATTACACCCCAAAATAAATACCAAGTACGATTATTGAAGAGGTTCAAGTAAGACAGGTAAGGGTAGCATCAGACAGTGTCAATATAGTGCTAGGAATAATGACTTTGGTTGTGTTCAGTGTGGCTGAAAAAGTGGTATTGTTCTCCACAATATACAACTGGCAGATGAACGTAAGTTGTGGTTTAGTACCTTTCTGCAGAAAAGCTCCTGATGGAGTCCAGCAAATGAGTTCATCTGAACTCACCTGGTTCCTTTGGATATCATCCAGCTTTCTATGTTAATTAATTCTGGAGATTTAGAAACTTTGGATGATTCCTGAAGCTCCCCCATGGATATGAAAGCAGAACGTTATTTAAACTCTGAGAAAGGGACCCTACTGGATCAAAAAAGGCAGTAAAGCTCAATGAATCCCCATCCTTCAAAGACAGCCACCCGCCTTGAGAAGCTGACAGTCTTTTGGGTTACTCAGCTTTTTCTGCAGCATACGAGTTAGTGCAGAGTGACACAATATAAAGCAGCCCGTTTCAAAGTGCAAAGCACTTCAGTTTTCTCATAACTGCATTTATATTGCTGTCACAGCCTTCAAAGAGGCCCCTCCCATTAATATTTGGAGCTAATACCTCATACAAATCTTGGATGAAGAGCTGGCTTGCTGATCTCAAAGAAAGGGAGGGTGAAGCTAAGTATGTTCAGAAAGCATGAAAATTTCCTTACTCTAAAATGTGTCTGGCAACTAGAGATATTTCATGTAATGCATAAAAAGTTGTGAGAAGACTATATTTGAGTCTGCCAAAAATAGCCCACTTCTGTCTGTAAATCACAGATGGACTTCACTCCAAAGTCTGCCAAACCCAACTGGGCGCTTCTGCATTTGACAAATAGAAATCTTTTAAGCTGGAGCCTTGAGGATGCTTTATTAACTAGGTGATCATTGTTGACCTACTAATTTCTGAGATCAGAGTCGCACTGTGATGGTGAAATGACTGAACCCTGGATCAAGAGCTGAGAACCAGATATTCCCAATTTGTACCGTAACTAATCCACCATGAATCAGACAGAATCTTCCCTAAACGTCAGTCCTTCCAGTCACAATGACCTATTATCCAGCGTATAGTTGTGGTGGTCCATAGCCTATCCTGGAAATTGAAGGTGTAAGGCAGGGTACACCATGGATGGGACAACAATCCATTACAGAGCAATCACACATACTCATCAGCTCACAAATAGTAAATACAGTTGAGAATCTACAGTTCGCTTGAAAAACACTTTGGACTATGGGAGGAAACCAGAGCACCTCGAGGATTAAAAAGAAGTCTTCATGGTGGGGAGAAGTGACATCATCGTGCAGAGATCAAACATATTAACCAGGCCACTGAACCAATGACACACATGTACACAGAGCAAAGCTCGGAGCAGGAGCAATTTCCTGAAGTCAATATCATCAAGTGTATAACTCTCCATGCCATTCCATTGTTGTTTATTTTGCACATTGAATTCACACCAACACCAAGGGGAAAATAGGTCAATGCAAATCAGCAGGAATGGATATAAAATGGATAATAACTGGAAGAAAGGAGGTTGGCTTGAGATTTTCCATTCCTCTGAATGTAACACTTCTCTCAGGACCATTCACTGTTATCGGCGTCCACACAGAAGTATTAAAACAAATCTTTGGCACTGCTGCACTATAAGAAATAATCTTTAAACTGTACAACTTTGCACCCTGAAGAGAGACAATCATTTATCGAAAAGGGTCCTGCCTGATACACATTAGTATTAGTTTAAGACTAATAACATATTCTAAATGTGTCCTAAATGTGTCCTTGTGACACGTTGAAATTACAAGATAATGTGAAACAGGTGATGTTAAACAGGTGAGGCAACTGTGTTACAGTATATAAGGAGCCCCCAAAATAGGCCTAGTCCTTCAAGAGAAAGGCTGGTCGAGGCTTGCCAATTTGACAACAGATGCATCAGTGAATAATACAGCACTTTGAGAGCAATGTTCATTGGATGTGAGTTTCCTTAAAATCCTTGCGACCAAAAAGATCTCAGCAAGAGAGTGTCCCTTTAGCTATAGAGCACCTCAACTTTGGAATAGCCTGCCGGTTATTGTCAGGAATCTACCACATGTCTCAGCCTTGAAACTGCTAACCTTTTCTTTGTTGCTCACCGTTGTTCCCTATGATGACACATGTGGAGGCCAGCTGGCCATTATACCAGCAACCCATGTTTACTGAAGCTAATGGGTCCCTGCAATGGTGGACAAGACATGCCTATGTTTCAAGTTTATTGTCATAGATACAAGTACCGTGTACAAGTATCATGAAATTCTTCTTGAATGCTTCTCTGCAGACTATGAGCAAAACAATAAAAATAGTGCACAAAAAAACAAAACCTGATTTCCTGAGCTGCTTTGACCACCCTCTGTAGGGCTTTCTTGTCCTTGGTGGAGCAGCTGCCACCCCAGGATGTAATACACCCTGCGAGGATGGACTCCACAGCACACCTGTAGAGAGTGGTGAGGAGTGTAATGGACATCCTGGCTTTCTTCAGACGCCTAAGGAAGTGGAGGTGTTGATGGGCCTTTTTGATGGTTGATGCTGTGTGCTCAGTCCATGTGAGTTTGGCAGTGAGGGTGACCCCTAGGAATCTGAAGCTGTTGACCCTCTCTACAACGTCCACTCCTATGTAAATGGGTGCATGAACCATATTCTGTTTCCTGAAGTCAATCACCAGCTCCTTAGTTTTACTGACGTTGAGAGACAGGTTGTTGTCCTGGCACCACTCTCCCAGGAGCCTCACCTCCTCTCTGTAGGCCATCTCATCGTTGTTGGTGATCAGACCCACAATGGTGATATCATCAGCAAACTTTATGATAGTGTTGGAGCTGTGCCTGGCCACACGTCACGTGTGAATAAGGAATACAGCACTGGGCTCAGGACGCTTGTGAAATGATTATTAGTATGTAGCATATATTATTAGCACTACAATCTCATTATTAGTTGTAAATTGACTGAAAAGTTATTATTGTTATTATTTTTTTTTTTTTTTTAATTTTGAATGCTCAAGAGAAGTGGGCAGCACTTGGACCCCCAGAGGTTTTTTTCTCCCTTGCCTTTCATTTGGGAGTTTTTTGTTAATTTCCTCTGTGACCAGTAGGCTTACTTATAGCTTTAATACCAGCATGGGTACTGTAGTAATTTAATATATAGACAGTTATCTATTTCTCTTTTGCCTTTGTTCAGCGTGCTCTGTCACTGTGTGAGAAGAGCGCTCTGTAAAAATAAATTTAATTTAATTGAATAACGTTCCTGCTTGGTATCTTGCGATGGACTGGCATCCTGTTCAGGGTGTAGCCCCCCAACCACCCCTTCAACCTTGCACCCAATGCTGCTGGGAAGGCTCCAGCTCACCACGACCCCGCTTGGGTAAAGCGATTATTGACAATGGATGGATGGCTTGATTTCATACACAATGATGTTTAACAATTGTGCATGTTGTCATGTTTATGGCCTGTTCCCCTCTGTGTGCTCTCAGCACTGTGTATACTCAGTAAGTGTTAGCTGCACAGTGTCAGCATTGGCTGTAGTGCACTACATGTTTTTCTGTGCATACTGATATTCATACTGAGGCCTAAAATAAATGCACATCACTACAGCATTTGAAGACTGTGAAATAATGAATTATGTGGTACATGAAGGAAAGGATACATTGTCAATTCTGTCCTCTTAGAATTAGCAGCATGTGAGTCCCGTAAAAATTCAGAAACACCAGGTTAAGTGTGAAAATACAGAACTTGAAAGTGCCGTGGGCGGTTTGTGAATTTTACATTTTGCAAGCTTTGTCCAATAGTTTCTTTGGTAAAACAGTTGGAGCTAATTTTGGTCCTTTGCACAGGGAAATCCGCACTGTGGTAAGAGGGATCCAAGCATTTGAGTTTAACCCTTTGCAGATCTAGAGACAGTGCAGGGGGTTACAGGTGGGTAGCAGTTAAGGAGGTTGCCTTGTACTTTGTGGGAAGTTTGTTCAAATGTCTCTATAATGATACCTTGCTAGTGAAGTAAAGTTTAGACCTGGAGACAAGTTGTGTGGTTCTCAATGACAGGTTGGTTTGGAAGGAGTTTGCTGTTCATGTCTCTGGGGTGTGGGAAGAAACCCTTGCGAACATCACTCCACACACCAAGCTGGTTTGGAACCCTGCAGCTAAAAATGACTCACCCACTGTAAATCACCGTGCAAGGAATCAGTTACGCTTAAGGGTAAACAAAAACAGGTCCGTAACACCTGAAGACACTCCCCTTGTACTAAGCAGCAATTTGCATCCCTGTTAAATTTTTGTTTTCCATCAGCTGATTTCCATAAAGTCATTCCATCCTAAGGGGGTTTCTGCCAGGAATATTGTACTGAACTGAATAAGGTTCATTTTTGTTGAGATTGTGGACAGCAGAATTAAATTACTCTGAGGGAAAGATAAAGGCGTGAGCCATTCCTTCATCCGTAAAGCTCACAGTCCAATAATTTAATCGAGGTGAGGTTAATGTAACCATGTATCACACAAAAGAAGTTATCTGCAGGTGTCCACTTATCTAAATTTTCCTCTAATAAATGCAGACATATTAACCATGACTGACAAATTCGGTTTTTCTGGTCAGAACTTGTTCAAGTGTGACTTCCGTGTATTCATATTTCTGTAAAGGGCTGAGCTGTGTCATCGTTAAACGGATTCACTGGCTGTAATGAAATTACTCATTAAGCTGATTTCCATTAAAGGTTGGAGACCACAAATCTGAAGATCTGCCATAAAATTTTTAGTCCTTGCATGTTAATGTATTTATTTTTATGTTTTATTTATATCTTTATATATAATATTATGTATACTTATTTTCTCGGTTTTCACAACAGCTAAACATATTAGGGGTGCTTATATAAGCAGCACTGGTTTCATGAGCTCCACAAACCACAATGACTGGGTGGTACAGTGGCACACCAGGTAGATGGCTGGAGGGGATACACCCTAGATGGGATGCCAGTTCATAACAGGATAATGGTAGTAGTAATCATGATAATAATAGTAATATGGACAAAAGCATCTGCCAAATCAACACATATAAATGGTATTTGCCATAGGCTGTTTCTCTGATGCCATTTGCAGAGAGAAAAGATTTAGGATAATTTGTGTATTTGTGAGAAATACATGTCTAGCAATCATGTAATTATACATAGCCAAGCGAAAGGCTCCAGACCATTGCAACCCTGACTTGGAGAGGCAATTACCAGTAATAATTGAGTGTGTGGTGCTTCTTGTCTGTTGTAAGTTCTGTTGCTGTAACATTCTTACTGTAACACAGATGTTTTAAGTTGCCTTGGGGTGTGAAATACGAAATGATTCATCCATCTTGGCAGCATTTATAGACATATTTATTGCCACAAAGTAATATTTATGGAAATTAAATAAAATGAATTATTTTTGCCAGTGTAGGAGATTGTAAACAACTATAACATATTGCCACACAAAAGCTCTTAGGGTGCAGAGACAATGAGATGTATTTCAGAGAAATTGCTCCATCTGCTGGAAGGAGTCGTAAAGATACAGTACAGTATATCACTGAGGCAGTTTGGTAAACACCTCATGGCGCAACAGAATGATCTGGAAAATCATATTCTGGAAGTGCACTCTTGATATAAAGGAAGTACCTTTAATGTTAACTATATGGGAAAGAATTAAATATCAGCCTAATGATATATTACAGCATGGCTAAGGAATTAAATTCACACACACAAGGTGGCTGAAGGAACTTGTCCCAAGCAGGGTTGCAGGGTGCAGAGCTGGAGGGGGAGGGGACACACCCAGGATGGGACACCAGTCCATCGCAGTGTGCCCCAAGCAGGGCTCGAACTCCAGACCCGCCAGAGAGCGGGACCTGGCCAAACCTGCTGTGCCACCACACCCCCCAGCATTAAACTCAGTAAACTTCAAATATCAAATGTCAGTTGTCTGATTTTGCACTTACAGTACAGTTTTAGGCTGAGTTCTAATAAGCACAGCTGCCCACTGACACTTGGCGAAATAGATTCTAGGCAGCTGCAGATGAATTATGAATGCCAGTGTTCTGGAACAGGCCTCACTCACTCACTGTCTCTTTCTCTCTCTTTCTCTCTCCTTTTCAGCAGTAATATGCAAGGGGTATTTTTACTTCCATCACTACCTTACCACGTGTACTTATTAAGACGAAACAAATTTTAGTCTTGGCAAACACAGCTCTTTAAACTAGCAGGCCATATCTGACTTCCTGTCGTTTAGCAGCGATAATCCCAAACACAAGCTACACTCCTCAGACAGCTCCCCATCCACCGTGAAGGCCTGTTTCTTTCAGCGTAATTTGCTGTTAAAGCACAGAAATCAGGTTTAAGTCACAGGAAATGTGTGCGCTTGTCAAGAATGTCAGCTTGTCACAGATATTGTAAGTTATGGAGCATTAGTCGTAAGCAGCTTAAGTGGTGTGTATTCCAGTAACCATTCATTTTATTATAAAAAGATACAAAAGTGCCCCGTACCTCTAATTCAACAGTTTTGCCATTTTGCTCTGAATATTAGTTTCTCCCAGCTTGAAAACAACATTTTGAAAAGGAGAGCATTGTTTTGTTTGTTTGTTTGCTTGTTATAGACTCAGAAATTCTTGTAATACTGTTTCCTGGTTAAATGTCATCGCCGAAGTCTCATTTTATGACTGTGATTAATGGTCACATCCCTCTGACTTGCTGTTCCAAAGCAAGACTTTTTGGAGTCTTTGCAAAAACAACTGACATGGGTGCTGTTGGCTCCTGCCATAATTGGACAAATTCATGATACTGTGTCATTGCCAGCGTACGTCTACCAGCAGGAAACTTTTGGCTCATGCTTTCGGACATAGAATTATAGGGTCTTTTTTACTCTATTTTTACCACAGTCATATAGAGAAAATATACTAATGCTAAATTTTTAGCCATTATTTACGTGACACTTTCTGAGAAAGTAGCTTAAAATTTGACACCTGATCTCTGAGTTACTTACAATGATTTACCCATTTAGCTGACACTTTTCGCCAAAGCAGCTTACAGTTATTTACCCATTTATACAGCAGGGTAATTTTACTGGGACAATTTAGGGTGAGTACTTTATCAAGGGTAGTACAGCTGGAATTGAGACTCAAACCTGCAACCAACCAATCAATGTCCACAACTGCTTGTCCTGAGCGGGGTCGTGGCAAGCCGGACCCTACCCGGCAGTACAGGACTGGACCGAAGGTGGAGGGGACACACCCAGGACGGGACGCCAGTCCGCCACAAGGCATCCCAAGCAGGGTTCAAACCCAAGACCTGCCACACAGCAGATGTTGGCCAAATCATGTCCCCCCCTAAACCTGCAATCTTTGTGTCCAAAGGCAGCAGCTGCTCTGTTATGTACAGGTACATCCCTGAGAACAATACAAAAAGTGCATTATACCAGAAGGACAGATTTGGATGCAGACACATGATTCTTCAGTACAGTAAAAATTGTTACATTTTGCCATATAAACTAGTATACATGACACAAAGTAACTGTGTATAGGGTTTTTAAAAATAGTTATACAGATAATAAACACATACGTGTTTACTGAGGACATATGAGATCAGAGGAGAAGTGAATCTGAAAGTGGTAAGTTTTGAGACCCTTCTTGAATGTAGAGAAAGTTTCAGCAGTTGTGAGAGGGAGAGGTCATTTTACTGTTTACTATTTTACCGATAAGCTTTGTGCTTCTGATTTTGGACCTCTTTTGCAGGGAACCACTGAATGGGCAAAAGTGGAGGAGCATAGCGGGTGACCAGGCCTTGCAGGCATTATGGAGCACTAGGGTAACGGTTCTGTAGGCCGTAACCAGTGTCTTGGATTGTAGAGCTATGCAATTTATTGAGCTGGGTAATTTTTACTTTATCAATTCAGGGTTAGTACCTTGATAAAGGATCCAGCAGGAGCAGACCTTCTAGCGTAGGTTCTACAGTTAAAAGTCAATAGTTTAATCACTATTCCACCTGCTGACACCTGCTGCCACCTTACAGACTCTTGGACATCAATGAAAGCAAGACTGTAGTTATGGAAATTATATTTCAAACCAGGATAGTTTGTAATGTGCATGGAATGATCACACATCCAGGCAATCATGACAGACTTGTAGTCCAACAAAGTGGTTGAACAAAAAAACATACTGCCAGCCGTCATCAGAAATAAGTGAACTGTTGTGAGTCATTTTCCGAGCCAAGTGGAGAGGAATGCCAAGATGACATGGGCATTTAAAATGATTTCTTTCCGAAGTGCATGTAAGCACATTCCAAAACTGGTCTGATTTTTGTGTAAATAAAGCACTTGGAACAAACATCTGGCCATATTTATCACAGCTCCCCATGAAATGCGTCATTTGCTGACAGTCCGAGGCTAGGGTTTGGTGGGGATAGACGTAAGTGCAGCTGGTGGGCGTGTGGGTCTATATTTGTGCCTGGTCTCTGCCGAGCACTGAGACTGTGGCCACACTTGGCTGTATGTCAGGCGTCTTGCTGACCTCACCCTCCTCCTCCGTGAACTGATCTTCCGCTTGAAAACCGAACTCTGCACAAAAACTGTGGGCATTCAATATGACCGCCGATGCACATTAGAAATTGCTGTGCTGATGCACTGCATGAATCTGAGCACTGGCTGAGAAATTGTGCTGTTGCATCTCTGCTCCTGCTTTCCTCTTAGCATCAAAAATACCAAATACCCATCTTTGACCCACCCCACCCCCCCGTTCTAAGATGAGAGGCAGGAAGTGTGCTTCAGCTGATAATGTGGCAGTCTCGGCTGGCCACCAGGCAACCAAACAATACACCCACCACCTTATGATCTCATGACCTGTCCTCCAGCATGACCAAGACAAAGTATGGTTGTCCAAGGGTGTATGCAGTGTGTGTGTATTGGTGGGGTGCATCTGTTCCTCTAAATTAACCTCATTATTAGTATAGCACGCCGACGGAACAACAGCAGCTGAACCTAATCAAGGCCTCTATTTCTCCTCTCGGTCCGACCAGTGAGAGAGAGAGAGGGCGAGTGTCAAGCTGACGCCGGAGACAACGCCGAGACGTCAGGAAGAGAGAGCACGAGCCCACACGCTTCCCCGACCCCGATCACAGCCCCTCCTCCCGAGCACCCCCCCCCCCCAGACACCAGTTCCCTGTGCCTCCTTTTTCCCCAACCCTTGTGTCTGCTGACCGATCCCCCCTTGAATAAAACCCCCCCATTCTAGCATCCCACGTGACTGTGTCGACCCTTCTTGCTACAATCAGCCTCATGGAAGTCATTCAACAGAGAAGACGTGTCATCTTGTCATGGTACCTGTTACATTGAATATTGTAGACTAAATTTTATGCTTGGACCTGCAGGTTTTCCCGCCCGATAGCTCAGCCTGCAAGTTTCTTTCCTGTCCTTTGTTGCTACATTGCTTAAATAAGCACAGTGCCAAGTTATTCAGTACTCCGCATCTCTATATTGAGAATCTACTGAAATGTTAAATGGTCAGTGGGCCCCATCTGTAGAATTCATTGTGTTTACCCAGGAAGGACATGAATGAAACCAAATGAGGAATCAAAAATAAGAAGTGAGCCATTTGGAGCCACTTACAGACTGCCATTATGTGTTGTTGTGAAAGAGAAGGTTGCCACAGAAGCCAACCAGAAACAACGATGAGGGACGTTCAGCTCTTCTCAGCCTTTTGTTTCCACTCCAGGCCTTTCCATAATTCACCATTCTCTTTGATTTAGTTTTCCACCATCTCGTACATAATTTGAGATTCCTAATCCTATGGACCAAACCTTCTTCCTATAGCAGCGACTTAAAAACCAAATGCATTCAGGTCTGAGATGCTCCAACTTAGTAACAATTAACTCTGTAAGGTGAATGTTAATTTAGCACTTTTGATGATGTCTGGAAAGGATTGATTCTGACATCCACAGTATTAAATTGTGAAAATGAAAATGTGCTGTTTGCAGCCCTACAGTTCAGGAGAGCTGCCACATCCCCTCACTTCACAGTCAGTCAGGTCAGCCCATGTCTATGAGAATCAGTCAGCACTTTGGGGAAGTCTATGATTATACATTGGTTCCTGTTAAAGAAAAGGAAAAAAAAACCTTGTACGTACCAACCTTAATGTGTAAATAAAGGAAGTTTGTTAGATTTATAACAGCATGAGTTTGCCTCCCCGTCCAAGTGTCACAAATCGTTGAAAGTGTGGCCGCTGGCTCAACACTTCTGCAGCTTAAGAGGATGGAGGGAACATGGAAGAGATGGTAAGTGATGAAGCATATTGAAATAGTTTTTTAAAAATCTTGTTGAGAGGTGTGAGAATAGGACTAATGCTTAAATGAGTGACCAAGCAGTTATGAACAGCGCTGTGGGTTGAGGTCTTCTTTGTGGGAATGTGTGTGCCTTGTTCAACAACGAGAACCAGTTGGACTTTTTAGATTCTATTTATCTGATGATGGATTATCATGACTAATAGGGCAATGTGTCGGGCTTCTGAGACAACGCTCTACAATGTCCTAATTGACTCTCTATATGCTGGTCCCAATACCGTCAATGGGCCATGTCCACAGATTTATTTCACTTCCCTTAGGATCCACGGTACCGTCTGTTTTCACAGAATATTATAGCATAATTTTAGCATTTGTGAGCAATCTGAAGAATAGGTACTTTAAATACTCCAGGTCATTTATGGCTATGAATAAATGACATAATTCTAATGTAGGACATATTAGGTAAACAGCTTCTGTGGTTCGTAGGACATGACCAGACCATCCTCCAGGGTTATCCTTTGTCTGTGGAAATGTGGGATTCTCTTGTTTTCCACTATTGTACTGCTACCATTCGGTTCTTTTTAATCATTCCTTGCTACTAAAATGTTATTTATGTGCAAAGTGGTGACTCGTGGTGCTGCTGTCTCTTATTCACTTAAGTGATAAAAAAATAAATAAATAAATAATTATATCGGGAAAGAGTTGAACTAAGGCATAGTGTTATAGAATCATAAAAAATACAGCTATACCCGACAAACCCTGTAAAAAAGATGAATGTGTGAGCCTTCTGCAATGGCCCCTGACAGCAGGGCAACTGTGAACAGTGAGGCGTTAACACAGCAGTTTACAGTTTGTTTCCACCCGTACCACAAAGCCCTGCAGCAAAGACGTGAGTCACGCTTCATGCTTACATGTTTTTGTTTGCATTTCATTCTTTTCCCCTTTCTGTAAAGTGAGTGTTCAGATGTACCAGCACTTCTTCAGCAGACCAGGCCAGAGTCCATCCAATCAGATTGTATTTATATTTTCACAACGGACTGATTCTTTGTCTTCCATTTTTAATGAACTGCTGCATAGCTACATTATATCAGTTGAAATGTCTGTGCAATTTGTAATATTCACCATTTTACTGAAATTTGTCAGTGAAAAGGAGTCACGTCATTGCATCCAGACAAATAATAAAACTGGGAATATTTTAATGAAAGCAAAGCAGAAAATGTGCTTTAGATGTAATATCTCTTAAAACGATTTTTTTTTTTTTTTAAAAAAAAAAGGAGAAAATTCATTAATTGAAAATAATAATACACACACTTTCGGAACCGCTTGTCCCATACGGGGTCGCGGGGAACTGGAGCCTACCCAGCAACACAGGGCATAAGGCCGGAGGGGGAGGGGACACACCCAGGACAGAACACCAGTCCATCACAAGGCACCCCAAGCAGGACTTGAACCCCAGACCCACCGGAGAGCAGGACTCAGTCCAACCCACTGCACCACCACACCCCCTAATAATAATACAAATACATTAAATCTTCACAAGAAATATTTTTGTTAGAATTATTTTGTATATTTAATTGATGAGAATCCACCTTTTTCTCTCAAAAAGCTAAAATCATGATTACAGATCATTCTTTTCATTTGTAGAACAGTCAGAGCATTTTAACTCACTGGAAAACTTTACAAGGACAAAATAACTAAAAGGCATGCTGGGGCTAAGGAGTAATGAAATGGTGCAGTAATGAAACTACATGATATGAAAATATTTCTGAACAGGGCAAGATGATGCCTTTGGTGTTTTAGTCACCATAAATTATAAAATTTGATTTTTTTTATATATATGATGAAAGTAAATGCATTTCTGAGTTGCAAACTGCAATTTATGTTTTGTCTCATTAATAACATGTTTAAAAACCAAATTCTTAAGACACTGGCAATTAACTGTAAATCCATTAATCCACTCCAGAAACCAAATTGTTTTGACTTGGAGAAATGAGATGGTAACAGTACAAGAAAACAGCCGTATGGCCTTAGTTAAGTAACACTTAAATAGAATGTGATAGTTAAATGGATTGCAATGTATTATATAAGAAATATATTCCCCTTTTAACATGCCTCTCTATATTTTTAATGTTTAGATATTTCTCAGGTTTTTCAGAGCTATTTGCTCAACTCGCTTTGCAAGTTGATACATTTGATACATTTAACCCAAGACAGTTATGCATGAGGGGTCATCATCCCTGTTGTGTAAGACCTTGCATGTGGGCATGTTCTTACACAGCATTACAGACTTCCTGGAGTGACAGGAAATGTGCTGCAATGCGATATTGTTGGGAAAATATGACAACAGACAGACACGTTGGTTGAAATCTGCGTGAAGATGAAATGAGGCTTGTTTGCGTGTATTGAACCAACATGTGAAAGAAAGGATATATGTGATACATTATTGAACAGTATTGTTGAATAACTTTCATAAGTGTTAGATAGTTCAACCACAAGTGACCTGCAGATTGCACAGTTTAAAGATATCGAGCAGTAAGTTGTAGGTTTCTAGTTCTAGTCCTACTCCTGTTGCACACACACACACACACACACACACACACACACACACACACACACACACACACACACACACACACAACACCTAACCCAGCAGCACAGGGCATAAGACTGGAGGGGGAGGGGATACACCCAGGATGGGACGCCAGTTCGTCGCAAGGCACCCCAAGCGGGACTTGACCCCCACACCCACCAAAGAGCAGAACCCCGTCAAACCCGCTGCAGCATCACGCCCCCCTCTCCTGTTACAATACTTTGAATGGATTTGCTCTGAACACCTCTAGTAAAAACATTCAGATCAAGTACTCTAAGTCACTTTGGAAAAATACATCAGCTAAGCAGTAAGTTCTTAATAGAAAAAGTAAATGTAAAAATTCATTTAAATGCATAAATATGCTGCTTACACAGACACGGTCTCTGTGATTCAGAGCCAATTACAGGAGACAACAGAAGAGCTGTATTTTCACAGATTCTTTTCATTTGAACGTTTTAATGAAAAGCCCTAGGTGAAGGGATAGAATACACTGATTAATATACCTGGCTATAGCATGGTCCATTTCATCCTATACTTGAATATGTTTACTGTATGGATAATGGACTGGCCCTCAATCTGTGTATCCAGCCTTTTGCCCTCTGTGTCCAAGACAGGCTCTGCATCACATCCCTTGTTGGTCAATCAGTTATTGATCACGGAAGGATGGATGGATGGATGGATGGATGGATGGATGGATGGATGTTTTCAGTCCTTTCTCCACTGTCTATGCTATCTGGTTCCAAGTCTTCTATGAGTACAGGCTTTTCGCTCCCATGAGGAACTAAAGGTCTTTCCAGGCTGTCCTTGTTTATGCAACGTTCTAGCCTGAGCTCCGTGTGTGAGTCAGAGCAGGCACTTCCATATGAGTCACTGTAGACACACCACGAGGAACTGAATCCATAAGATTCTCCCTGTTCCTCATTTTGTCTGGGTGACTGTAGTGTTTTGTGTCTCCCAGTCCAGTATGTGTGTGTATGCGAATGCCTGGGCTTCCCAGTGAGCATGCAACCAATATTTACCTATGCTTCATTTATATCATCTGTCCTTCCTTTATTTGTTTCCAGCAATGTGGTTTAGAATGTTTCTGCTTTGATGAGGCTTCAAAAGGCACAGAAAACAATATGCATTACTGCATTTATAAAGCAGTTTTATCTTCATTATATTTAATTTGGAATAAAAATTCTTGACCCCTTTGTGCTATCATTCATTCTTATGTATTATTGTTACCATGTACCATTATTCTATATCATGCAATAACCAAAACAGACAAACTTAATTAATATGCCAATGGATTTCTTTTGCTCTAAATCTTTGTTATTGTGTCATATTAAACTGTATGTCTTTCGTGAAAATAACAGTGGTTGTCCATCTCACCTACAGGATCATCTCTGAGACACAAGTCAGCCTTTTCACATCTAAAGGTGGAAATGACGTCATCCGAACTGTGTAGAACGTTTCTCTTTATTTACAAAGCCATTAGACAACTAGAACATGAATAAATGTATTATTATTATTTTGCCTGTTTTGTTTGTCTGATACTGCTTTTCCAAAAGCATTTTTTTTTAAAAAAAAAAATTTGGAAGATTTGAAAAAAAATACAGTAAAAATGACTTTGCCTAAAAAAATCAATGTCTCAGCAAGTTTTGAACTAAAGAATCCTTTTTTTCAAAAAGCATGAATATAAAACAAATCTATGAGATTCAGACTGAATATTTTTTAAATTGTTCTAAATATAAAGACAACGTAGAGGGTGCGGTGGCACAGTGGGTTGAACCACGGTCCTGCTCTCCGGTGTTCCCTCTCCCTCCGGCCTTACGCCCTGTGTTGCCGGGTAGGCTCCGGTTCCCCGCGACCCCGTATGGGACGAGAGGTTCCAAAAATGTGTGTGTGTGTGTTCTAAATATTTAATATTATTAGTATTTTATTAAATCTAAATTAGTTTGAATGCTAATCTGAAATCCATCCATCATCAACAACTGCTTGTCCTAAGTGGGGTCGCTATAAGTTGGAGCCTGGCCTAGCAGTGCAGGGCGCGAGGCCAAAGGGGGACAGTCCATCACTGGGCACCCCATGCGGGGCTTGAACCCCAGACGTGCAGCATAGTAGGCACCGGAAATATGCTCCCCCCCATGAACCTCCAGTTTAAAAAAAAAAAAAAAATCACAGTTTGAACTTTTTCAATGTATTCTCATGTTGTCAGTTGATTTGATCATCAGTACGATGACATTTTATCTAACCGAAACTGTTGCTTAAGAGGACATTTAAGGATTTGAACAAAAGCAATATTACTCATCATATCAGAAACTTCAGAGTTCCCTTTTGAAAGTAGATAATGTCATAAATTCTTTCACCCAAGATCCAGCCTGAAATATGTGCATATTTTTCACTTTTATCTCCAAATCTCATCACCTCTATATGTGAGACGCAGTTACTTCCTCACTCTGCCAGTCGGACCTCATGCACCAACAAAATCTTCAGCGTGCATCCAAAAGAAGGCAGCATATATGTCTCAGTGGGGTTGTGAAGAGCTTATTTAGAATACTCATTTTTAATAATAAAGTCCTAACTCCTAGTGTGAAGGGGATATTGTTGTGAGGGTGTATAACTTGTGTCTCATTTTGCATTCAGCTTCATTTGGTTTCCGTTTGTGCCAGTTGCAGAATGGACAGTGTGGTGCTTTACTGGTACTTGTGTTTTTCATAAAATTTCAAGGCATCTGGTGGTATCTTTTCTTAAAGGCTGAGCAACGCTTGCAAAAGATATTCGGTTTATGTGGAAATGCTTTGTCATGGCTGTGGGCTGTGTGCTAATGCGAGCGAGTCTGTGAGGTTCACTGGAAGCCCGGAAGAGAGCGAAGGGGGGAACCTGAGGATCGCTGCTGTCACTGGGGCTGCGAGGTATGGAGCCAGGTGAGGCCATATGGCTCTTCCACATTCAGCCGCTGGCACATATAAGCACTGTCCAACACCTGCTCAACTCAACAGTGTCCCTGCAATATAGTCTGAGTGGCTGAGAATGGAGGTAATGTCCAAGCACTTTTTTCAGTGGTGGGAATGAGTCACTATGTTTTCTTTCATTTCCATGTCTAATTATCTTTGTATTACATCATTATTCACATAGGCACTTATTAATTCAGTAGATGCTTTTTCTCCAAAGTCCTACTCAACTCAGAGTTGCACTCAGTGCATTCACCTTGTTTATCTGATACTGCTTTTACAGATTTTGTGGGTAAACATTACTATAGTAGCTGCCTGCAGAAGCAACTTTCAAATAGTAAATGTATAAATAATCATTGAAAATGTCCAATTAATCCATATAGTTGCCAGGAAATCAGGAGAGAAATGGATCCAAAAGAGATACATTTTAAAACTTTTTTTTTTTAAAGAAATGCTTGTCAGAGGGACCACCAAGCACCAAGAAACAGAGGACCCTTAAACTTTTAATCAATGCAAGATTTATCACGTCTTGGATTTATCAAGAATCCAATCATTAAGCCATCTTATAGACCCTTTAACAATTTGGTAGACTTTACCCAGAGTTTTGTACTTGATACTGAGCAGTTGCAGGAAGCCAACGGAGCACAGTAAATCTTAATTACTTTGTGCTCTTGTATTGTGTTTTTGTTTATGTGTACTTGTGCTTTCTGGAACTAACATACTGATGTCCTTAAAAAACCAGTGGTGTTGCAGTTTCTTTCAGTGTCCAGCAGCTGCATATCTGAGATTCTGTTTCCTTAGATTTGCGCTTAGCAGACAGCTTGGTGAAATCCACGTCCTTCAGCTAAATATTTGACTTTTTTCAAGCATTTATAATATTTTCAAAGCACTTGACAAATTTTTCAAGATGTAAAGCTTGGTACTGCTGTAAGAAAACAAGTACTGATCTTCACAGTTACTCAAAGAGCACTATACTTAATCTGCCTTTTCTCATATAAACTACACAAGTACTGCATTAATAATAACCATAATAATTAGTAAGAAATATTTGGTCAGAAAATGGAATTGCAAGTAGTTTCATAATATAATTATTGTTTTTACAATTTTTTTCAATTTTTTTTTCCAATATTAAAAAAAAAAAAAAATCTGCCACATTCCATTCTCAACTACTTGTTTATGAATATATTTTACATGTTTTAGATTTTTATAATTTAATGATGGACAACCTTTTATTTGAATTCGGCCATTGATCCTTCGTTCAGTGCTCTGTGTCAGCGTGAGAAACATGCTCTATAAAAATAAACTGAAATTAATGTTTCCGTCTTCTACACTTTCTTGCAATCATTGTTACTAGGCTTTATCTGTGAATGTGAAACGTGCCTAAGTGTTTTCAATGGTTTTACCAGGATCCAACTGTCATTAAAAAAGAAATTATTGTCAGGCAGGACAAAATAAACAGAACTTTTATTATACCTTCAACATCTGCTGATAGTTCATCTTTTTCTTTTATCCTGTGAAATACAGGTCCCCCTCAATTCAATTTACTTCCTAAAAATTAATGTCACAAAGCCAGGCTTTGATTAGAAACGGGAACAACCCATTCTCATAACTTCACTTTTGGTTTACAGTAAGTTATTTCGTGTTTTAAGCATTGCAGCAGACATAACAGCTGCCATGGCTTTTCATTTGTGTGTGAAACATGCTGGACATTCTATTAAAGCTATTTGATAGCATCAGGCAAAATGTATAAAGCTTTCTCAGGCCAAACATGCGCAATATGCACTGACATATTGTCTCAAAATACAATTTGAAACTGACAGAAGAACGGATGAAACTTTAACCACAACTTCACGCTTAAATAGTCCTTCAGCAACTGGCCATATGCAGAGCTTAGCTGTGCTCTTAGAACAGCAGCGAAGTCAGCTGTGATCTCTCCGCTGAACATTTCACACTCTTTAGCAGCTTTCAGGATACTGAGTATGTTCATTTTCATGCAAGCCCTCAGACCCAGGCCCAGTGAAGGCTGCATCATTAATATTATGAGTCTGTGATTGGCCAGTGCTCAGGTGACACAATGCAACCCGGATATATCTTTAGAGTCATATGCCCTTCTGACCAGCAGCCCACAATCAGGAACTATCAGCACACACAGATATAAAAAAGAAGTCAATGGTCTTTCCCCAACAGTGAGAGTGTATTCATAGTACATACATTGTCACAGATGGTTTGTTAAACACACAACGGGCACCCCAGTGAATGCTTTGTTTTGGGGCTAAGTAGGAGCAGTAACACTGGTGTAAAGAGAGGACATTTCCTTCGTTATGCAATGGCTTCGGTGAAGTTTTGAAAGAGAGCTGGCAAGTCTTCCCTGAAGAAAGGAGCATCTGGCTGAGATCTGTTCATGCAACACAGCAGCAGGATGGAGAGGTTCCTTATCTCACCTGTAAGTACGTCATGAGTTCACTTCAATTTCTCTCATTCCCAAGGCCGCTGAGGTATCTTGGGCTGGTTGACAAACTGCAAGAATCTTATTTTTGCGTCTCAGTGACTCCTTCAGTTTTACCAGTTTCATTCACAGCTCATTTATGTTAGATTCACTATATGAATGTTTAAAATTCCATTCAGCTCAAAACATCCCAAGCAGTCCAATTTCAACTTCCTCTTCTGGAAAAAAAAAAAAAAAAAAAGCATTTAAAAGATATGTGAAGAATGTGTAATATACACACACTGCAAAAGAAATTCTTAATTTAATTAGCATAGGCACAAGACAATTAAAATGATTCTAATAGAGTAGCGTACAAGTGATATGAAAAATACCAGGATTTGGAAATCTGCAGGATCCATAATGTACAACGCTGCTGTGTTCCAACTACATGATAGGAGAGCTTTTGAATTTCTAACAGACTCAGACACTGTGTACGTGTGGAAATCAGATTAATTATTATGGTGCATTGTTCAAAGAAAAATAGCCCTCTGAGAAGACAAATTGATTAACTTATTTATCTATTTTGCTTGCAAGCCATCAGATGAAATGATAGCTTACGATCCAGACATGTATCGAATGCCAATGGAGTATCCTCCATATCTCAGCAGTGACGGAGAAAGTCACGGAGGTGAGTTTGTCAGTCCTTTGTGCTAAACATGTTTTACATTGCCATATTCACATAAAAACATGCAGACGTTGGGACAGGAATAAGTACTGTATGCATAGTTCAGTAAAGCAGTGGTTCCCCAACCATTGTTATCGTCATGTTAAAAATAGAGAATCAGGAAAAATACCAAATAGCCCCCCAAGTATCATGTCTAGTTAGACAATGTGTATTTCTGTCACTCTAACAGTTTAAATAAGTAATACTAATAATATTTTTCCACAGTGATGTCAAGATTTTTTTTTAAAGCATGACAATATTTTGATATTAATAAATCTTGAGAAAATATATGTGTGTGTATATATACACACAAACCCACAGGTTCAAAAACACATGCACATATAATGAAACAAATATAACATATTAATTATTGTATGAATATAAAAATAAACATTAGCAAATTTTACTAAAATCAATAGTAGAGTTTTAGAGTTTTTTGTTGCTGTGGTTGTTCTTGTTCTCACTGATAATTCAAGCTATGTGCTGTGTGACCTGCTGTAGATCACGGATGGGATTACTACAACCATGCCATTCACACTGCAGACTTTGAGAACCTTCAGGAAAGCCACTTCACAGAGCTCCAGAATGTCCCTGCCCTTCACCTCACTGGCCTCCATCGGATTGGGGACTTGGAGCCTCTGCATCCCCTGGACTCAGGGATTAATGGGCATCACCTGACCATGCCTCCGCAGGTTTGTCTGGTCTCCATGTATCTGCTGTTCTTGTGTTCTCAAATGTGCTTTGCGTCTTCAAGTGGCATTTCTCGGAGTGAGCGAATTTACTGCTTGCTTGAGGTAAGTAACTCCAGTCTTTATTCTCACACATTCATCTCTGCTGTGATAACAGCCATCAAGGGTTGTCAAAGTGTTCACCTGTCACCTGTCCGTGTGAAGTCACCATTTCTTCTCTGTGTCACTGTTTACAAGGAGAAAATTGCTGGTTCGGAAAAATTAAGTTTAACAAGCTCATCAAGTGTTTTCAGCGTTAAAAAAAAAGCTGCAGAAGAAATGTCATTTCTTCCCTTATTTTCCTTTTAAAGCCCTTTCAGTTGCACTGATCCACTCTGAGAGGGAAAATGAATAATCCATAACTCATTTATCTACAAATGAACTTGGTTTTCTATTAATAAGTGCCTCGTAGAGTTAGCTTACAAACACAGAGTTTTTTTCTTCATTTCACATTATGAAGTCTCACATGATTCCTTAGGAGTCTGTTGGTGTCCTTAAACGCTCTTTGGCTAAAAGCACTGAATTCCCAGTGTAGCACGGGGAAGTGAAACACAAATGGAAACAGACATTCTTTCTCACCTCTACTGTTAAAGCAAACATTTTTTCTTTGTTTTTGAGATATTGTTCCCTTGGGTAAAAGCCACGTTTAAATATATTGCTGTTTGAATATACTGCGCTTAATTTTATAATGTGAAGGTCGCTTCAAGCAGAAGAGTAAGCGCAGGAGCTGTAGGCATTTAGACAGAGGGTAATGTCTGCATGCACAGTGTTGCTCAACATGTTCTTTTCCTGAGTGAAGCCAGACAGTGTCATCATGACCTGCTGGGAGAGAGCAGAATTGTGCAAACTCCCCAACCACCAGTCTGTGGATTTGCCTCTTTTACTCAATTTAACTGCATGTTATTTGCCCACAGGCAGTGTTAATTGGCCAAGCTGTTGTCTTGTACAGGTGGTTTAAAACCTAGGTCAAAATGGACCAGGTGCTGAACCTGTCATGTTCGCAGTCAGGAAGAGGGGCGATGGATCCAAATGCAGTTGTATGGTTTTTTAGGCAGTGTGGGCGGACAAAGAAGAGGCGAAATAGAGTAGTCGCAGAACATGCAGTAGGTCACCGAGGAGCAAACGTCGAACTGGGGAGAATCCAAAGCCGTTGTCCAGAAATGAAGCCGTAGGTCAGGATACCAGGGAGACGTGGGGGAGAGGGCACGGAAAGAAGAAGGTAGGAACACGGGAGAAATCGCAGGACCGTGCTGGCGAGCAGGCTGTGGTTTGCTCAAATGAGGCTCTGCGATGTGGGGTATTTGGTGCAGCCCTTTTATGCCCTTTCTCCCTAATCCGCCGCAGGTGCGTCTGTTAAACACTTTACCCAAAAATGTCCTTTTAATGTATTTATTCATTATTGAAATAATTTACTACATTTAGCAGACACTTTTCTCCAAAGCAACTTCCAGTGAACTCTATGTAATTATTATCAGCCCACACACCTTACTCATCAAGGTGACTTACACTGCTTGATACACTGCTTACAATGGATCACTCTTCCATACATCAGGGGAACACACTCTCTCTGTCACTCACACACTATGGGTGAACCCAAACAGCATGTCTTTGGATTGTGGGAGGAAACCAGAGCACCCGGAGGAAATCCACGCAGACACAGGGAGAACATGCAAACTCCACACAGACTGAACAGGGATCGAACCCACATCCTCTCAAACCACACAAGCACTGTGAGACAGCAGCTGCTCACTGGGATGCTTTGCCGCCCCACTACTTACTACTACTATGAACAGTATTTTATGTTTTTTCATGAATGGTTAGGGTTCATTCTCACAATGTTAGGTTTCACTCTGGGATGCTCATGTCCAACACAGATCTTAAAGAGTTAATATAAGATACACGAACTCCAGGATGTCATTCAATATCATGTGTTATGTATTTTTATGACCTTTAGGTTATGTTTCTCAACTTTATTTCACCAGCCCTCATCCTAGCAATAAACAGTGTACGTAGGGCTTATTTCATCCTGTGCTTTCAACCTTAGATTCTATCAAACAGTTTCATTTCTTTATGGAGAAGCTGACCACGTCATTTTATTAGAGTTTACAAATGTGTGAAGCACTTACCCTGTCTAGTCATAGATTTCCCCAAAAACATTTACCTGTTTTATTAAATGTAGATGTTATGAACATCCAAGTTATGCTTACATTTCAAAATGTATTCATTTTATTTTATTTGCATTCTCTTCACCATTTTATTTTTAAAAATTTCTCTGCAGCAGAGTGAAAGTGGCCCAGCATATATATTTTTATCTATTTTACATTATTAGTATAGTTGTATTTACATAATATGGAATTAATATTAGTATCTATAAGCAGTTTTATGTATCATAGCTACATCAGAGACTTGTACAGAAACTTGTCACTTCCTCGTGGCCAGTTTTGTGGAGGTTCACCATGAGACACACAGTCAGCATTTAAGTTGAAACACTTTATACATACATTTATACAATACATTCTCCCCATGCAATCCGCTATTAGGCAGCAACCCACCTTCCTTGGTTTCATTTGAATTGAATGGCAGGTTGTGGAGATTATGCATTTTTATTTTTTAGTGATTTAAATGAGGACATAACTTTAATTTTATTTAATGTTGCTTCAAGGTAACAAAAGATTATAAAATAAAAGAGCATTCCATCCACAGCACGCTGTGTCGCATCCAGTTATTTATAGATAAAAGAACATTGAGACCCTGCATTGTCTTAACTGGTGAAAATATAATAAAGAAATTTTTCCATTTATTTTAGCTTTATCTGATGTTTTTAAGGGGGGGCACGGTGGCGCAGTGGGTTGGACTGGGTCCTGCTCTCTGGTGGGTCTGGGGTTCAAGTCCCGCTTGGGGTGCCTTGCGGCGGACTGGCGTCCCGTCCTGGGTGTGTCCCCTCCCCCTCCGGCCCTATGCCCTGAGTTGCCGGGTAGGCTCCGGTTCCCTCCGACCCTGTATGGGACAAGCGGTTCTGAAAATGTGTGTGTGTGTGTGTGTGTGTGTGTGTGTGAGAGATGTTTTTAATATGACCTAACCTGGGAGTAGATGTAGGGATTAAGTTGTATTATGAAGACCTCTTTGATTGTTATGTAATGGGTGCACTAGAAGTGATGACTTCTGGCCCCCATTCTATTTCTAAGATGAGATGCAAGTGTAATTTATTTATAAATGAAGGACTGAACAAGACTGAGACTGTCAGGGCATCGATTTCACCTCAATCCATCTATTTCCACCTGGACAACAGCTGACAAATGGTTAATGACTATAGAAAATGTCAGATACCAAAGGGATGCTAAATGCTGCACTGAAAGCTTGCTGATGGGGGCAGTGGTTATGCAATTAAAGGACTCGAACTCTGATCCCACCTGCTGTAGTACCCTGTGTAAATGTGTAAATAATTTTAAGCATCTTAATGTACAAACTGAACATGATAAGTCACTTTCAAGAAAAGTGTGAAATAATAATAATAATAATAATAATAATAATAATAATAATAAATTTAAAGGGGCTGAATAACGCAGACATGGTGGCCTGCAGACCAGCACTCACAAGAATTCTTCACATCTGCAGTGTGTCTGTGTCCCCCATGCATTTGGTTTACTAATTTATAGTTTTAATAATATCTTGAGATGGTTTTAAATGATGTTTGCAGTAACAGTGGGAAATTGTTTTCCATATTTCATGTATAGGCTGTTATGCATGTGAAGTCTGGGGAAAACATAAAATATTTTTTATTACTTATTTGCTTTTAAAAGTCTTAATATTGTATTTAAAAACTGACATGTTCGCTCTCATATTAGCTCAAAACATTAATAACTTATGAAAAGCTGCAGATGATCGTCCACTGTGCTGGTGCCGTCAGCAACCACTAACATGACTTTCTTCTACTGAGGCCTTTCAGATGTCTGCATTTTCTCTTCAGGAATGGACATAAGTGTAGGCTACTGTTGCAACACATATATGCCTACACTTCCTGAAACTCCCTGGCAGTTCATTGGCACATTGCTGTGTACCTTGTGGCGTTAGGAGTTACACATTGTACATTGTTTTATAGGACTGAAGAAGATGGTTTTGGTCCGTTTCCTCTCCAACCTTGTGAGGCTGAAATTATTCTACGGCATCTGTTTTAATAAATAATATTTTGCATATAGCTGGCTGATAGTATGGTCTTTTCTCTGATTTCTTTAAAAAATGACCGTGTGTTACAAAACGAGTTTTCACAGCAATCACTTCCTGTATAGCAAAACTAATAACGGATATTGGGCCATTAAACTGGATTCACAGCCATTTGCAACTTTTTTGTGTTTGATTCTTACTGAAGCAAATATAGATAATATGTCAGACTTTAGTGGCATTTCATATGTATCATGCAGTTCTTAATACGCTGTATTTTGAGAGCATAACTGTATAATTATAAGGACATAAGCAATGTATGCCATACTTTGACTTTTTAAATGTTGTGTTCCCCCCCGATACTTTTGTATTTCATTATGAGAGCAGCATACTTCCTCTTTCTGTGTCAAGTTCAGCCTTCTCTGAAATAGCAAGTTATTTTAAGATCAGCTCGCAATACCATTTTTCATCTGTATTAACAAGTTTAAGGGCATTAATGAGCAGATGCAGAACTGCTGCTCAAGTTAAGCGGGTGACATTTTGAATGGTCAGCTGATTCAGTCATTTGTTTTCTCCACAGATCCCATACTTGCCCCACCCTCTTTGTTTTCCCAACCCCTCCTCTGCAGAGCGCAGCTCTGACGAGGAAGAGCATGGGACACGAAGCCCCCCCCTTGAGGTGTCCGAAGGAGAGGAGGACTTCGGGGATCACCACCCCTGTCCCTCTGCCATGGAGGCTGGTGAGTTACTTGATACTGTGTTTCCATACACTTAATTCGATTTCCATAACTGTAAAAGCGTGAATTGGCATCTACAGTAAATTTAAAGAACCACACTGCAAGAAATGGATCAACTTTGGAAGTCAGCAAACTGCTTTTTCCCCCGCAGCATAAATTTGTTTCACATTTGTTTGGAGCAAGCAGTTCTCTGATATTTTGCATAAAAGTGGAAGTGCAGTGCAGTGTGGAAATCTGCCCTGCTTAGTAAACATGTGCAATTACAGCCAAAATGACAGGTCCTTCAGCTAAAATAGCTCTCAGATGGACCATTGTTGTGGCAGAGGACACAGCAGAAAGATACTTCTATCCAATCACCATGACAGACAGTGACTTCTCAGAAGAGAGGGACACACGCTCCCGCATGAGCAATTCAACATTTATGATCATAGTTAAACTTGGGGATATGTGGATTTCTGTTTGAGTGTCATTTGCAGCAAATAGGTTGGAAAAATTCAGTCGAAAGATAACATTATTAAGTTATGGCAGGTCTTACCTGACACCTTTCTCCAAAGTGACATATTTGGTCAGGTGGATTTGTTTACTGGAGAAACTGAGAATAAAGAACTTGCTCATGGGTCCTACAGTAGCAGCAGGTGGTGAGGCATGAGATATCAGCCTTTGGGTCACAAGCCTGTGTTCTTAAATGTTACTCATCCCCTGCACTCTGTGCTACATCTATTGAGAGACATGCAAAATGATCCCAGTATTTGTTGGTGAGCATGCAATTCATCACCAAACTGCTACTCATGGAGTGTCTATGTGTCCTGCAGTTTTTGAGAAATTGGCTTTCTTGACCGCTAATCATTTGTTCCCAGGAAACAAGAAGAAGATACGCTTGTACCAATTCCTGCTAGACCTTCTCCGGAATGGAGACATGAAGGACAGCATCTGGTGGGTGGACAAGGACAAAGGCACCTTTCAGTTCTCCTCTAAGCACAAAGAGGCCCTGGCCAACCGTTGGGGCATGCAGAAAGGGAACCGCAAGACGATGACCTACCAGAAGATGGCCCGGGCACTGCGGAACTACGGAAAGACGGGGGAGGTGAAGAAGGTGAAGAAGAAGCTAACGTACCAGTTCAGTGGAGAGGTGATGGGGAGAAGTGTTGGGCCTGCAGAGAGGAAGGTGTACCCATTATCATAGTGTTGCAAAAAGTGATAAATCACTAGAAAAAAACACAGCTGGAGGAAATCATTTTTAAACAACTGTTCCTATGGGATGAAAAGACTTGGTGTGCCACACATAGTGGAATGTTCTATTCTGCTGTTGTTTGGTAGAAGAATAACAGTTCTGGCCTTGTTGTATATGTTATGATGAGTAGCATTAATATGTTTCATGTTGCGTAATGTCTTTCATGGAGCTTGCAGTTCTTGTGAGAGTCTAATGCAAAGGCACAAGTCACACAATGTGCTATTGTTCTCATAAAAGAGAAGTGAAAATACATGAACTAGCAATGCAAAGTTTTGGGGGGAAAAACTTCTTGGCCATTCAAGGCTAATACTGTACTTTTATTACTGGGTGTTTAATTTTAACTTTGAGGTCATTTAGTCAGATAAGCAATATTTATTGAGTGTAGATTTTACAAAAAAATGTTTGTCATGTTGCTGATAATTTCTTTTTCATTAAACCTGTTTTTTTTTTTTGTTTCAGCACATTTTGATAATGTTGTTAATAACTGTAGAATCCATATGAATAATTAAGCTATTACTATGCTTAATGAGTCTTCACTCCCTTAAGGACTGTATTTATAATGCAAAGGCTTCAAAATTAGCTAAACCTCAAATTATCTTTTTACATCATTTTTTTTTTTGTTTTTCAAATGATGGTGCAATGAATGCCTGTGTAACGTCGATTAATTTGATTTTAACTTAAACTAGTTAAAATCAGCAATTATGTTCATTGAAATTATATTAATTTGCTGTGACCATTCTCTGGAAATTAAGGATGCAAAATATTTCCCTGATCAACTAGTGAAGAAATTTGATTTAATCCAGTTGATTGCTATTGTGTAAGGAATCACATCAGACTTTTTTCTAAACAGTCTTAGAGCAAAAATATAACATTTATATGTGACGTGTTTTTAATGTTGGACCTCTCCAGCTATTTCACTGAATTACTGATATCCTTGTATATGTCCACTGGTTTTTAGTGTTCATGGCGCTTCCATTTAGCATTGAGACTTGAAGACACAGGGCAACCACAAGAGGTCAACAACACTACAGAAAAGAAAAATATATATTTCAATGCAGGCATCCCTCAATGTAGGAAATAAATTCCTTCCTGAATGCAGTGCGGATATCAGTGTGGACACCAAAAGCCTACTTCCCATTATCGCAAATGTGAAAAATAGTTATCCATTCCCGGTCCATCCAGCTTTCAAGTGTCACTTAAACACTGTGAAACATCTGTATAATTAACAACCCACGATTTCAGCACGTTATAAAACACATTCAAATTTATTAATTCAACAAATGTTTTTTTTTTTTTTTTTTTTTCCAGTGCAACGTACATCTTAAAACAATACAAATGTGAATTACAACTGTTATCTTTGATTTCTGGCTTCCAGGCACACCCCAGAAAATCCAGGGAGGTTTCTGGAGTTACTTCCCTGGGGCAGTTCCCACAACTTCCGCTTAACTTGCACAATCTCTCTCTGTCTCTCATTTCATCCCTTTACTTGCACGCAAGCCTTATTTGTACAATACATCAAATACATTTAAATTTTTCATTTGGGCAAGCTTTGGATGAATTTTGTCGCTGACTTTTTCTCTGAAAATTAAAAATTTGGTATCGAAAGCGAAGAGCTGTTATATTAAAATTTCAGATAAAGGCAGTTTTGTAAATTGAGGGATGTCTGTATATGTAGCATGTTGCTACTTTCACATTGACTTTATTTAAAATGGTGTGTCATGAATAACACACCACTGACAGGGCTTGCTGTCACTGAGAGTATGTGCTACCAGAGCAGGGACCTATATAGGTGGACTTGTTCCACCTTTCCAGAGGCTCTGGGTAAGATTTTAGAGACCCTCTTGCATTACAATGTAAATTATGTGCATCAGCTGTGGGAAATTAAACAAAGATATGCATGCCAGAGCTGCTGAAACAGTTCTACACCATGAGGTGTCTAGACTTCCTGGGAGTTCCACTGACATATTAAATACAGCCTTTCTGCACTATTGATAAAAGCAAGGCTTCTGAGACGGAATCTTGTTTCAGGTCAAAATTTTACCACGCATTCCTTTTTTATGCTTGGTTGACGTGAATAATTCAATTCACAAACAAGTCCAAAGCATTACAAAAAGCATCTCAGAGACTGCTAAAAATGTTCAGTGGAAAAGTAAAATGGCACTCCTGTGCTGCGTGTTCAAATGGGGGCTTTGAATCCAGCTCAGGCAGTCACGAGTTTGTATGTTTTCCATGTGTTTGAGATGGTTTCTTGCTGCCTTGCAAATACAGGTGAACAGGTGATTCTAATTCTGCCCATCAGTGGCAGATTTAGGCATAGGCAACACGGGCAGCCACCCAGGGCGGCATCTTACCGGGGGGGGGGCACGGGCCACCCGTGCAAATATAAAAAAAAAGAAAAAATGTGCAATCAGGTTTTTACCGCTAATTTGCACATCACGTCTGTGCAGACTGTTCAGGGTATGACATCAAAGTACCGCGGGAGCGTCTCACGAGCAGACAGCACCTCCATTTGCTTTTGAATCGCTCTGTGCGTCTCTGACCGCACAGCACAGGCACTCTATGAAGTCTAACACACACCTGTACTCTTACTAAGAAATACAAGAAGGAGGGGCGGGGTTAGTTGACATCACCTCAGGGCATCCAATGGCGACCTGAGGTAATATCTGCAAGGAGAGCAGGAGGGGAGGGGGAGCGAGCGAGAGAGAGGGTTTTTTTGGGGGAGTTGGGGGTGGGGGGATGCTGAGCCGGGGGTTCGCCCAGGGCACCATACAACGTAGAACCGCCACGGCTGCCTATAGTATGTGAATGACTTTGTGTGTGATTGCAATGTGTTGGATTAGTGTCTTGCCCAGGTAGTACCCTACTTGGCCTAGTGTCCTATGTTTCTAAGATAGGTTCTGGACCACCACGTCCTTATGTAAGTTGTTAGGATATAAGGATGTTAGGATGTTACTGATAATGAGTGATGGAATGGTGACTGTGAATTCTACAGACAGTCTCCGGATTACGAACAAGTTCCATTCCTAAATCTGTCTTTGAATCGGATTTTTCCGTAAATCAGAACAGTTAGGTACAGCTGGTATCTAATGTTAGTTAGCCAAATGTTTGTGTTAGTATATAGTATATAGCGTACCTTTTTATGCATAAAAAATAAACACTTCTGTGTACACTAAAACACACACACACACACATTTTCTGAACCGCTTGTCCCAGACGGGGTCGCGGGGAACCGGAGCCTACCCGGTAACTCAGGGCGTAAGGCCGGAGGGGGAGAGGACACACCCAGGACAGGATGCCAGTCCGTCGCAAGGCACCCCAAGCGGGACTCGAACCCCAGACCCACTGGAGAGCAGGACCCGGTCCAACCCATTGCGCCACCGCACCCCCCCTACTAAAACATTATTAGTATAATAATAATAATAATAATAAATATAAGTACAGTTTTTATAAGAGAGACAGAAAGAGAATAATAAATGTTACTATAGTATTTATAATAGGGAGAGAGCAGGAGGAGGAGAGAGAGAATGTGTGTATAGATATAAAAAACATTAAAGAAACTTTGATTTTCAGTTTTCGGAAAAGAAAACTTTAAGTCAATAAGTGTCGGGAGCATGCCAGTATCAAGCATTTTCTAAACATCTTCGAGTCGCCTTGGACGAGCTGGTGGGAGAAGAACTTGTGGTGTGATGGGGTCCTTGTGGCTGGGTGGGACTGAGCAAGTGGAAGACAATTCTAATTAGGACACAGGACCTGGGTCAAAAAAGAAAGTCACCATGCTGAATCAAAGCTGCCTTTTTGCCCCTGGGGACCCGATGGGAGATCTTCCCTTATTGCTCCCATCGCTGTCCACCAAGTGTCCATCTCCACAGTCTGGCAACCCAAAATTGTAACAAGAGCAAACCGCAGGGGCCATATGTTTGTAAACGACAACCCACGCAACACAGAGTTGGTTTGGATAGAAACAGAAGGGGAGGAACTTTTTTTAAACAGTGTAGTATCAAGTTCAAGTTCAAGTTCAAGTAGTTTTATTGTCATTCCTCTATATAGCTTGTATACAGTGGAGCGAAATGTTGTTTCTCCAGAGACCGTGGTGCAACGCAGAACAGGAGTACAGGACAGTAAATGTACAGGACAAAACAAAAAAGGGCTGTGCTGAAGGTAGTTTGTAGTGTATGGAGTCATGCTGGGTTAGCTGTTTGACTGTGCCAGGTGAGCGTTGGGAGGCAGCAGGGTGTTGAGTAATCTGACTGCCTCAGGGAAGATCATTGTTGAGTACTAGTTTATTCTGGGTTTATAAGACAGTATCTACTGGCTTTATGTCGCACTTCTCTTCCTGGCGAGCATAAAACTATTCCTGGAAATCTTGAGGTAAGAGAAGGTAAAAAATAGATGTGTTTGTGGAAGTGGCTTGTTCAGGCCTACTGATAACAGGAATATTCAGACAAGGTTTGGGTGGGGGCTAGGGGTTAGGGGATCCACTTTCTTTACTAGTACATTGTCAGACAGACCAGCAAATCTGAGGCTTGTGAGAGCCTTTCTAAATTTACCTCCAGCATTCAGGGTTGTCAGATGGCTGACATTGCTCAGGAAAGGGGCCTATAGAAATGTAGTGCTCTGGGGCGTAGGTGTGCTTTCGTTATCGAAGTGATGACAGGACGGGCGGTGGGCTGGGGTGCCAGCCCCCTTTTGGGAAGGGGTTTGAGGGGTTTATAGAGGCACCGGGATAAAGGCTGTAAAGTCATTTTGTTGGGACACAGACGACACTCACCCAGGATGCCGGAACCAGTCAAAAAAGCGCGTAAGCATTTTTCACAGGATTTTTTTTTTTATGTGTGCATGCCAGTGTAGGGTAAAAAAGCATTTAAATACACAATATGTCCGACAACCTTGACTCTTTACCTCGTGAAATATTTCTGTGTTTGGGTTTAGCTGTGTCAGTTTTGAGCATTTTATAATTTCATTACCATGGCTAGATAATGGCTTTAAAATAAATCAGCCGTTCCCACACTTTTTAAAAAAAAAAAAAAAAAAAATAAAAAAAAAATTCTTAAATTTCTTCTTCTTTTGATATTGTTGACAAAAACATGTGTAGTATAGTCGTTAAATGTACTAATTACTGAATAAACTTACAAGCTTTTTAAATTTTAATATGTGGGTTCATGAAGTAATAATGTAACGTACATTGTTATATGGACTGCAATTGACAATTTCAAAACTATATTTAAAGCTCTTTTGCTTATTAAAAGAATTTTTTTTCATACTGTATCTGTTCTATTATGTGGCTATAACTTTTAGCTAACAAATGTTGGCTAGGCTTGGGGTTGATAAGCAAGCCTTTTGTACCTGACAGGCCTGTTGTATCTTTCCTGTGTTTATACTTGTTTGTACTTTTGAAGTCTATATTATACAAACGTACTTTACAGCCTATTTTCACAGTTTTTATCAGTGTCTGTAAACTTTTCATTCTCGTCCAGAACAGTAATAACCATTGTTGAGCACCGAAAACCTGTTTAGTGTTAAACTTTTAGTGAATATGTAAGAGCTAAACACCGTAGTCATAAGTCTCAGCCAAGGTCCAACTTGGTATTCCCTAGACTCCCTTATATTATTAACCCTGATAACTTTCAGAAATATAGATTATTTTTCTTTATTAACATAGATAACATGTAACAGATAAATAAGGCCACCATGTGGGAAATCATCAACATTATTTTAGGCACCTGGATGAAATTTTACCTGTCTTCTCCATATGCAGATATGGCTGCGTGTACAATGACGTGTCAGAGGGTTACACAGTGCTAATGTGAGAATCTCTTGTATGATTAGTGTAATTGTTCCTAAACTAAATACCTGAACCAGCAGCCCCAGAATTCTCCGCAAGTATTGCTTCTCTACTTCACCATGACAATGTTAGAAGCATAATGTGAAGACCATATCTTACTTTTTGGTTAATAAATGCTACATACACCTGAATATATATCTGTTTTGTATATATATATATATATATATATATATACACACACACACACACACATTTTCAGAGCCGCTTGTCCCATATGGGGTTGCGGGGAACCGGAGCCTACCCGGTAACACAGGGCGTAAGGCCGGAGGGGGAGGGGACACACCCAGGACGGGACGCCAGTCCGTCGCAGGGCACCCCAAGGGGGACTTGAACCCCAGACCCACCGGAGAGCAGGACTGTGGTTCAACCCACTGCGCCACCGCACCCCCCTGTTTTTTATATATATATATATATATATATATATATATATAATTTATTGATTCTGGTTTTGTCAGTTAATCCTTGACTACTTTCCACTTGTGGCCTTGAGTACTAAATCTGTAAAACTTTTTTAGCAGAATTTTTTTTTTAGAAAAAAATCTGAGTTATTTGTACAGTGATTAACTTGTACTTCTGTGGAAAGTGTTCTCTTACATATATCTACAGAGGCACTTCAAAACATTCTTTAAAACAAATGTTCTTGGTATCAAAGTGGATAGATTTGGCCAGCAAGGCAGGAAAGTAGTGAGCAAGAAATGCAACTACCAGGCTTTGAATTTCATATGAATGACAATATGAATTCCTGAGAGAGCAGTGTGATGCAAGCTGTTTGACATTTTTTTAGTTATATATGTGGTTGGCCCCCTGTGAGGTTATTTATTTAGACATTAGTACTGGCCTTGCTGTAAAGCTAATTAAATATATATAATTGCAGTGCCTTGAATCTTAATTTGGTTTTCATGCTGGCATTCAGCGCATCTGTTAGTCACCAATAAAATCATGATAGACTATGACAGTGCATGCATTAAGTTTAGAAAATATAAATTTATGAATGTATGAATGTCTCTTAATCAGGTCAGCAATAAAAGCAGGAACAGGCTTGTCAAGAGGAATTGCTCATCGGCTCTCATTCTTATCCAGTAGTTAAATATTTTATATATATTCACACATACACACACATACACATTTACACATACAAGGATAAGTCAAAAAGTATCTGTAATGATGTTTAATCTTTTTTACTGATACTTTTTGACTTAACCTTGTGCATACTTTCAGCAAAATTTAATGTGTGCATACATAGGTTTTTTGTTTAAAAAACTGCAAGTGTATATTTTAAACCTTTCCAAATGTTATACAAAACCTATGGCAATAAAGGAGCATACATATTACCTTTTATCCTGCTTTTTGTGCAAAGGTGAACATGCCTCAATACCCCCACATGGATACTGGCATTTTTGACACTATACAAGGCCAACAAGACACTGCTATATATAAATAGATAGATATAGATAGATATATATATAAAAAATTTGGATAAACAGTATAGTAGGGCAAAGAGTGTTTGAAAGGCCAAAGGGTTATCTTCCCTTCCCCTCAGTTTCAGCCTTCACCAAGAAGCCAAAAAGCGCAGAGGCTACAGTTGGAGGTTCAAGCATGTTCGAGGCAGTGACCGACAAGCCCGAAACTAAGGTGAAGTGGCAGCGTGACTCGATAGACATTGTTGCCAGTGAGAAGTATGTCATCAGCGCTGAAGGGAGAAATCACTCACTCACCATTAGAAACATCTCCAAGGAGGATGATGTGGTCTACGCTGTGATTGCAGGCACTTCCAAGGTCAAATTTGAACTGAAGGTGAACACAGTAGAAGGTAGGTGTACCAGATAATTGGTTTAAACTTTTAAGTCTTTATACACACCAAGTTAATGATATATATGGAAATTTTTATATAACTTCTATTACTACAACCAAGTAGTCTTATTGAGTAAAGGAGTGATTTAAGTTTAATGACCTATTTAATAATATGACACAGCCACCTATTACATTGTCACAAAATATGTTTATTATTTTAAGTTAATTTGTCTACAAGCACTATGATCAAGACAGCATTGAGAGGACTTTATTGTCCATATTTCTTCAGTAATGAAGTGAATCATACCTTTCCTTAAAGACCCAAAAAATCACAGTCATGGTTAAATTTTCCTGTTGTGTAAAGGTCTTTATTATATGAAGCTATTAGATGCAGTCTGGTTAAGAGATCAGGGAATGAAAATGTGATAACAAACATACTCATGAGCTATCTCCAGTGGCATAGGTGTTTGCTGACATTCTTATCAGTCCCCCATTGTGGTCTTGGAATGCTTGCCAGAGAAAATCAAGGACGGCACAAATATCGCTTCAGCACTAGCTGAAGCTCCAACTCTGACTGAAGCTCCTTCGTCCAGCTCCACCCCTGCTGATGCTGCAGCTCAGCATGAAGCACATGTTCCTGAGGATTGTGCGGGACAAGAAGGTGAATCAACACACTCAACCAAGCTGCCATAATTCTGTTGTGACCTTCCATGTGTTCTTTGAGGAGTTTCACAGGGCCAGGACCTTGAAGCAACTGTGGGTCAAGAAATGCTTCCTCTCATGCTTTTGGCCACCTTTACCAGGTTTTCCTGAGAGCCAACATCCAGACACACGTCAGGACCTGACGGGGCTCTTCTTGGAGAAACCCCAAAGCTCTGAAGTCACTCAGGGTGAGTGCCTAGATGGTGTGAACTAGATGGCCAAAAAGATGAGAATACAGAGAGTTGATGGTAAATGAAAGATTAGAGTTCTTCCACAACAGTGAAGGTGACATGAATCAGATAGTAAAAAATGCAAAGGGCCAATTATTATAGTCAGTATATAGTATACAGTTGACAGTAGATGAACAATTTAATCATAGCATTCACTGATGGAGTTAATAATCTGGAAAAAATATTTTCTGGTACTTGTATATGAAAAGAAAAATATTTACTTGACTTTTCATAATGTAATAAGAAAAAGTAATCACGTTGAAGCGGTCACCATGTAATGGCAGATCAACATTACATGCAGGTGAGAATATAACCTTTGTGGCCAAGGTGGGCTCAGCAAACTTGTTGAAGAAGCCCACAGTCCGCTGGTTCAAGGGGAAGTGGATGGATTTGGCCAGCAAGGCAGGAAAGCACCTTCAGTTGAAAGAGCTGTATGATCGCAACTCAAAGGTCAGTGAAGGGACTTGAGGCCATGTAAAGTAGTGATGACATAGTGAAAGTTAAAAAGCATACTACAACTATACATATTTTAAGTGCATGTTCTATGTGATTTATTATTATTTCTTAGACAGCTTTATCCTGGGGAGAAAATTCGGGAAAAAATTATGTTAAAAACAGATGGGTGGAGCAGTACTACTATCAAGCCTTGGGTGGGAATTTAGACAGAATATCCAATAGTAATACCATCTAAAGAATTTCCACAGTTTTTGTTTAACGTAGTTTTAATTGTTGACACAAGCTCTAAGTTTGAGTCATATGTTACAGGTGTACACTTTTGAGATGCACATCATTGGAGCCAAGGCCAACTTTGCTGGTGGGTACCGGTGCGAGGTGTCCTCCAAGGACAAATTCGACAGCTGCAACTTTGACCTCATGGTTCATGGTGTGTAACTGCTCCGGATTTCTCAAGTCTAGTACCAGTTTTCAGTATTAATAAATTCAGTTTTCTGTACATGTAATTGCTTGTCTGTCACAGCAAACTCCATTGAACTCTTCTCTTTATAGTGTATCAACGTACTCATTCATTCAAAGAATAACATGTACTTCTAACGTCTATTTGCAGAGGCACGAACTTTGGGAGATTTAGATATCCGTACAGCTTTCAGACGCACGTAGGTTTTCCCTCTTTTACCTTTTTCTCCATAAGCATTACACATTATAACAGACAGAAGACAGTTACACAGAAGTATGTTTCCAGCCTGCATTAAACATACAGATATGAGAACTTTTTTCAACATTGCAGTCAGAGACAAAATTTTCCTTTCAGAATGACAAATCACATTCTCCTACTAATTATTTGTTATATTTTGGTGTGCAGCATGAGATATTTTGAAGGCTGGTTGGGAAACAATTTTTAAAAAATGTTAACTGGTAATATACTGTTCTGCCTGAAAGTATGCTAACCCTATGTGGAAGGTCATTATTAATGTATAACATATTAAAATAAACTTATAAAATACAAATCTCACATCTAAAACATGTAAAATTAATAAATGATTATGATTTATACATCTGATTCTATTTTTTTTTTTTTTTTTTGCACCTACACTGTTTCTGTTGTTCTACTATGTTCTACTACATGAGTGATTTCCTGCAAAACAACACATGGAATTGGTAATTATGTCAGATGAGAAAGATAAGAGTAACAGCATCTCTGCACCTGAAAACAGTTCACTTTACATGAGAAAATCTGCTTTAAAAGTGCTGAGATGCTGTTACGCATTTGAAAGTGATGGCAAGAGCCATCCAGATCCAAGGTGCGAGCACATTAAAGATAGGATGCTATGCACTAGCGCTTTTGCAGCACTGGCACTCATGTCTTGCCAGTACAGGGCATCGACTGTAGGTCTATTAACATCTCATGTATAGCCTTTCATTGGGTTTTGATTATTTTCTCATTCTTTAATATATTTGTATTATGAATGCACAAAGAATGTACAGATAACTAAATGGTGATGTGTTTGAGAAACCAGATGATTACCTGAATCAATTAGCAAGATCAGTATTTTTGACAATATTTAGAATATTTATTTTTTAAGTATGGGGGAGCGCGGTGGTGCAGTAGGTTGGACTGGGTCCTGCTCTCTGGTGGGTCTGGGGTTCGAGTCCTGCTTGGGGTGCCTTGTGGTGGACTGGCGTCCCATCCTGGGTGTGTCCCCTCCCCCTCTGGCCTTACGCCCTGTGTTACCGGGTAGGCTCTGGTTCCCCGCGACCCCATTTGGGACAAGTGTGTGTGTGTGTGTGTGTGTGTGTGTGTGTGTGTGTGTGTGTGTGTGTGTGTGTGTATTTTTTAAGTGTATAGAAGACATTCTATGCTTATAAAGCCTAAAAATGTTTAGGGTGGGGCTTGGATAACTTCCTAGAAATCCCATAAATATATTTAAAAACCTTTCTCGTCTGCTGTGTCTCGGGGGTTATCTGTATTCTACAAATTCCAGCTGAGGTGAAAGTAAACGTTTGTGGTATGCTTTTTTTCCTTTAGAAGTTGTGCTGTTGAGCAGTTCACACCATGTTGGATCTGACTTCTCCCTACAGGAGCACTGATGGAGGACAGGAAGCAGGAGAACTGGACTTCAGTGCTTTGCTGAAGAAGAGGTGTGTCCTATTCCTGTCTCATGAGTTTACGTGTTGCTCCTGGGTAGTTAAGCCATCAAGGTTCCTTAACACGAATCAGTCTGTTGGATGATCAATTCAGTAACTGCTGACCTATAAAGTGGATTTTGGACATGTTACGAAAGGATGTACAAACACTTACAGGATTCCTAATACAGAGCTTATACACCTGATTTCATATGCTTAATCTTATTATATATTGTACTTTCTTGGGTCAGAAAGTAAAATAGTGGTTAGAGCTGGTGCCTGGTGTGAATCCTCACTTGCTCCTAGTGGAGAACCTCTGATTAAGGTGGTTAAGGTAGCTTGCATGGGAGGCATGGTGGCACATCAAGTAGAGCTGCTGTCTCACAGCACCTGGGCATTGCAAGAAGATGTGGGTTTGATCCCTGCTCAGTCTATGTGGAGTTTACATGCTCTCCCTGTGTCTGCATGGGTTTTCTTCAGGTGCTCTGGTTTCCTCCCACAGTCCAAAGACATGCTGTTTAGGTTCTCGTGTAGTGTGTGAGTGACAGAGAGAGTGTGTTCCACTGATGTATGGATGAGTGACCCATTGTAAGTAGTATATCTAGCAGTGTAAGTCACCTTGGTGAATAAGGTGTGTGGGCTGATAACACTACGTAGAGTTCACTGGAAGTCACTTTGGAGAAAAGTGGCTGCTAAATAAATAGATATAAAGTATTTAAAATTAGGGGAGGCGCGGTGGCGCAGTGGGTTGGACTGGGTCCTGCTCTTCTGTGGGTCTGCGGTTCGAGTCCTGCTCGGGGTGCCTTGCGACGGACTGGCGTCCCGTCCTGGGTGTGTCCCCTTCCCCCTCCGGCCTTCCGCCCTATGTTGCCGGGTAGGCTCTGGTTCCCCGTGACCCTGTATGGGACAAGCGGTTCTGAAAGTGTGTGTGTGTGTGTGTGTGTGTATTTAAAATTAGACTAGCAAAAATAACCCAGCTGAATAAATGGGTAAATAATTCTAAGGAGTTTAGTAAAACATAATGTTGCATATCCCCCCCAATGGAGCTACTGGAAACAAACTCAGGAGTCAAGGTAGTAGGAAAATGTTCTTTATGGCCCATGTACATAGCTCTCTAGCAGCAGTCTTAACAAAGATGCTCTTGACAATATAAAGCAGTACCTGAACAGTGGAGAGTTCCCCCAGGTCACTCTAAGACCCCCTTCTCTGCAAAACAGTTAGGAGATCACCCCTTGAACTCCCCAGAATTCCCCTTGTGGAAAACGGAGCATAAGCAATACAACACCCAATCAGAACAGGGCACAAGACTATTTACACGAAAAAACACTAATACGAACTATTAACATTGAACTATATTGGCTCCCCTCAGCACCGTTACAATAATATAGGCATTCGCTTTGAAGAAAAGCGCCAGTTAAAAAATAATGCTGGGCAAACAGGAAGTAAAAAATGGTTCAAATTATTCTTGTCTTCAAAACTCAACTAATGGGTGCATTTGTGTTTTCCTCTTGTTTCTGGACGGCGGCGGCTCTTCGAATGACCGCATTCTCTGCAGGGAGTAAGTTTCCTGTCAGCAGGTCTGACAGACAGCTGCATGCACTTAATGCTTCTTACCCCCTCACCACTAACAATGGCTGGTCTTACTGCACAGGCTAAAGTCACACCTGTTCCTCAGAGATAAAGTGACCTGGCCATTGACAGCCCCCGTTATTCACAGAATCGCTGCCTGAATGGATTCCCCTGGAGCCACATTCAGAACTTTTACAGAGGTCAAAGGTCACCTGGGGTGAAAGCTGTAGCCGTTTTAAAGTCACTCCTCCCTCACCTGTCATGGCTGTTGACACCCCTACACTAAATTTCAGCAATCACACAATCCTCCAAAGTGCGTACTGACTGCTCTTCATCGTGAACAAACATGTCAAAAGTGACCTCGGATGTGAATTAACATTAATTTGACAAATACGCAAAAGAGTTCATAATCTATACCTACATCTTCCATCGGTGAAATGCCAAAAAACCAAAACTATTTCTTTAATTGGAAAAAGAGCAATGACTGTTTATTTAACTTGAGAGGCCCTTATGGGCCAACTGCAAGCTTTGCTGCGTAGGAGCATTGGCCACTGAAAGCTACATGAAATAGAATCAGCAGTGGTCTCAGCAGGTTTAAATAGTTCCATCTATGTTTAGGTGATGTGACTTGTTTCCAAATGCGAATGTAAGAATGTTCCACACCTGGCTTGGAATTAGCAGCAACAGCCGTCACAGCGTGTTTATTGACAGGTGCAGGAGCTGTCCACTCCTCTGTGCATCATGCTTTTCATCTAAACGTACACGTTGAACATCACTGGATTCTGCACTATGGATTGTTCTAGGGTCAAGAAATTAACTGCATTTCTCAATAATTAACCATGCTGTGAACAACTGTTACCGTGTTGTTAATGAACAGTTTTGATGTTTTTATTTTTTAATGTAATCTTGATGACAATAAATGTACAACTGTGCAAGCTTATTAAACCTGTACCGCTGTACGGTGCTCTGGCTAACATGTCTTGGTCTGTTCATACCATGCCTGCTGCTGGGGTTCTGCATCTGAATGAGTGCAGCAGTTTTTTAAAAGCAACAAATCGGTAAGAAACTTGTTTTTTGAATCACCAATTATTTTATTATTTTTTTTTTTTTTTTATTGGCCTTGCCTAGTGTGTGTGAATTACTTTTTGTAGTGCTGTCCATATGACTGACTCCATGTTGCATGTGTACACTGTCATAATTTGGTCTAGCAGATGCAGAAATGAGAGGGCTATGTGATTATAGGCTTCACATATTTATTTAAACAGATTCAACAGAACGGTGAAAATAAAATATAACAATTTTGTTGTTACTGAAATGTAAATTCTTGGAATCACCCGATAAAGCCTAATCGTGATAAGACAGGTCTGTGACTCACTCCTTGTGTTCTCCAGCACCGTGCACATGAACACAGAGCCTGATGTGGACGTCTGGGAAATTCTTCAGAAAGCGTCGCCTTCGGAGTACGAGAAGATTGCCTTTCAGTATGGAATCACGGACCTCCGTGGCATGCTGAAGAGGCTGAAAAAGATGAAGAAGGAGGAGAAAAAGAGTGATGGTGAGTTGAAACATCATTACCAGCAGCCCTAGATCCAGAAATATTTTTAGTTCTTTTCCTTTTCCCTTATACACAGCAATGTTGTCCAAGGTCTTATGTGACTAATGTTCTTTATAGAGCTATACCATTTTTTAATATAGTTATTTAACAGACTTCAGGTTATGCTCATTTTCCCTTTAGTTTCTGTCTTTTATTCATTTTGAAATCTATAGCTATGTGTGCGTTTAAATTGCAGTGTTCCTAAAGAAGTTGGACCCTGCCTACCAGGTGGAGAAAGGCCACAAGATCAAACTTGCAGTGGAAGTGGCCAACCCGAGTGCTGAGGTGAAGTGGTTGAAGAATGGACAGGAAATCCAGCTAACTGGAAGGTACTTACTGTATGAGTTGCAAAGACTGGGTCCTTGTTTTGCAGGGGGGGGTGCGGTGGCACAGCAGGCTTGGCTGCGTCCTGCTCTCTAGTGGGTCTGGGGTTCAAGTCCTGCTTGGGGTTCCTTGCAGCAGACTGGCATACCATCCTGGGTGTGTCCCTTCCCCACCCAACCTTGTGCCCTGTGTTGTCAGGTTAGGCTCCAGCTTGCCACAACCATGCTTGGGATAAGCAGTTTGTGGGTCTTTGTTTTTCCATTTAATTCAGGGTGTTTCAAAAATCTTCTTAAATGTTCCTGCATATCTGCTTATCTAAGACATGTATTTCATATTTTTTATATGGACAGATTACTGCATCATTCAAACACACTCACTTTTTCATTTAATCCTGTTTCTTTCTTCTTTTTTCAACTTTTCTCCTTTGAAACAAAATGGGGTCGAACCGGGTTCCCCTCCTTCACCTGATCACTTGTTGTCACCAGCAAGTAAGTATTCAGTTTTTTTCATGATGAACAAGTCAATGAAAGCAAATTGTTTTGTTAAATTTTTTAAAAATAGAGTTGAACAGACTAAAGAATCTGTATATTTACAGTTTTTTCTCAGTCTTATATGTTTTAATAGCACATCTAGGTACATTATCCACACAACTGGCAGGGTGGCATTCTGCTAAAACCTCTAATGGAACAGCAGATCAATAATCAAAATATCTTCGTTTTGCAGCCTTCAAAATGTTGGTAAATAACAAGATGCAGTGAGTCTCTTTTCTAAGTAACTGCATCAGTGCAAAATTTTCACCGGTTTTTTCCCCAGAATGTGTCTCCGTCATGGTTCATTTCTGTTTACAGTCTTCAAGTTTAGTTTATTCTGCTCAGTGCAGAGCCACTGGTGAAGCTGTGAAGGTTTGTGGCTTTTGATGGTTTCCCTATGTTTGGCCAGGTATATTTTTGAGAACGTGGGCAACAAGCGGTTCCTCACCATCAACCATTGCTCGCTGGCCGACGATGCCGCCTACAGCTGTGTGATTGGAGATGAGAAGTGTTTCACTGAACTTTTTGTCAAAGGTGAACCTCAAAAATTTGACATCGTGCAGGAATAGCAGCAGTTACTTTATTTTCTCATATATTGCTGATGACTTTGACAGTGACACAGCACAAAGTTACATACAGCTGTCAACCATCCACACAGTAAAGCAATGTAACACACACTCACTCACTCATTCACACAAATCATTCACTAATTCACCTGACATGCAATTCGCAGTCTGTGGACAGCGGGAGGAAACCAGAGCACATGGATGAAATCAGTACAAACAAGGGGAGAACATGCAAAGTTCAGACTGAGCTGGATTGATCCCACATCCACACAGCTGTGCTACCCTCTTTACCACATTTTCCTACTGGAGCAAAAATGTTAACTTGAGTATTTCCAGGAGCCTCTCCAAACATTAGACCTGAAACTGCTCTTTATCTAACTGTCAGCTGAAGAGATGTATTTACAGTCCCAGGATGCAATGATGAGCAGTTTCTGATTTGTCCTATCTCTGGATGGCATCTATTATTATTTGATATTGTAGCCAGTTTTTTTTTTTTTTTTTTTTCTGCACAAACTGACATTCAGTTTATAAACCTGAAACTGTTTCTGAAGTAATTCAGGTTGAGTGTACTCTAAACTATAGGAGGATCCTTCCTGGAATTTGAGCCAGTAACCTTCAGTTTGTGAGTCACTGTCCTTAAAGGCTCTACTGCATTACTTGTTGTCTTCTTCTGGCAGAACACACAGTATTATGCTTCTGTGTCCACAGAGCCACCAGTGCTGATCACTCGCAACCTGGAGGACCAGATGGTGATGAAGGGCGAGCGAGTGGAGTTTGAGTGCGAGGTGTCTGAGGAGGGTGCTCATGTCAAGTGGTAAGAATTCATCTCCTCCCGGCTGCCCGCACCACGAGTAGCGTATTGGTTTTGAACTTGGAATACACTATAATGTACAGTGTGCCTTAAAACAGGGCTAAGAGTTCACCTTTCTATTGAATGTTTTTAAGTTTTCTAATTGTCACAATGTCATAATGGAAGACTGTCTTTTCGGAATTGCCATGTCAGGGTTCCGGAAGGAAGTAGTCGGACTCAAGTGCAGAGTACACAGAGCTTTTATTATGGAAATCCAAAGTCGTAGTCAGAGGACAGGCGAAGTTTTCCGAGGGGCGAACGTCACCAAAAGGGGAATCCAAAAAGACGAGGTCGGTAAACAGGCGAGAGGTCAGTTATCTAAAATGAGCACAAAGGGACTAGGAGAGGGAACAGGAAACAGGGCAAAGGAAGGAGGGCGCAATAGGCTGGGTCAGGAGTCGCTAGTCGGTAGGCTGAACAAGGTTCCGTACTAGCTCCTTGCCTTCCTCAGCCTTTAATGCGTTTGTCCAAGAGTGGTATCAGGTGTGCTTCGGTGTTCCGGCGGCGAGGGCATGGCAGGAATGTTTTAAATTAATATGTTAATATCCTTCAGGTCTAAGTTAAGTTTTTAAAAATATAATATTAGAGAACTTATGGCATTGATTCATTAAGGCAGTTCTAAGGATGATGCTATATTGACTGGTACCCAAAAGGCTGCGTAGCTCCCCGTGTTTAACTTGGCCAAAAACATTCCTCTGGTCTCCTGTAGGTGGCGTATGTGTGTCTCTTCACATAGTTGCACTCGCTCACAGCCTCAAGGCTTCTGTGGAAGCTCCATGGTCTTGCCCTACATGTGTGATCTGTCATAAATTATCACTGGTGGCAAAAAGTCACACCAACACCTGCACATCTCTCACTTTCTGTGCTTTATTCATTCCAAGATCTGTGGAATTTATGACAGGCCAAAAATACACACACACACTTTCAGAACCGCTTGTCCCATATGGGGTCACGGAGCCCACCCGGCAACACAGGGCATAGGGCCGGAGGGGGAGGGGACACACCCAGGACGGGACGCCAGTCCGTCGCAAGGCACCCCAAGCAGGACTCGAACCCCAGGCCCACCGGAAAGCAGGACTGTGGTCCAACCCACTGCGCCACCGCACCCCCTCTAGGCCAAAAATACTGTGCTCTTAAAGAAGAATGCACAAAACATGCCTGTAATTTAAAGCTGATAATACTGAACAATTATATAGTGTTTACTGTATATAATGATAATGTGTGTGTATATGCATTTATTTAAAGTATTGCCCTGCTTTGCATAATGATGACCAAAATTATTTAGTTTGCTGTAACAGGTCCATATGAATTCAACTGCAATATTTTAGCTATAAGGGGGTGCAGTGGCTCAATGGGTTGGACTAGGTCCTGCTCTCCAGTGGGTCTGAGGTTCAAGTTCCACTTGGGGTGCCCGCTTGCGGTTCAGAAAATGTGTGTGTGTGTGTGTGTGTGTGTGTGTGTGTGTGTGTGTGTGTGTGTATTTTAGCTATACTCTGTATTATATTATACCATTAAAATAATGTTGACAATTATGGAGATGATAGTGTAATAGTAGCACAATAAAGTTAATTAAACAGCCGTCATAAGTCTGAGAGATAGGATTACAAGTTGTCCTCGACTTAACATATCCGACCTTGCCTTGAGACAGGTTGAATATGTTGTTAAGTCGAGTACAACTTGTAATGCAAAGATCATGGAAATTTCCCTATAGAATAACACCAAGTGTCTGAAACGGAAAGCGCACCAATGGAAACTGCAGCTAAATGTAGTGAAGTCCAGTACTCAAGTGCTTCTATCCTTCTTGCAGGGAGAAGGATGGAGTCGAGCTGACGAGGGAAGAAGCCTTGAAATATCGTTTCAAGAAGGATGGAAAGAAGCATGTGTTGATCATTAATGATGTCACCAAAGAAGACTGTGGCCACTACAGGGTTAAAACCAATGGGGGGGAATCGGTGGCAGAACTCATGGTACAAGGTAGGTTTATAAAGTTGTCATGATCATCAATCCATTTATCAGCAAGAGCTTCTCCAAGGCAGGATTGTAGAGGGCCAGAGTCTATTCTGCAAGCACAGGGTGTAATGTGGGACACTGCAACACAAGGCAATGGCATCAATCTCACACACACACACACACACAGAATGGGCAATTTCCAGTCCCCAGTTCACCAGAAACACGTCTTTGGACTGTGGCAGGATATCAGAGCTACCAGAGGAAACCTATACAAACACAGGGAGCACGTGAAACATGCATCCAACTCCCTTGTTACTTCTGTGCCCTGTGCTAGAATAGAATGTGAAGCTTTTCAGACTGATAGCAAAGCATCAAAGAGGCTGGTGGGCATCCAGAACCCATGGTTATTGCTGATTGGCCTCATCTCCTTCCTGCTCCTCTGAAACACGATCTCTCGAGAAGTCACTGTGTCAAGGTCATCACACCAACCAAACACAAATGGCAGCTATAGTTAGAAGACATGCCTAACATACTTTCTTTGACACATACTTGGCTTGGCAAATGTATTTCCTTCTTTTTGGCCCAATTTTTTTTTAAAACTATTCTCTGCTGCACATTGTTTTTTGTTAAATCCTGAAAGAAGTGTGTACTTATGTAAAGCCATTACAACAGACTATAGAATCGAGACTTGCATTTTATATTGTATTCTTTCATGCATCCGCTATCAATAGCTGCTTGTCCAGTACAGTCACAGTGGTCCAGAGTCTATCCTGGAAGTGTAGGGCATGTGGCACGGTACTCCATGAATAGGAAACCATTCCATTGCAGGGAAATTTTTCACACACGCATGCACTCACTCATTCACTTACACCGGACACACTTCTGCTTTTGAGCCTGAAGCTTGTTGATTCAGGTCTCACCTCCAACTGTAATACCCTTGGGCAAGGTACTTGCCTTGAGATTGCTCCTGTAGAATTACCTGGTTGTTAAGTAAGTAAATAGGTTTAGGTACCCTAACATTGCAATTTCTTTCGGAGAAAAGTAAATGTGAGAGGAAACCCATGGATGGAGACAGCATCAGATTCCAAACAGAATAAGCTAAATTCACAGCTCAGGACCTTACATAGTTTTTTTTCAATTTCTATATTTTATAGTTAAAGCAAAGGTCTAATACTGGGGGACTGATTACCACACTTCTTCAAATACTACAAACATTGTATTATAGTAGAAAAAGAATGATACAGAAAAAGTTGCGCAGAGAAGCATAACAAATATGAAGCTGTGCCAAGTTGAACTGAATGGGTACTTTCTCCCTTGGCTGACAGAGAAACAGCTTGAGGTGTATCAGAGCATTGCCGACCTGACCGTGAAGGCCAAAGAGGAGGCTGTCTTCAAGTGTGAGGTTTCAGATGAGAAGGTGAAAGGAATCTGGTACAAAAATGGCATGGAGGTGAAGTCTGACGCAAGAATTCACATTACACACATCGGCAGGTGAGTGGAAGATCTGTGCATTGTGGTGGTGTGTGTGTGTGCGCGTGCGCACGTATACATTTGTGTATGGATTATATTATTTTTAAAGGTATAATATAATATAATATAATATACCTTTAAAAATCATCTACAGCTGTCAATTTCCTGCAAAATCAGGGTTTATCTACTTTCCAGGATACACAAGCTGACCATTGAAGATGTGAAGCCTGAAGATGAGGGAGACTACACTTTTGTTCCTGAGGGATATGCCTTTAACCTCTCTGCCAAACTTAGCTTCCTTGGTATTGGCCATATTTCCAATATTTCCATTCTTCAACTGGTGACATTAAAATATTGAACGTTTACTGTGCAGTTACCAATAACTTGTGACTTTTTTCAGAGGTCAAGATTGACTATGTTCCACGACAAGGTAAATTATGCTATGGTATCACTTTTCTTCTTCCTTTAAACACCTATATGTTGTATCAGCACACCTTCTTCTCAAGAAATCTAATCTAAGGAAAATGAACAAATTTTGCATTGCCAAATAAAGCACTTTTGACTGAGTGAACCTTTATCTGTTTGTTTGTTTAAATAATTTGCAACTCATTGAAAGCCTATATTGATATTTTGTTTTTCTCTTAAAGATCCACCGAAAATCCATCTGGACTGTATTGGGAATACAGCCGAGTCAACCATTGTGGTGGTGGCTGGGAACAAGCTGCGACTCGATGTGCCCATCACGGGTGACCCTGCGCCCACTGTGGTGTGGACCAAGTCCGAGAAGGTAAGGTGGACACATATCTCTGGTCCACTGATTTTCAAAGAAGTAAAACGAAACAGAGGAGAGTATGGAGGTTATGGTGAGAAAAACACATCTAAACCGAAAAATTACTGCTCAAGCATGTCAGTGTGTCATGCACTGTATTTTCACTAATACACAAAAGCTAGTTTTGAAGGTATTACTCTATTTCCATACTGCACATTCAATTCAAATGTCTTTTTTTATTTTTATATTGTGCATACTGGTTTGTCCTGCTAATTCTTGAATGCTTGCATGAAGGTTTTTGATGGCGCAGCTGCTGAGTCAGTGTTAAGTATCTGTTTGGCTCCACTTGTGTTGTGCATCTGAAAACTCAAAATCCCATAATACATCGCATGCTACTCTCTGAACTTCAATAAATGCGTTTGAAAGGCTCTTGGCAAAAAATCCTGCTCTATTTATAAATGTTGAAGCAGGTAAGGGTTTTCTCCTGCTTTGCTGGGGGCTTTGTTCAGACAAAAACAACTAGAAGCACAAAAACACACAAACACAATCCAGGTATTCAAGTAGAGTAGTATATAGACGTAATCTGATTCAGGTCATAGTATTGTTATGCAAATGAAAGTCATGATGATTAAGTACATGCACTGTGAGCTTTTCTGTTACCAAAGAGCCCTATGAATTTTGACTTCAAACTCCCATCCATCCAAGAAATTCTGATTAAATGGATCTCCATTTTCTGGGAAAATATCTGTGTATCTATACTTTTTTGCTCATGTCCTCTCGGCATTTCCAGTATATGTAAAGTTAATCTGCATGCATCCTGCTTGAATGAGTAACACCTAGATCACCTTTCTTGGTCCTGATGGACTACAACATGTGCAGATTTTCCCTCTGCCTGAGCAATCATTCATTGACTGATTAAATTAACTTACATGTTGAGAACATGAAGCTCAACACAAAACTCATTCTTGGTTCATTGGGTTATGTGGCCATGATGGGGTGTAGTAGATTACATTTATGGAATATCTATCTAAAGACAGTTTGTATAACAAAACAAATACAGGAACAGCAGAATAACAATATAACAGATAATACCCTTTATGCCAGTTATAGCTTTGACAACCACAGTTTAAAAAAAGGAAGGCCTTAACTATACTGTTCGATGATCAGTAGCTCATAATGATCCGATCTGACAATACTGAGTTCTGAAAGGGGCTTGGCCTAAAGATGTCATCTCTGGGCATTTTCAAACTAGAGAGTAATAAAGCATAATGCACTCTATGCTGGTGCTGATTACTAAAGTATGGGGCATTACAGCAGAAACTGCAAACACTGCGTGGAACCTCTAAGTGTTGTAGATGTTCCTGGGGTGGAGGGGGTACACCCCTGTTTCGAGCATCATGGCTTTGCTTTGCCCATTTAGGGTAGCTCTAAAAAGTGGGCAGGTGAAGGAGCCACGCAGCAGGAGTTCAGCACTGCCGTTATGAAAGATGGTGAAGTAAGTGTTTCAAAAGCATGTTTTGCTCTCTCAGGATAGTCACCAGCGTCACCAGTAGTGGATTTTTGGTTAAAGGTGAACGGTTGTGAACAGGCAACACATATCTGAAGATAAAGTGTCATGGAAAGTACTTGTATGATGTAAATATGGCTAATGTTCCCATCTCCACACTAACACATGTACAGTGGATCCTTACTTTTACACCTAGGAATTACAATGCATGTTATCCCAACTCCAAGTTGTCTAAATTTCATTCAGCTGTTGAGTTTCCCTTCCCTGGATTCCTGGGTAAGTTTTTATTTTTTTAAATTTAAAAGCCAGATTGAAGCCACGTATTCCACAGGAAATATACGTACTTCCTTACTATTTGTGCTGTGTATAGGTAGGTTACTTCTTTGCACCATCAGCTGGTAATTATGTTTTTTATTCATCCATCACAATTTTACATAGGTATCATAAGGTATATTTGCATTTAATGTGACATTAATTGGCTATGAATCATTAATCATTTAAATGTGGAAAACAAATATCATCCCATTAACATTAATCACAAATTAACCAGCCTGTATTTCATGTACCCAAAATAATTTTTTCTAAGCTTTCCATAAGCAATAAGGCAAAAATTTGTACACTAAGGTCTATACCAATAAATATGATTATTTTTGTAAAATGGAATGCTGACATGTAACTAGCTCAAACCCAGGATAACTTGTGTGGGTGTGCATTGACCCTGGTTCTGCTGGCAGGTTATCTCCAACGCAGAAGGTCGAGTCCACGTGGAGAGCACCAACGGCCACTGCATCTTCACCATTGAAGGGGCGGAGCGACAGGACGAGGGTGTGTACACGGTGATCGTGCGAAACCCAGCGGGAGAGGACAATGCCGACATCACTGTCAAGGTTGTGGGTGAGTGCAGCCTGTAGCGCTGGCCAACAAGAATGGTGTTGATACTGACTACAGACTGCAAAAAGGAAACAGTCCATGAAGGAGCAAGTTTTGACGGTTGCTATTGTTGCTTCTGTGGATTGTTTGGAGAATTAGCTGCCATCATAAAGTGCCATTACACAAGTTCAAAATCTGTTGCTGGTTCACTTAATGAGCATAGGTTCCAACTTTTGAGCATGCCATTAATTTTTTTGTCTACCTTTTCTGTGACAAACACCTGTATTGACCAAGTGTTGAAATATTGAGTTGGGCTCAATGCCACTTTTGAAGAACTCAATAATTGACACTTTGCTGCTGTCCTTCCCTTTCCAGATGTGCCAGACGCCCCCCAGACCCCGAGAATCTTGAGTGTTGGAGAGGACTCCTGCATAGTGCAGTGGGACCCCCCACTGTTTGATGGAGGCATGCCTGTTCTGGGTGAGCTCAACGCAACATAACAGTCATACTCCATGACAGGTGGCAGCCATTGACAGACAGCTGTTGTCACTGAGACACTGCATATTTGTTCTTTGGTGGAACAGAATTTTATACTATTAAATGAGAACTGAAATGAAAAACTGAATTGCTAACTATTTGTATTTCTATTGTATTATTATTTAACATAATAATAATAATAATAATAATAATAATAATAATAATAATAATAATATATAGAAACCAGACTGACAAGACTGCATCCTACATCATCTTAATAACAATTTAAAACTAAAAACCAAAATCTATGTGTTTTGTGCATATAATCAGATTTTTTTGTGGGTGTTCAGTAAGTCTTTTTAAATTAGTTTTATCATTGCCTCCTTGTCTACTGCTTATTAGAAAAAGAGGTGAGCATCATGTGACTACACAGGTTAAAATAAAATGAAATAAAGCACTGCAGTTATGTGCATGTTGTACTTAGTAGTAGAATGCGTGGGTTTTTTTTTGACGGAAAAATCAGTGCAAGTCTATTGCAACATGCGAAATGTGTTACATGTTATATTGTAGCAGTTATTTTCTTTTGGACTCTTTTCCTTACTTACCAGATATTAAATAAGCCACAAGTACTAGATGTTAGCAATTATTAAGTAATGCATGTTGTCCTTCAACAGGTTATGTCCTTGAGAGAAAGAAGACAAGAAGCTACAGGTGGATGAGGCTGAATTTTGACCCATACAAGGAACTGACTTACGAGGCAAAGCGAATGATTGAGGGCGTGGCCTATGAAATGCGTGTCTATGCAGTAAATGCCATTGGCATGTCTCGTCACAGTCCTGCCTCCCAGCCCTTTGTGCCAGTTGGTGAGTACCCCTTTACTGCTGTGGTCAGGAGGTTGCATCAAACTGTCTACAAAGGACCACCCCTTTCCCAACTTTATAAATAGACATCCTTAATACCAGTCAAGTTTGTTTGAATTTAAGGTATTAGCCATCTGGAGAAATATACATTTTATGTATTTATTTAAGGGGGCGCGGTGGGTTGGACCGGGTCCTGCTCTCCGGTGGGTCTGGGGTTCTGGTCCCGCTTGGGGTGCCTTGCGATGGACTGGCGTCCCGTCCTGGGTGTGTCCCCTCCCCTTCTGGCCATACGCCCTGTGTTACCGGGTAGGCTCCGGTTCCCCGCGACCCCGTATGGGACAAGCGGTTCCGAAAATGTGTGTGTGTGTGTGTGTGTATGTATTTATTTACAAAACAGGACAAATGTTGCGCATAGTTCTTTTGGTTGTATATTTAGAGTGTATTTAGAGTACCCAGGGTACTGTGACCTTCTGTGATGAGGAGTTTGTGAGGATCAACAGCAATTTGCATTAATACTGCTAATTTCAAGGTGACATCACCAGCACATGGGGCATTACATTTTCTTTGACTTAAATATATATTCATTTGAACATGTAACAAGGAATGGAATTGAATGACACATGCACAGCCCACACATATAAATCCTAACAGTGCTATTGCTTTTCAGTCCAGAGTTCTATATTTTAACTCAAGGTACTTCAACCTCAGTCATGAAAACCAAAATGAAGAGTTTAAGTTGGTACTTACTTGACTTGAGATTAGTAAAAGCTGTCATTTTAAATTTTAAATATGACCCATTAGATTTGACATGTACCAGTGTTTGCATAAAGTAAAAAATATCATTTGCATAGTTTTGAAGTTAAATTTGTACAGCTGTTATCCATGTCTGGAAGGTTAAGCATAGTCACCTCTTGTTCTTGACCAGTTAGCTGAAGAACTCACTTCTGATGCCTTTCCCCACCTGAACCTACCACTTGGCTGCACTACATCTAAATTACGCTGTGGGGAGAAACTTCATTATGGAAACCTGAGTCTTGAGAAGTTACGCCACTGGGGATCTGCCCCGTTTTTAGTTGCATCCTGGGCTAGTATGGAAATAATGGTATCCGGCTGCAGTGAGAAGCACAAAGGCAGCTGATTAGGAAACAATGTGCAGTATTCTGCTCTATAAATAGTCAGCCATTGGTGGAGAGTAAGGCTCGGACCAAGTGGACCACAGTTGGAAAGGATCCTTCCGCAGCTGCTGACAAAGAGTGCTGGGGAGCAGGCCAGGAACACCACGTGTGCTGAAGGGGAAGAAACTGTGAAGAAATTCCTTTGCTATCCCAAGCATTGCAGGGATGACAAAGCCGAAGCTACCAAAGATGGCAGAGAAGAAGGCAGGAGCTGCAATGGAGGAGTTTGAGGACCTGCACTGTGCCCCATCAAGTAGTCCCCAGGAGCCAGAGAAGAGTGCCGAGCTGCCCCTGCAGGTGGAATCTGGCCCAGGGCTCACCTCTACAGAGACTCTGACACCTGCTGAGGAAGATACAACTTGTGATACTATTTTGGAGGAACAGCTCCATGTGCCAGAACCAGAACCAGATCCAGAACCCAAAGGCAGTAGGCTCCCTTTATTCCCACTTTACGTGTTCATAGGGAGGAAGACACTATACTGCATATGGCCATTATATCAGGGTGCAAGAAGAAATTATGTACAAGCTTAAGATAATTTCTGGGAATTACTCCTGTTTGTCATTTTTCATTTTTTCAGCTGGTTGTAGAGTTGTACTTTGTAGGTTTTACAGAATGAAAAACATTTTTTTGAGGAGATGTGTGCATTTCATTAATTATGCATCTCTTTTACTACTGGTAAATTAAGGAAGAGCTCATTTTAAAAAGCATTTATTTTTTTCTGAGAAGGTATGAATTGATCTACTATTGTCTTGGTATTCTTTTGAAAGTTTTTGGTGCAGATTTATAAGCTGTGATCAGAAGTGTTTCACTGTGGTGGGAGAACATGACACAGATCTAAAATTTCCCATTTCAGACTGACTTATCTATGGGAATGTGTCACACTGAGTGAGTTTTAAGACAGATGTAATGCAGCCCATTTCAAGCTTTTCTGTTTTTGCTCATTATTTTGGATTTCCTTTCCTTTTTCATAAAACATGAATAATAGATATGCAATGTCAAAACACAAAAGTCTAGATTTGAAAAGGAAGCACATTTTTTTGGGATGAGTGAAAGGTATTTTTAAGAATTTAACAAGAGATGCATGATTTAAATGGATACTTAGTTTTCACATGTCTAGAGCTGCTTTGTTTGGTGGGTTAATGTGAAAACTTAATTTCAGAAGATCAGTGAACTGAGGTTATTTTGGAAGGGATTGAGTTCAGTCTCTTCACTTCATTCCTTCAGCTCAGAGGGCTTTGCACAACAACAGTATGGAAATAGCATCCTCAAAATAAATAATAGCATTCTGTTGACAGGACTCCATGCTTATATGCAGTCTCCATGGTTACAGTGTATCATATTCCTTCGCAATGTGAACCAAACACCATATCGTTCGGATTATATCTTGCAAGTACATTTGATTTGCAGGGTATTGCTATAGTAATAAAAATATTTGAATAATATATCCTGTTTGCTTAGTTATATCCTCTTAGCTTAGATTTTAAAAACAAGAACCATAAGAGACTTGACATTTAATACTGTTTTGAGTGGGAACGGAAATCCTAGGGTGAGGATTAGTGTAAATGTTCAGAATATATTTAGGTTTGGGGTTATAGGTAAATTTAGCATAGTAATGTTATGTTATGATTTGGGTGGAGCTTAAAGTCAAAGTTTGGCCAAGAGATAAGCTTGGGTTGAAAAGTATGGTCATGATCGTTATGGTTGGTGATTGAGACAAGGGAGCCAAGCTAGAGTTTGGATTATGATTAATTCAGGGTTATGGTGGGAAATTAATGTTTGGGAGGGACTTCTGTTCAAAATTGCTCCCAGAGATAGAGATAGGTGAGGTGTAAGGTCAGAGTGATTGTTAAGGGTTCATGGTAACAATATGGGTTGAGGAAGGGCTTTCACTAAAAACTTGTTTGAAATGCTGAGGAAAAGGTCAAAGTTACAGTAGCGTCAGAGATCAGGACAGTGTAGCTGAACAAGGACTAGGACTGTGGCTGGGATTAGAGATGGCTTTAGGCTTGGGGATGCGGTTTGCTGTAGTTTTATAGCTAGTTCCAGGGTAAAGGTTAGAGGTACAGCAACTTTATTCGTCAGTGGTTTCAGAGACAGTTGACTGAATATCCAGTCTCCCTTTTGCCACTCCAGCCCCGACCAGTGCTCCCATTGGCCTGTGCATAGACGACATCAGTGACACATCCATCACTCTGAAGTGGAGAACTCCAGAACGTCTAGGTGCAGCAGAACTAGAAGGATATGGGGTTGAATACTGCAAAGAAGGAAGTAAGCATGTATTTGTGTCATTTATGTTCAGATTAAGTCCCTTAATTCCACTACATGGATCATCTGAGCTCACTTATGTATTTTTGTTTGAAACCATTAACTATTTATATTAAAATAGTTTGCAACATAAAAATATGAAAAAAGGAAAAACTTTATGAAGTAACCCGTGGCTCTTTTGACCGGTCTCTCTCCAGCGGACGAGTGGGTGCCAGCCTTCCAGGGGCTGACAGATCGCACATCAGTGCTCATTAGGGACTTGCCTACAGGCGAGAAGATGCAATTCCGTGTTCTGGCATACAACATGGCAGGCGCCAGCCCGCCCGCCACCCTGGGCCAGCCTGTCACCATACGGGAGATTATGCGTGAGTCATGTGAATAAGCCTGCCTATCCACTGGTCTGTACTTCTGTCAGGACTTCATCATTTTTCTTGTTAGCTAGACAGGGTGATCCTAATACTTTTTCTGTGGTTTCAATGTTTTCATAGTACAGGGTTCCCTTGGATAACAAAGGTTCCTTTAAAAAGCAATTCAGCTCATGGGCAAATGTAATTCTTACTGTAAAATTTCTATAATCAGTCAAGTCACCCGAAAAATTAGTTGAGAACAGTTTAGTTTGAGGACAGAGGTTTCAAGTCTAAATAGGCATCATATGTGAACACCAAAGAAGGTAAGCAGCAACCCTCTCCACATGAGTCGTAGCTTCTCTTGTGCATGTCAGGTGTCATACCCATACCTGTTCTCAGAAATCTTGTGACTCTTCATCTACAATAATAATGAACCGTAAAGCAAAAAAAAAAAAAAAGGTTTAAAGAAAGTGCTAAAAGTTGAAAAGGCAGAAAAACACTTCCAAAAATGTCTCTCTCACACACAATTTTCTAGAAACTCAATATCATTACGACTGATTTCATCTACAATATATTTTTTTGTTATGAATGAGACTTCCCAAAAAGCTCAACAGCATTTTGAGTGATTACAATAAATTATAAGAATTGCCTTGTTAGGTAATGTTCTTCATAATACAAATTACTTTATATTGTACATTTAACAGAAACTGCTCAAAGTGCTTTATAATAAAGAAAATATACGGCTTCCAGCAATAAAGCAATTTATAATAAATATAAACATTTAAAAAACTAAAACAATGAATTAACATTTCCAAGTTAAAAAATAACAGCATTTCAAACTTAGCACATTTAAAAAAAAAGAAAACATGCACACAAAAAAATCTTTGTCATCAGTGCATGATGTGATGATGCAAAGCCTATCCTGGAAACAAAGAGTGTGAGGCAGGCCGAATAAATCAGAGGACAATCACACACTCATTCACTCACAAAAATTGAGGGCTGTGTAGCATCAGGACTACCCGCTAGCACAGCTACACATAGAAAACTCTATAATTAGTCTGAATACATGACAAGGATGGTTCTTCCTTCCAGAACGCCCCAAAATTTGGCTTCCTCGAAACCTTCGCCAGACTCTGATCAAAAAAGTTGGAGAATCGGTGAACCTAGTGATTCCTTTCCAGGTAGGCATTCAAGCAACCATTTGTTGTGCGATCAATGTAAGATAAGAATTTAGTGCATCAGGTGTGTTTGGCCAATGCACCCATAATATATCAGGGGCACAAAAGGATAGCATCATAACATGGCTTGACGTTCTCTTTGGAAGTTTTACCTTCTATTCCGCCCCCCCAGAAAAGATGTGCAATGTTAACTGGTAAAAATGTTAAATTATTATGTACATAGTCATTATTAGCTTATAAAAATGTAACATTATCAATTCCATACTATAATTGTTGTTTGACTCATTTGACTGCACACGACCTGTGAAGTTTTCTGGTATTGTAAAGGGCACACTGGGTGAACTACCAACTACTTGTTCTCATGCAGGGAAAACCTCGACCAAAGGTCACCTGGATAAAGGAAGGCGAACCTCTGGACCCCAAGCATGTCAACATACGGAACAGCGACACGGACACCATCCTGTTTATCCGCAAGGCAGAGCGTAAGGACTCCAGCAAGTATGAAGTGCAGGTGCAAATTGAAAATGTGGAGGACAAGGCCAACATCAACATCCAGATTGTTGGTAAGGGCAGCTTTTTTATTCAAAGGACTAAGTAAACAATCAGTATGTAGTGCCTTTCACCTCCTTACTGTTTATAGGTGGATTAGCAGGTAGAGATTTATTTAATGTACATTGTTCTTAATGAGAATGATGAAGCCTTGGTTTGAGGGATATAACTTTTCCTTTTCATAACTTTTAGACTTACCTAGCCCACCTCAGAACCTTAAAATCATGGATGTGTGGGGCTTTAACGTGGCTCTGGAATGGAAACCTCCTAAAGACGATGGGAACTGTGACATCACAGGCTACACGATCCAGAAAGCGGATAAAAAAACTATGGTAAGTTGTAACAGTTTTATGGCACTGTGGAGAAAAGAATCTATTTGTGGAGGATCCCAAATACAGTACTTAACAAAAACAAACTCTCCTCATTGCTCATAAATTATTACTCATAAATTATTCTGGCCTTCTGCTTGTGCCCATGACAAAAAATATTTAGCAATTTGGGGTTGAACTGTCATCTTGCCCATTCTCATTTATAATCCACAAACACAAGGAGGAAAGCACAGGTGAATTGCAATAATTCAATGAAGACTAATCCCACTTGCTGAGAATAAAATCAGAAAATCCCCCGAACATGGAGCTGTGCTTCCCTGCTGTCAAAGGGCAAAGAGCACTGGAGCTTGCAATAAGGCTGCCCCACGCTAAGATCATGTCCTTGGGCTCTTTTCAGAGCTCACCACACACTACCCCCAATCATTTTATTTCTGAAACTGCAAAACCCATGCAATTATCATTCTGATAGAGCACTTGTCCTTTTTTCCCCTTCATGCTGATTGGATTTAAGTGCTGCTCATTATTGTTTTGTATTCATATCTCTTGCCCAGGGAGCTAAGCCACACGGCTGGAGATTAATGTTAATTGTGTAAAATGGGCATGATATGACTGTGCTGAAACCATTGAGTGCATCTGAGCTGTTGAATGATTCTAACAAGGCACATCTCCACAGGAGTGGTTCACTATGTACGAACAGTTCCGACGCACTACCTGCGTTGTGTCAGACCTTGTCATGGGTAATGAGTATGTTTTTCGCATCTACGCCGGCAACATGGTGGGTCTGAGTCAAGAGGCCTGCTTCTCTAAGGACAGCGCCTTCATCCCAAAAACAGGTGTGTTCTGTCCCCAGTGCTGGAACAGCTTAGTACCTCGCATATACCTCTGTGTCACAGAGGTTGAAGTCTGACTTTTCACTGTGCGCTAGCTCAGTAGCCTAACAGCTGAAAATTTCCCAGAAAACCCTTTTAAAAGAAACAAGCAGTACTACTGTCCCTGATATTGTACAGTAACAGTCAAATGTTAAGTATTGTAATCAATTACATATTTCATCTTGACTCTTTGGAGACCCAAACACTGTATGTGCAATTGTCCCTGTTTGACTCAAAATTTTTACTGGTAATTTATTTTGGACAAAAAAAAGATTTGGTGGTGTTATTATTAGTAGTAGTAATAGTAATATCTTTAATTAAACATTATTTGAATTGTGCTTAGAATGTGCACACTAATACACCACGACCACTAGTTTTTTTTTTTTTTATTATTATTATGCATGTGTGTATGCATGCTTGAGACCTTTATTTTTGCTTGCGTTTCCATGAAACGTTTCTCTCTCTATGATTTGTACCCTTTATTTTGTCATTGTACCCTTTATTTTGTCACGTGGACATTATTTCTCTCCTCAAGACTCATACCCATCAGTTCTCTCGTTCTTATTTGCTCCTGCCTGTTTCCCAGGTATGGTGTACAAACCACCCGTTTACAAAGCACACAACTTCTCAGAAGCCCCCAAGTTCACACATGCATTGGTGAGCCGATCGGTGATTGCAGGATACAATGCCACGTTGAGCTGCTCTGTGCGTGGCATCCCAAAGGTAACTATGACCAACCTTTACACCGTGCCACTCTTCACACTGGTCATGAAAATAACTCAGAACAAGCTTTGCATCAGCTTAGTGATTAAAATGCAGTCTCTTTTGTAAAATGTGAATGTAAAAATTACTTGTGAGCGAGTGTTATTACTGTTAGCCCTATATATTTTTACAGTTACTGTGCTGATTTTATGAAGCTCCTTAGCATAAATTAAACATAATACAAATACCAAATTATACATCTGAAGAACAAACACTTTACATTATTTTAGCTATTAAAACACATACCTTCATGTGAAAATTACTTGAAAATATTTTTTTCTGAAATTTTCTTCATGTGTCATATTGTCTAAGGGATACACTCTTTGTAAATAGCAAACTGCAAAGAATAGTCTTAAATTTTATTAAAAGAGCGTGGCACTTCCGAATTTTGGAATTTACAACAGTTTACAATGAAAGGTTTTGAAATCCCTCAGCCCAAAATCACCTGGTACAAGAATAAAATGGACATATCAAATGAGGCCAAGTACCGGATGTTCAGCAAGCAGGGTGTCCTGACCCTGGAGATCCGCAAACCTTGCCCCTTCGATGGGGGGGTGTACACCTGCAAGGCGGTCAATGAATACGGCGAAGATTCAGTGGAGTGCAAGCTGGAAGTACGACGTAAGTAGCCCCTCATGTCCATCACAGCTGCCTGCATGACAAAATCACAAAAAAACTTTGGATTTCAGCCCGTATCCAAAACCAACCCTGTGTTCAGATGCCCTGCCCTGCACGTTAATGTCAGAACATCCTACCTAGGAAATTCTCCGCATTAGCAAGAAACTGAACTTGAACTAAATGTAACAAAGTGAATGAGTTCCTCCCCTGTCCTCTGTCCTGCAGCAAACTGACCTTCCAATATCAGACACTAAATTGCAACGCTTCACTGAACCAGTTTCGTGATGAGAGCATGTTGTTCCATGAAGAGGGATTCATGGAGTCATGAATCCACCTGAAACGTTTAAGTATGAAATAATGGGAGCCAAAAAATGGAATAACAAATGGCTTCATATCCTTGGCATTTCAACGATGCAGAGGAAGCACAGGACCCAGTGATTCTCAGATGATGTTTGAACACTTCACTTCCTCCAAACACATATGGATGTTTAAAAAAAAAAAAAAAAAAAAAAGATGATTCACGAGCGCATGATATATTTTACTCACTTTGCTGGGGTCCAGGTTTTCTGTTCATTACTCCAAGGTGTGTATTTTAGTGGTCTTGCCTTGGAAACAAATACGTGGTCTGCGAATTGCACTTCTGTTGAAACAGGGTGGTTACACAGATCAAAAATTACTCGTGGTAAATTTTGAGGCCGTCCTGTCAAGCAGCTTCAATGTGCATTATTGTTCCACTTTTCTGATTTCTTGCTACCCCATGATTTTTGGCACCATTCCCCTTGTCCCAACAATGTTGTCACTGATGTACTGTACAAATTAGGCATGTTTTGATTTTCAAACCAATTTGATAGCTGAATTGCTAATTATAATCAATATGATCTAGTACTTAATACAACTCACCTGTACAGCTAACTTCTGTATTTCAAAATGTGAGTTCTTTTTCCCTTATTTTGTCCACTCCTCATATATGCATTTCTCTGTTTATATGAAAAGGAATGGACTGACTGATGCTATGATTTGTGCATTTGCCTATTTATGACACATATATCCTTTCCCTCTTCATTGTCCAGTTCCCCAGTAACCACACTGTATTCCAAGTAAACTTGAGGTAAGTTCCTGGATATCATTAATGGTGAAGAACACACACACACACACACATTTTCAGAACCGCTTGTCCCATACGGGGTCGCGGAGAACCGGAGCCTACCCGGCAACACAGGGCGTAAGGCCGGAGGGGGAAGGGGACACACCCAGGATGGGACGCCAGTCCATCACAAGGCACCCCAAGCGGGACTCGAACCCAAGACCCACCGGAAAGCAGGACTGTGGTCCAACCCACTGCGCCACCGCACCCCCGGTGAAGAACACGACTATACAAAAACATTTAAATTATAAGTCATCCCTGCTCTTTTCACATATTTTTAGAAAGGAGCATTTCTTTACAAATTTCAGTTTCTCCAGTTTTAACCATTTGTCATTTCAGCTCAAGTTGCCAAAAATGAAAAGTAGCACTTAAGACAAGAATGCAGTCAATCATTTCCAGTCTTCCTTCAACCTCCTGCAATGGCCAGACACAGAACAAATGACACCCTAATGGTGCTTAGTTTTTCCCACTGCTGTGACGGAAATGGCTTACTGTTTTTTTCTTTTAAAATTAAACTTCTCACGAAACAATAGTTCATATAGCTTTGATGTTGTCAGAGTGCTTATCTGGACATTTCTGGCCACGTATGCATATATTTATCTATGTTATTTGATGTAGTAAATGTGAATTTCAAAGCCTGGAGAAGTAATTTTGTGCATACTGATATGCAAACAATGTAAAAGTAATTAATGGTCTTTCAAGCATCATGCATTTGAAACTCAAGAAAAGATGCATAACAAGGATCCACGGAACATCTTAAAAATAGTCTGCAGATGTGATTGTGAAAATTATGGCTCGAATCATATGGGTCATATACAGACTCTACATATATGCTGAGGACATGTGTAAATGGTGTGACACCACCTTGCCTTCCCAGATGAATGATTCAAATCTCCGGGATGATTGAACAGACACAGTTATGCATTTCTAATGTTGTGTACACTGGTAGTGGTATGAAAAGCACCCCTTGCCAGAAAGCAGGTCTGGCATGGCTGGAGTGCCTTGTTCCCACTGTGGCTTAAAATAAAAGGAAGAATAGGATGCCATGCTTAACCAGAGTATTTATGGGATCAAATGTGTCACTGTGGTAATGGTTATTGGGCAGTAACCTCCTCTGTTCAAAACCTTGTCCTATATTGCTGGCTTAGAAAACTACTCCCCCTATCATTCAGGAGGTATAATGGCTATCTTCATTGCATATGCGGAAAAAAATGCATGAATTATAAGATTCTAAATCTTTGTTATGTTTTGATATATTCACCCTGCTACCACCTTAGGCGTCTAGAGGTGACTAGGGCATAACACTAGGTGACTGGTGATGAGTAGTAACAAGGGGCTAACTAAAACACACATACAAGGAAGTGCAAGTTCTTTTTGTGTGAATAGGTGCAGATATTCAGGTGACTTCTTACAATATTTACAGAACACAACGACACTGTTCAGGGTGAAAAGCAACTAAAATGGTGCCAAAGCAAAGAACTTAGGAAACCCAGACTAAACTAACTCAAGTTGGGAGACTACCCTAGCTATGAAACAAAAGGATCTTCAGCATCTAGGATTCTCTAACTAACCTACTTTACCTACCAAAAATCAAAAGTACGGGGGGTGGCACCCGCCTATTCCCTAATGTGTCTGGATAGGCGGCTGAAATCTACGTGCTGGATATATAGGTCACGTGACATGCTTAACCGTCCTCTTTTTCCCCCAAGACAACAAGACAACAATACAAAGTCAACAGACAATGAATCATAAAAATAAACCAAAGACAGAAAGACTAAACACATAGTGCAAGACAGCGCTATGTGTTATCTACACCCCAACCAGACTGCTACGCTCCTCCACATGCTTGGTGGTCCCACGCACAAGAAGTAAAGCACGGAGGTTCTTAATTCTGGCTCCGTTGTGGTGGAACGACCTCCCCCTCTCGCTCAGTACTGCTGAATCTCTGTCCACATTTAAAAGGGTCTTAAAACCCATCTCTTATGGACTCACTTTGCCCATGATCTCTTAAGTTTATGTAAGATATAAATGTTCATGATCATGCTCGGATCTATCCTTTACACAGCTACTCCTGCAATGTAACGTAAATGTTTATATGCATCCCCCCCAAAAAAAAAAAAAAAAAAAAACTACTAGGAAGGTGATTAGGAATCAGTAATATTCTAGTAAAGGTTTCTGCAGCTACTTGTATGATGAATGTCAGTGCATATGGTGAAGGAAACTATCTGTACTTAAGAATCACACATTGCAGCTATGTCTCTTTCTAATGTAATGCACCCATTGTATTTTCTATAAGATGTATGTTGCTTTGGAGAAAAGTTTCTGCTAAATGAATGAATGTAAATTAATAAATGTAAGCAAGCCAATAATCAGAACACAAGCCAAACACAAGCACCATGAGAAAATTTGAGTTTCTTTGGAAATGGTGGGGTATTTAAGATGATGAAGTCTGGAGGTGATTGATCTAAATTGAGAAAGTGACAACAGGGCTGATGAAGACGGACAGGGATAGCAATCTATGATAGACAACAGACCTGTACAGGGGCAAAAATACAGAAATGCAGAAAGGAATAACAAATCACACCAAAAACCTGTACAGGGATGTAACAACCCTCATATATTTTAACAAGATTCTCTAACAAAAAGGAAAAAAAAAAAAAACCTTTTAATGCAAAAATTTTGCATTACAGTTTAGTTAAATGTTGGTCACGGACTTTGCAATGACTGAAGAAAGAGGTCCCTTTTGATATCTCTGCAGTTGTTCATTTCAGCGTAATGCAGCCTACAATACTTTACAGTGCTCACATTACTTTCAGGTCACTGTTCTAGGAAAGCAACCAGATTGACTCCAAGTCAAGTCCTTGAGAGGGTAATTCGAAGAGTAGGTGACACCAAGTGCCCACATGCTTCCATTTCATTAGATTGAACTGGTTATTTCAGAGACACTGGTTGAGCACACAGTCTTACCACGTGCAGTGACAGGAATGCAGTACTTAGTCATTTGAAACATTAGCAAAAATCAAGAACATTCCCCAGTCTTGTGTGGATGTTGGAACCATCCAATACCATGTGACTGCCCATCCCCCAATCTTAAAGGCTAAAGGATCAAGTACATATAAAGAAATACAAATACTATCTTGATGGTATTGGGTGGCACAGCAAGTAGCACTGCTCTCTCAAAGCACCTGGGTGGTGCCAGAGGACATGGGTTTGATCCCTGCTCAGTCGGTGTGGACTTTGCATGTTCTCCCGGTCTCTGAGTGAGTTTCCTCCCACAGTCCAAAGACATGCTGGTCAGGTTCACCCATAGTGTGTGAGTGACACAGAGAGTGTGTGTTCTACTGATGTATGGATGAGTGACCCATTGGAAGCAGTGTATATAGCAGTGTAAATGACCTTGGTGAATAAGGTTTATGGGCTGATAACACTACATAGTATCCATTGAAAGTCACTTTGCAGAAAAGCATCTGCTTAATAATAAATGTAAAATGATACACAACTTTGAACATTCAATTCTATCTTGCACAATATATTTTAATACTTTACTACAACTGGGTGCCAACAAAACTTCAGTAAAAGAAAAAAATTTATACTGTACATTAAAATATTTAGATGTGTATAAATGCTATACTGAATGTAGTCAGCTTCATAAGTGACTCAAACGTATTTTTTGTGTTGTTGCCTTGGATCTTCAACAGAATCCAAGCAGAAAGGTTTCAAATAAGAAAGGCATCATTCAACAGCACATATGAAGCCACAGTTACCTTGCCACCTAAATTCTGCTGAGAGCAGTTGCTGAGCTCTAACTCTGCAGTCAGAAAGGGAGAGGGGAATCTGACTGGGTTCAAACTGCAGGGCTCAGCCCCAAGTCCTGTTCTATTCACCCAGCACCTAGCAGTACTATCCCATGGTATGCCCCCACCTTAATGTAGCAGGGTGCAACCAATTGCAGGCATTGCATGTTTGTGTCTGTCTGGCAAACAGCAAACATTGTCCATGTTAATAACTGGATGCCCAGTAATCTTTTTCCATCACCCATGTCCATCTTGCTAAGTCCATAGCCCAATAGTGTTTTCCATCTAGCCCAATTTAAGACTACAGCTTTTCTTCTGTGTGCTTACTATGGTAGCATCGGGCAGCTCCCTTGTTATGCCTCACTGTACCACAGCAGGGGGAGAAGAGGGAGGAAAAAAAAAAAAAAAAAAAAAAAAAAGAAAAATTAATACAAGACAGCTAATCTCCACTGTTGCACAATGTATTTGGACAGAAACCAGCAACTTTTGACGTTTTCATTGCTTTTTGTGTCAGCATGTCAGAATTTCTTGTGGGATGAAAATTTAGTGACATCTTGTGAAGACCCCTGCTGTTGTGATTCTGAGAAAGGTAATCAACCCTGCATTGTTTCAGTATATAATTGCCAGCAGTTGAAATCCATGAAGTGTAAAATTAAGCTATGCAAGTCACTACTGATAAGTCCTAAAAAGTCCTAGGCGACCTAATGGGCATGCGCTTAATGGACTACTGCACTACGACTTTGGAAGTACAGAGATTCCTTACGTTTTACTCTATTGCCTGCGTCCAAGACCATCTAAGACTATCTAAGACTAAAACACCTGTGCTTTGTGGTGACAGGCCAACAAGGCTGCTGCTGTCTGTCAAACTCACCTCCCTGCTGTCACAGGCAGAGTGGCACACAGACACACAATTTGCATGTTTGAAACCAAGGCGTGGGGATAAAACAATAGGGACACACAGTAACAGAAGTCCTGAACCAAACCTGAGATCATGACGACACCACGATAAACACTTTAGACTATAAACTTTCAAAGAAAAGCAACAAGATTGTTGGCTAGGAAATCTGAATTTCATTATTAGGTGATTACTTGTCTGCTCCAGGGTTGAAGACAGAGAGAAACCCAAAAGGTTAACAGACAAAAGGGTCAATGTCAGCAGCAGACTGATTAAACAATTCCAACTGTCCACTAACTGGAGTCACCTGAAAGCATACATAAAAATCCTCCTCCCCTACTTCCCTCATTCCCCCCCCCACTGGGTACTGACAATGCTACATAAACTGGTAAAAACATCTGCAGCAGAAATCCCAAATTTTGAAACTAATATTCACACTTTTTAATGCGAAGTTTTTTTTTCTCTAAAAATTGTAAACACAGTTAAAAACTTTAAAAACACCATCAACCTCTCAAAAGCAAAACGCATAACTGAAAACCCAAAGACACCATCTCCAAGAAGAGACCCACAGCACAAATTGTCAGTTGGTCATTTACAGCAAAACATTAACATTACACAATAACCAGTTCAATTCATACATTGTTTATTTTCATTTTGCTAAAGCTGTACAATTCTATAAATATTTTTAACAATGAAATATTTACATCCAAGTCTCAGGTCTCATTTTAATTCAGTTTCTTTATGGCAGCAAACTTACAATCATTCCCTGAAATAAAGAATATTGTACTAGCCCCTAACCCCACATGTTTTTGGAGACTCCCTCCTCTACTCAGTTCTTTTAAAGGCAGTATTTAGATTAATATGCATCTTTTCAGGTGAAGAACATCTGATGGAAATACTAATGTTTGCATACATAGATATTAACTTTTACTTTTTGGACAAAAAAAAACAAATCAAAATAGATTTAATTTCTTGCATAGAAACAAAGCACAAAAGGCAAAGGAATATAAATTTTCATCACTGACAAGCACAAGGAACAGCAGTAGTCACATATAAGAGAGAATCTCCAAATACAGCAACTTCTCATAATAAATAGCATTGTCTATTAACAATAACTTATTTTTATACATACACCTAAAGCTTAACAATGTTTCTCATTTGGACAGCAGACATTCCAACCTCAACATGAGTACTCCGACCCGTGTACTGTACTACATTTTAAGTGAGCAAACCCTTAACACGCCTTATGGTTTTGAAGGTAAGACACAGTACAACACTGTTTTTTGAAATAAGTTCTTTGTAACATGCAATTCAATGTCTGACCACACACTGACTTTAGGACTAGTACACCTGTCTAGCTTCACTTAGTATACTAGGAAAGTACACGCATGTTAGACCACAAGACAAGAATTTAAGAAAAACTTTAAAAAACAGTTGGTTGTTCGACTGTCAATTTGTCCAATGTCACAGTTTTCTACGGGAGTCATAACTGTGTTCCCACAGTGTCCTTAAAGTGTCAAAAAAAGCTTTAAAACATCCTATTCATTAATACCTATAGCAATGTACTGTCATTAGAGATATTTCAACACTTTAGACTGAGCAGACTTCAGTTTAAAATACCAATAATCACATATAATTATAATGTTGTCAGATCAATAAAGTAGGACAATGAATTAAAGTTTAAGAGGGATACTAAGTAGGAAACCATCTTAAGCAACTAGTCTATAGTTATACATTCACTATAGACTATTAGGTTCCTAGGCATTAATCTTTTTAAATTTCTTACAAGGAGAAAAAAGTGAATTAAAAAAAAGAAAACTGCTATAGTCAGGAAGTCAATGGAGCAAATGCATAGTGAAGGGAATCTCAGTACATTCAATGATCCGCTGAAGTAAACCGCTTTAGAGGGGCGGTGTCAGAGGGAGACTTGAGTGGTCAAGCTGAAGATGACTAAAGATTAAAGACTGGCGTATGGACTCTTGGGCTAGCTGGGCAGAGGCCTGGGTGACAATGCTCTGGGCCTGCCTTCGGCCTCCTTCCCCTGCACAGCGGCCATATAGGAGAACAAACATAGCACAGAGTAGCAGATCTGGTGTGCCTGGGGAAAGAGCAGACCACAGCTAAAATTTGGGCACCACAGTTCAGCACCAACCTATGAAATACATCTACTGTACCCTTCTATAGCCATGTTAAAAATCATAATGATACTGTCTTTGTACCTTATACAATTTAACAGCTAATCAACATGAGATGTTTTGAGGATTTGCCACAGTTAAAGGCTTTAAAAACATTCAATGTCAAGAGTCCAGAATACATAAAACAATGTTTCATTCAAAAACAAGCTTCAATAAATTTGTCATATAACATGCTGCAAAATGTATCCAGTGCAGGCTGGTGTATTGTCACCGATTAAGACCCAGAGGGGCAGTGTACTCACCATCGGGGTCTTGTACTTGTGGATCACCACTTCTTTAGTTTCAGGAACTATGACCGGATGTGCAAGAGACAAAACACACAATTCAACACATGTGGCAAGGCGGTAGCACATTTCAGATCTGGAATGAAAGGGGCGTGCATATAATGGTCATACTGAAGCAGACATGAGCTGTTGGAGGAAAACCTGTGTTATCAATGGAGAAAAGTAGCATCTTTTTAATAGTCTCTTTATCTTTTTTTTTTTTTTTTTAAAAAAAATGGTTCTTTTACTGATGGAAATATCCATATGGACAACTGGCTTCCATTATTGCCTGCACTTCTAGGACTGTCTCCCTCATTGATCTCTTGTACCAATGTGCGAGGTAAACTCAGAACTGCACAGCAACTTCACCGTGCTGAGACTGACCTTTTTCTTTTAAAACCTGCAACTAGCTAAATTAACAAGAGCAAATAAGACTGGCATTGTTATACCTACTCTAGTTCCACCCATTGCAGAAGCATAACGACCACAGAATGTGCAAAAAATGATTTCATATTGAAGAAGAACCCCACTGTATGAAAAAAAGATATTTTTATTCTTTTTTTAAAAAAATAAATTGTTTTACGGGAACCCATTATATGAGGTCTGAGTGTTTGCAACTTAGTTAAATGTTAATGTGCAGAAGAGTGCAGAAACAGCTTAAAATGACATAGGTGAAATGAATTTTCACTGTAGTTATTTACAGGGCAAATATCTTTTTGCTTGGCAGGAAAAAAGGTTTTGCATGTGCTTTAGAAATTCAGCCACTAGAGATACTGGACACCTGAAAATGATTTCCTTCTGCATTTCTGGGATTCTTTGCCATTCCATCGCTATTTTTTATGCCATATTTGCCATCAAAACATTTTCAAAATTAACCAGTGCCTTCTGCACTATGTGAACATATATGCATATAGTGAAGAGTAAAATGATAAACAGGAAAAAAGGGTGGGTGGGTGGGGAGGGGCCTCACAGTGCCTGTATTCATTAATACATTATCCATTACTATGAATATATTTTTTCTGTTTGACATCATAATACAAAAAAATGCATTACTGGAGATGTCCATCTCTTTGGAGACAAGTGTCTGCTAAATGAATAATATAAACTGTAATGTAAATGTAAAATGTATTTGCAACTAGTAACAGTAAGCTAAGAAGAAGGGTGTGAGAGAGGAGTGAGTGACTGTACATCTACTAAAAATTTCTGATGAATACACACCACATAAAAGGGTTAATGTGTTCCACAAAAATCACCCCTTTAGGTAAAATTCCCACAGAGAAAACAGAATTAATGCTTTTTCTTAGAAATCCATTTTTAGACCCTAACTTATCATTTAACTTTATATTTTAGCTTTCCAATCTCTCTTTCTGTCTTTTCAGCTTTTCCAATGCTTTCTGAATTTCTTAAGCTTTTTAGGAGACATTTCAATGATTTTTCTCAGTTTCTTTTTGTTTATGACATAAAGGCATACATTTTAGGTGGACTGGTGAATCTAATTCTAAATTACTCACAATGTGTGAATCTGAGAGTGACTTTGTGTGTGTTGCTACCCTGGTGACCCTGACCAACCTGGAGCCCTATTCTTCCAAAAGAGATTCTGGACTGCTGAAATCTCATCTTAGGATAAGAAATGTCTAATCCTAAATGCAAGTGATTGCTGGTTTAATGCCTTAAATACACAAGCAGACATGGTGTACAGGATAATTTAGCAGTTAATAAGCTACATTTAGCCAGAAAATAGTCAGACACCTCTGAAAGACAAACACCTTATGGGTTTGAGACAACTTGTGTGCATCTCTGTCCCAGAATGCTCAAGAAGAGATGCTGCTGTACACAACAAAACATCAGTTCAGGTAAAATAAAAAAATGCCATCGTAAAGGCTAAAAATTCCATTACATGAAAAAGGAACACATTTTTAAATGTTATAACAGTTTTCACTGTAAGTGAATCAGTTTTATAAGGAATGAGTGCATTTTTCCAGTATAATGACAGATCAATACATTTCCCTTAATATTCATGAAGTAATAGTACCAACGAGTAGAGTACATACTAAAATCAAACTGTGTAATGAAATCAAATCATTAAAGGTGTTCTGTGTGAGGGACCTGAGAACAGAAGTACTGAAAACTTGAGTTGTGGACATAAAAAAAAATGTGCATAAAACATGTAGTGTTTGGGGCAAAACAACAGAGGCATGAGAAAGGAGGGATAAATTTATATCCAGAGTAGAAGAAGAAACAATTCAAAAAGGTGGAAAGACAGATATAGATTGCAGCACTTTACCTGCTGGAGAATGAAGGTTTTCATAGCAGCGAAGGTGAGGGAACGGATTACAAAAGAAGCACAGAGACACAGCAGTAACTCAAACCCACAGAGGAGTGTGGGAGGGTACAGGGAACAACTTGTCTGCTGCAGCTGTAAATGAGATTCCCTGACTAAACCACAGCCCTGACTGTAGCATATCTGCATTTCCCATGATTCATGTGTTAGTTTGTGCCACTGACAGAAAATAGATTAATTTATAACAATTTCCTCTCTATGAGACTTTGGTAATAGTGTTTGCTCAGATATACAGCATGCCACAAATGTGGCTTTGGTAGATTAGAATGCTATAATGATGTTCCTTACCCACATCACATCTAATCCCCTTGTAATTAACTTGTAGGGTGTACATCTTGTTTTCTCCGAGGAACACACAGCAACAAACTAAACTAACCATCTAGAAACCTGGGATAAGCTTTTGTTTTTTTTTTTTTTTAAACATACAATTCATTTTCTAAATAATTTCACTGTGCTCTCTTAAATAACAGGCAAATTGTCATATGTGTATGTACAGAAATGGTTCACTTGTTAAGGTGGTTTCAACAGAACTGAAGTAGATGGTAAGGATGTATGCACTACTTTGAGAACTTATCAGCCATGCAGGGGAAAAAAAAAAAAAAAGCCTAACTTTGTACCAAGGGTATCTGACATAAGAAAAATGCAGTGAATCTGAGTTACTGCCATGCCGTGTACAGAGCAAGTATCAAAATAATGTAATTACCAAATTCCTCCAGGACAAAGACTCCTTTGACAGTATTGCACTTTTTAATGTGATTCAGCTCTATGAAAACCTAAAAACAAATAAGAAAAAAAACAACAGAGCAAAACATTACCATGTGACTGAAACACAACACAGTAAAGCAAATGTAAATATAGACAACTTAAAAAATATGAGACCACGAACAGGATAAAGATTCAAGACAGAGAAAAGCACTGAATGCAAGTACTTAAAATACATCCAATAAAAGGAAATAAAAGCTAAAAGGCACCGTCACAGTGGAGTCTCCGGGTACGACTTTAACACGGGCCAGTGAGTTATCAAGGCATCAGTTTGTCAGACTTAGTCTTTTTCCACTCAAATTGGAATATAGCCCATGTGAATCATACAAGGAAATTCCACAAGAGAAATGAATACAGAATGACAAGGGAATTAGTGTGCTACAAAAAAGGCTACCACATAAACAAGAGTTAAATAAATAAAAAAAAAAGAAACCCATGTATATCTAAGGAACACAAAAACCCACAATCTGAATTTTAAGAAGCAAAGACAGCAGAAGATAAGTACCTTCCGCTCCTTGCAGGTGGAGGAGGCATGGGAGAGAAATGGTTTGGATTAATATATGACACAGGAGGAGAGCACGGACACCTGCGGGCGCCTACAGCACAGCTCTGCGCACAATATAGTTGCCGCTGTGGCTAGAGACCATAGAGGATTGATAGTCAGTAGCACATACCATGGCAAATGCAGGTCATAAAAACAATCGACAGACAGTGCAGCTTTACAGGTCTTTACAGCAAACGTGCTACAACTCTGTGGTTCACTGCCACCCTCGCCATGCGTTCTCCTCCAGCAACGAGGGCTGGCACTGGTCCTTTTCCCTCCAAGTGGCCAGTGCACATTCCAATTCAATGGTTCTGAACCCTTGGGGCTGGAAATGTATGTACTTGAGATTATTTTGCGAGAAAAATAGTATATATTCAAAAGATCCCAAAGTTTCAGAACCACTGTTCTTTCCAGAGCATTACAATTTCCCACTTTTTGTCGTGTGTTACTTGAAATTTCAAATGAGGTACAAACAAAACATAGTGGGTATTGGTTATTTTTATTTGAACTATCACACCTACTGTGAAAGAAGGCAAGAGCTCTTGTAATCAATTAAGTAAATAAGGACCTTACATGTGCTTAGGTTGCCCCACTGGACTTGGAAACAACAGCACTGTAACGCCATGTCATCTCCTTGGAGCAACTAAAGGCTTTACCCACAGTACGCTATGCCTCATTTCCATCATGGTTATGAGTAGAATAATCAAACCGCTCTAAATTTGTTTCCTTTCTGCATTTTCAGTTTCCAAGAAGAGTGCTTCACAGCAAAGCCCATACAAATGCACAGTATTTCTAGTTCAGATAGAGAATGTAACTTAGGTGCTGGAAAACTGAAACAGAAGGATGGGCATTTAGGTATTTACTTAGAAAAAAGTGCTTGCCAACAAACCTAATAATTGAACAACTAATTTTTTCTGTAGCATACTGCAGTACTATATGAATAAATTTTTTGTTTATCAAAATGCAGCCGAAGAAGATTAAAAATCATTAAGATAGTTTAAAATGGCTGGATTGAAGGGACTGAAAATGGAGCAAAATATAACTCAGTTGGAATTAAACAGCCTGGCCCTAAACCTTACCTTACCTTAAATACAAAGAAATACTCAAAAAAGAAAAAAAAAAAAAATATTGTGTAGATCTACACGATAAACACATACATGCACAAGGAGTAAGTTACAGCTGAAGCAGTATTCTAGATAACATATTTAAAAGGGCATATTGAAAAAAGTGAACACCTAAATAAATTGAACGAAAGCTTTCTCTAAGATTCCTAAATACCCCATTTAAAAAAAATATGTACAAATGTATTGCTATATTTCTTTGATCACACTGAGAACGTGGCATGAACAGTTGAATTTCCCCAACTTTGTCACAAACCACTAAAATTTACATTTACATTTATTCATTTAGCTGACACTTCTCTCCAAAGCAACATACACACTGCCTGGTCAAAAATAGTCACCGCCTAGATTTAACTAAGCAAATAGGTAAGAGCCTTCCATTGGATAATTACTGCAGTGATTAATATGTTTCAGCAGGCAACAAGTTTTTTTTCTTAAACAACCATGTCAGAAGACATATCCTGTGGTTGTGGAAAAGATGTTACTCTGTTTCAGAAGGGTCAAATTATTGGCCTGCATCAAGCAAACAAAACAAGTAAGGAGATTCCTGAAACTACTAAAATTGGGTTAAGAACTGCCCCATGCATTATTAAAACCTGGAAGGATAGTGGTGAACCATTATCTTCGAGGAAGAAATGTGGTTGGGAAAAGAGGGGGGGGGGAGAAAAAAAAAATCTTGAATGACCGTGATCAGAGATCACTTAAACATTTGGTGAAATCAAATCGTTAAAAAAACAGTAGAACTCACAGCTATGTTTAATAGTGAAAGTAAGAGCATTTCCACACGCACAATGCGAAGAAAACTCAAGGGATTGGGACTAAACAGCTGTGTAGTCTTAAGAAAACCACTTATCAGTGAGGCTAATAAAAAAAAAAAAAAAAAGGCCTCAATTTGCTAGGGAACATAAAGATTGGACTCTGGAGCAATGGAAAAAGGACATGGGGTCTGATGAGTCCAGATTTACCCTGTTCCAGAGTGATGGGCGCATCATGGTAAGAAGAGAGGCGGATGAAGTGATGCACCTATCGTGCCTAGTGCCTACCATACAAGCCTGTGGGGGCAGTGTTATGATCTGAGGTTGCTTCAGTTGGTTAGGTCTAGATTCAGCAATGTCATGTGCCCAAAAAAATAAGGTCAGCTGACTACCTGAATATACTGAATGAGCAGGTTTTTCCATCACTGGATTTTTTCTTCCCTGATGGCATGGACATATTCCAAGATGACAATGCCAGGATTCATGGGGCTCAAATTGTGAAAGAGTGGTTCAGGGAGCATGAGACATCATTTTCACACATGGATTGGCCAGCACAGAGTCCAGACCTTAACCCCATTGAGAATCTTTGGGATGTGCTGGAGAAGACTTTACGCAGCGGTCTGACTCTCCCATTATCAGTACAAGATCTTGGTGAGAAATTAATGCAACTCTGGACGGAAATAAATGTGACATTGCATAAGCTTATCGAAACGATGGCACGGCGAATGTTTGCTGTAATCAAAGCAAAAGGCGGTCCAACAAAATATTAGTGTGTGACCTTTTTTTGGCCAGGCAGTGTACATCTCATAGAAAACAATGTGTACATTACATTAAGCAGAAAGAGATGTAGATGCAGACACTTGATTCTGAAATAGTTACTTTCCATCATATGAACCAATGTACATTACATGAGTAGCTGTATAAAACTTTATCCGAATAGCAACAATTCATGATGACCTTCCTAACAATTTTTTTAAATACCAATTGAATGCATATAAAAAAAAAATATATATCTTAGACTGTACACCTTCTTGTAACAGCTATAGGATTGTTCACACTTGTGTTTCCAAGTTCTAAATTATGGGGTATTGCCAGCAGTGCTTTAGAGAAGATAAGCAGCAGACTTGTGGAGACATGGAGAGAGAGGACAAGCATGAGACTGATGACAAGGGTAGTATTGGTGATGGACTGGAAGCGGGGCAGGGGTGGTCCAGGAACACAGTTGGGATGTCACATGCAGCAGGGCCTCGGAGCCCAGGCAGCATTCCCTACCTGGCTGTGCATGAACTTGAGGTTTATGCCCTCCAGAGTGACCTGCAGCAAGCCACCTTCACCTGTCTTCATGTCCTGGACTGGGAATTCACCGCCCAGCTCTGGCCCTGCCGGAGGAAAAGGCTGTAGCTCTATACCTCTCATTTCCTGTACGCACCCATGTACATGGATGAACAAAGCACTAAAACACTTATGGATTCCTGTTAAACATGGCCACATCTCCAAAATCAACAATAGCACCAACAGAAAAGGGTGGTACACATTGAGAAACATTAAGTATATGAATCTTTTTAAATAGGTTGAAATACAAGTATACAAAAATTTTTAAAGGAACTTTTACACCTCTTTTGATGGTTTTCTAATCGCTCACATTTGCTCATTTAGCTGATGCTTTTCTCCAAAGAGACTTACAATGTTAAGCTACTTATTTACCTATTTATACAGCAAAGTAATTTTACTCTAGAAATTTAAAGAAAGTACCTTGCTCAAGGGTACTACAACTGGAGGTGTGATCTGAACCTGCAGGTTTTGGGACCAAAGTGCTAACCACTGCGCCACCAGTTGTCCTATTGTAGATAAAGTTTGCAGTTTTGTAATCATATGTAATTTTTTTTTTTTTTTTTTTTTTAAGAGAAGGATATAAAATAACTGACATTTTAGGGACACAATAAACAAGATTTTCAGAAATACAAAAAGGCAGTCTTGAGCTTCCCCTTGTGGCTGTTAAAGAAAAAGCACTTTCTGGATTTTTGTAAGGTAATTAACCTATTCAGGAGAATACTTAACACCACATATGAGGTGAATCTCAGATTGAGGTATCCGAGAAGGCTTGCTAACCCCTCACCTGGCTTAATGCTCTGCTGCCGGGCCGCTGCACGCTCCATGCTATCCTTAACGCAGTAGTACAGTTCCCGACACTGCAAACAGAAGAGCTGGGGTCAGGATTCCTAATTTTTGCTCCACAAAACTATAAAATATTAATAGTAGGGATAAAGGTGATAACCATCAGCTAGCTTCACAAAATCAGGTCATGCTGACAAACACAATCTAATCATTCCCACCATCTTTTGTGTGCCAATGGAACTCACCTTCTTGGTATAGAACTTGTTAAGCTGCGTCTCCTGACCGTTGCGTCTCCAGAGACACAGCACCTTGGTCTTAGGGCAGTAGGTCATGTTAATGAGCTTCTCATACCACCAGCGCTCATACACAGTTCCAATGTTGCTGCGCAGGACAATGCAGTCATCGCACACCTGAAGGGAAGGGTAATGCTCAAGCATGAACTGCTCAGTCATCTGTTCCTGTTGGTCACTTACTCATTTCATACAAGAATGCAAATCTGAAGAAAAAAAAAAAAGTTCTTACTCTAGCATGTGCTTTAACTTAGGTAGATGGCCTCTTACAACTTTATATCTGTTTACACCAACTTCGTCATACAGGTCACTTCTCATTAGTTTAAAATATCAAGTAATATTCTAATACAATAGATCTCATAATAACCAGTTAATTGAGGTCTTGTATCTAACTAAACTCATTGGCTGGATTTAAAGAGTTAAAAACTTTGTCATCTCAATGAATCTGTGTGAAAGATGTTATGAAATAGATAGATAACCAATCTCCACTTAAGATTGCAAAATTTCAACAACTTGAGGTTAATTGCATACATTACTAGATCACATTTACCACAGAGTTCAAATTTCACAGGAAGAGCTGAAAAATGCAGCAGTCAAACAACAAGATCACATGAAAATGACAAATAGGAGCAGCATCACCCAAGGCCATTTATTTGTACCTCCATGAAGAATATGTCTCCTGTGGTATCTGTCCCAGCATGCACCACAAATGTCTGTTTCTTGATGTGACGGCTGCCACTGGGCCTGATCGACAGCTGTCGTCCACTCTAAAACAGAGATTATAAGCAAAACCAAAGCATTATATGGGAATTCCCTAACAGATGATATTTGCTGCAGATGAATTACAATGGGCAATGCATAGCTTTCACAGGAGCAAAGCAAACATATGGCAAGAATGCATGTAAAATAATCTTATGCAATGCTTAAAATTTGTATAGCAGGCTTGTCATGAATAAAGAGTATTACAGAAACACCACATGTACTATAGTCCTTTTTAAACCAACACCTGGACTTTGACTAGACCATGAATGCTCTTTCAGCACATGAACTTGTTTTAGTTTCTCAAGCTGTATGTCTATTTTAATTACGAGATTTACCTGTTGTCAGGCTCTGTCATCACATTTTTACATACACATTTATTCATTTAACTGATGCCTTTCTCCAAAACAACTTTAGTTTAATATTTAAACAATATTAATTTACTGTATTTACAATTATTTACCCATTTATACAGCCAGGTAATTTTACTGGAGCAATTTTGGGTAAGTGAGCTCAAAGGTACTATAGCCAGAGGTGAGATTTGAATCTGCGAATTTTAGGTCCAAAGGCAGCAGCTCTAACCATTACACTACCAGCTGCCCTACCATATTTTGATATCTCTAAAGCTCACCAACCACAAAAATGGGGACATGCACTCACATAAAATACATCTGTTAGAAGGACTGCAAAGTGCCAGTTCTGCCATTTCTTACCAGATCAGCCAACTGATCCAAAATCTCATTGATCTCCTGACTGTAGGTTAGGCCGATGTGACTCTTTCCCATCAGACGCCTCACCTTCTTCCTAATGTCATTCTTATTCACCTGTAGAACCATAACACATCCCAGTGCAATCGAAGACTCATCCTCAAGGGTTTTTCATATTTTGACTTTCCATGGCATTCTCTCTCTTACAAAGCTAAAATCCTAATAGTTTAACAGAAAAAATTACTCATCAGGTTTACTTCCAACATCACAGAGTTGTTTTTTTTTTTTTTATTAACAAAATTAAATAAAAGCAATACGTGGAAAAAAAAAAATAGATTGTCAGAAGTTAACTGCAGAGGATGTGAAACACAATAATGAGCCAGCCTTATACAACTTCACAGGCTACACTTAAGGATTTTTTAATATTTAGTATGCAATTAACTGATATGACAATACAATATCACTACTGTTTTTTAGTTAAAGCCATTACCTTAATTTTCATATTGCTAACCTCTTACTTTATAGAAAAGGGTAACAAGGAAACCTGCTTTGCCTCAGACAGTTGATATGCATGTTTAAGTGCACATTTACAGAATAAATAAAATACTGCAAGTCAATAAAACAGTGTATGAAGACAAGTCAGAGCCGGAGCAGCGTACAGAGACATACCTTCATCATGAGCATGTAGGCGATCATGTTGTGCAGCAGAGTGGCCAAAAGTCGGTCCTCATCATCCTCCAAACGCTTGCGGTCATGTTCACCCAGCGACAGGTATCTGTGGTGGGGATGGGTCAGGGGTTACGAAGATGTTGTGGAACCACAAGGCACCACCATGGTGCAAACAGTGCCCTTTAAACCCAAACTTGGAGGAGTTAACTCACCTGTCGATCATTTCTTGTGGTCCCTGGTCCATGCCCATACCTTCTCTCTCCAGCATAACTGCATCAAGGAAGGCATCCTCCCAGAACTGGAGCTGGTCCCACAGCGTAGAGCGCTCTTTGCCTGCGCACACACATGAACATACACAGAAGATCAGTGATGAACTACAATTTAACTACAGTTCAGTAATTTGTTATAGGATGCCACCTTCAGCAAATCTAATCCAGCAAAAAGCATGCATAAAACCACATAAGATTCAAAGCCAGCAATTTACCAAACAAATATCAAATACCAAGTGTACCATGGTATTATCGTATGTGTGTGTTTTGTTTAGTACTACCAAAAACAACATTTTCCATGATGATGTGGACAGCATCATTCTTTGTCTTCAAAGCCCGGATACAAATGCAATGGCAGTGATGACAGATAAGGCTGCTATGAAACAGAAAAGCGGACAGCAGCTAAAACGTCATACGTGGCAGCTGCTGCACACGTTGCATTTCCAAATCAGACTGACTGCATGACAAATCTTATTAAAAAGTCTCCTGGAAAAATCTAATTTTTTCCAGTTTTCTGTATGACTCAGACCAGTCAGTCCACGTAGTCTGCAGCAACCGTGGAGCGCTCAGTATTTATACAGTATAGTCAGAAATGTACATAAACTATCATATTAGTTTTCATGACAAACATTTTTCTATTTGATATTGCTTGAGCTGAGAAAAGCATTAGTCTCATAAATAAAGTATGACATACTTAATGGACAGAAACTAACAGCTTGTTAAACACATACAAAAATAAATCTTAATATCTTCCATCTCACAGTCCAGTGCCACACTCAGCCATTCTCAGCTGCTTACTTCCTCATCTCATTAATAATGAAATTCAAACCTGTTTGCTTGTTGACAGCAGTTACATTGTGATGCAACACTTCCTTCCAGTGAAATAATTTACGGTTCTTCCCATGTTCATATGGGTTTGCCTGAAGTGCTCTGGTTTCCTCCCACAGTCCAAAGACATGTGTTTCAGGTGGACTGGTGACTGTAAATTGCCCTTAGCGGGTGTGGATGGGTAAATAATTGTAAGCAGCTTAGTGTAGTGTAAACTACCTCGGGCATCCGGCATCACCTAAATAAAAATTAATAACAATTAAGATAAGTTCACACTGTAGATACTGACTTATAAAGAAAAAAGGTGTTGGTTTAAATCTCTAGAGACAGACAGCTGTTGTCATACTGAGTTTCACGGTTAATCTCATTTGGTGTCCGCTCTCAATAACTACTTGTCAAATGAGGGGCTGCAGAAGACAAAAGGAATAAACAGGGTACAACAAGGATGTGGAGCTGGCCCTTCCCAGGGCAATCATTCACACATTCAAATTAAGGTCACCAACTGACCATGTCTTTGGGCTGTGGGAGGACACAGGAGCACGTGGAGGAAACACACAAGAACACAGGGAGAACATGCAAACTCAGACAGAACTGGATTCAAGCCCACATCTGAGCACATGACTCAGAAGCTGTGAGGCACCAACACTACCAGCTGCACCACCGTGGTACACCTTGTAAAAAATTTCAAGCTGTACAAATGGGTACAGTTTCAAGCTGTTTTAGAGGTTCTGTATGAAAGCCTATGCTAAAGCAACAATGATGGGAAGACAACTCAGGGAGTCTGGGGTATGAAAATGAGCCCGCTGACCACACTGCACAACCACAATCAGGACAGGCTGACGGTGAAAGGTCAGGCCTACTGAGAGAGAAGGTTTCCATGGCTGCATCCTCCAGCTGGTCCCATACGGAGCTCTTATCCCGCCCTGGGCAGCGTCCCAGGACAGGAGAAAGGGAGCAACGGAAAGCAAGGTGGGTGACTTTACGCCAGAAGAAGCAGGGGTTATATTGCGTTTTGGTTAATAACAAGGCTTGAGAGTTAATAGAACCAACTCCGACACCAACAGAAAAGGTGATGCTAAAAAAGTTAAACAGTACTAATTTATAGATAACATGCACGTGAATAGATAAAATGCAAAGCAGACATGGTTACTAAAAGAGATTTTGTTAAAATCCAACTGAAAACACTTTAGAAGGACTACACTGTTAAGGAACTCACCTAAGAGACCCTCACAAAGGTAAATTCTCATGCTGACATCCTCTGGAGGCAAAAGAGGGCCCCCTTTGCTCACATTGCTCTGAGGCTCCAACAAGCCAGGCTTAAGCATGTGTGTCTTGCCCTGGTTAACAAGAAGGTTGACCACAAGCAGACGTGAGTGACACCCTCCAAAAATCCATAAATTACAGACTTCAGATGTTCTCAATGATTGGGTTACAGGACACTCACAAAGATGGGGCTTGTGGCAGAATTGGTCTCAATCTCGCTGTCTGAGAGGGTTCCACCCCGGGAGCCGGTGTGGTGAAGGGCCAGTTTTCCAGGTGTTCCATCCCCAGCATTGCTGCTCAGGTCGCTGTCTGCCCCCAGTGTCTCCCCTGAGCTGTTACTAACCTGGAGATAGGAACAGGGAGGATGTAACCAGTGAGGGAAGCAAACTCATCATAACAATCTCATCAGGTGACACGAGATTCAACCAGAAACATTGGGGGGGGGTAAAAAAGATTTCTTATTCTTTATACAAATAAAATAATATAAACAAAGGTAAAGTGAAACAAACAACAAAATGCCCTCCGTTTGTGAAGGTGTTAAGCTGTTATTAAAGCAAAGGACTTATTTTTAGAATCCAAGATTTTCAGTTTCAAGAGATACTTTCCAGTCTTTAAACCTATATAACAAAAAACTTGTCAGTTATGGAAAAATTGTTTCCATCACGTGTATTTGAAGATTTTCACTGGTACTGTATAAATGTTTATATTAATTTGGCAAAATTTTATCAAGACACCTTTACCAAATTGATAAAAATTGCAACACAGACGAAAGAGAATTATTACAGAGACAAGCAAGTATAACAGTAGTTAAGAGTGTTCACCTTTCACCTGGAAGGACCAAGGTTTGAATCCCCACTCCTGCTGTAGCACCCTTGATCAAAGTACTTACCCTGAACTGACACAGTAAACATGAACCTGCTATATAAATGGGTAAACCAGTGGAAAATGCTTAGTGTACAAATCTCAAATTATAAATTGCTTAAAAGAAAAAACATCAGCTAAATGAATAACTAGTCTTGCTTTTTGTTCCATGAAGACTAACTTGGGGAATATGGATACTTGGGTACATAAAGTCTAAAAAAAGCGGGCTGGACACATTCATTTTTAAAAATGAAGAGGACACCTAGCCAGTGTGCTGTTTTTTGGGGGGGGGGCTCTATGTCGGCCATTCCCTACCACTGTGCTGCCCTCTGAGTCCTGGCTAGTACTCCTGGTCAGGATGGGGGGCTCGGAGCTGGTCACGCTCTCTGAGTCGCTCTTCTGCAGACGGGGAGGGGAGTGGGGGACAGCTCAGGACTATGCACATCCACTGTATTCAAACACTTACTAAACACACATTTATTAGGATCCCCATATTTGGTTTACAAATGCAGACCTGAGATCCGGACGTGACACTTAACCCGCTGTCCGCACTCATCTGAGACTTCTTCTCATCCATGTCCTCTGGATCAAAGGCTTGCTTTGCTCCTTCCTCCTCTGCAGAAGACACAACGTAAACATACAAAACAGGCACATCTCCACCCAGGAAATGGCACATGACCTCAATAGTAAAAGTGGTAACCTCTACACCTTCCCTATGGGTATATACTTTTTCCTCCTGAAAAACTCTTGGTTAATTTTTAACTACAAATGATTTACTGATGCATTTCCTTTAATTTGAGACAAGTGGTGGTAATGTTCTGCTCAAATCAACTTGCTGAAAGTTACTTTTTAACATGTGGCATGATTTAAGGACTAACCCTGATAATGCTAAAATGAAAAGCTGAAGAACAAAAACTGTCTTTCTTATTCCTACAGAAGTCAAATGTTCATGAGTGCACAGTAAACGGAAGCACAAAGCAGAAATTTGACAGCAACAAGTTGATTTTTTGACCTCCTTCTGCTGCTGGGTTCCCTCTTATCAATCACTGTGGCAGCAAAGAATAACTGACCTTCTGTCAAATTAAACTTGTTTACAGCCTTAAGAGGGTCACAATTTACATTTTAATACTCCCAAGAATGGTACTCCAAAACAGAATGGGGACAGAGCATTTACATTCTGCAAATGTCCAGTTAAAGGTTATTGCCAATGAAACACCAATGGATATTCAATATATATTTAAATCAAATTTAATATGTGGATTTCAATGCTGGCAGAGTGAATTTCCTACCACTGAGAATACTTGTTACACCCTAACTGTGGTGCGAGAAACACAGTGTTATTGTGTTTCTAGAGGTGTGAAAATGTGGAGAAGAAAAACAAGGACATGGGGCTGGTATCAAAGAGAGATATTCAGGATTTGAGAAATGTAGAAGGTGCGTGTCCAGGTAGACAAAAGCAGAAAACCAAACACCTCTATGTAATTTAAAAATTATATATAAAAATAAAAACATACCAGTCTCTAGCGCCACAATTTTCCAGACAGAAAAATGTAGCACAAATATATTAACATCTATTGTTCAAAGATTAATTTTATCTAAAGATTTTAAGTATTCTCCTAGGTAATTGCTTGACACAGCTTTTCTTCTCAACTTCACACTAGACCCAACATGAAAGTGCCAGTTCTGGCATTTAAAGGTTTTTTTGTCCTTTTCTACCATTTCCTCCAGTGACAGGAACACAGCAGTGCGGTAGGTGCATGTGGGGTAGGGTATTTAAGGGAGTTTACATGTGACATTAAGCAAATATGTGTGACCCCAGTCTCCATTTGTGAAATTTCTTACTCTGATTTTTAGCTTTAGCTTTTTGCTTTATGTTATCCTGGTGCTTGTTCCACCATTCTACAAGATGCATTGCAAAAAAGGAAAGAGAAATAGAGTCAGACAGCAGGCTGGATGGGCAAGGGTTTTAAAAAAAATACAGACGATAAAATTAAACAAAAACTCAAACTTATACAAAAATTGGCATTGGCTGGGATTTTAATGCTTTGTAATGTTCCAAAGCCACTTTATCTGCCCTGAACCTTGTGTCATCTGGCATCATACTGTACTACTCAATAGTAAGGCACTCATATACAAGTCACATGACCAAGAAGGCCATGACTTCTTTTCTAAAGAAGGGAGGAGGGACTGCAGTCAAGCATGTTTTCCAGTTCTCCCTCAACTATCAAGTAGTTTAATGTATAATGACAAAATCAGTTGTAGTAAGACTGATTGGGTTCAGCAAAAACATCAAGGCAGCTTCCAGAGCATTCCATGGAACTGAAGGATCCCTTGAGCAGATACAGACTCCACCCAATGCATGTATAGCACAGAGAGGGTCTGGTGTTGTGCTCTGAAGTTTGGGGTTGATAACGCCATAGGTAAGGGGCTTCTGTTGCTAACTATGTCATGGGAAAACACAGATCTGGAACCAAAGTCACAGCAGGGTGATGCAGAACCAACAGCCAAGTGTTGCTTTTTATCAAGTCAAAACTCATGCTCCACTAAAAGGGGCAGCACAATTCAGAGGACAATGCAGGGTCAATGCAGAGTCGAGAGAGAATTGTTAACAACTTGCATTACTAATACTGACAAAACGGCAGTAGAGTCTACAAGGAATCTAGCTGCGTGTTCATTTATTTGTCCAGTTATGTTTAACCAATTTTTCAAGTAATTGTTGTTAATTCATGGACTGTACTGCAGATTTCACAGCAACCAACAGAAAGACAACAATCCAATTTAGAGGACACAGACATGTAAAACAAAATTAAAGTGTGTGATATATGAATGCCCTAGAAAAAGACTAATACTGACAATCACCTTTCAGGCATTCTATACCATGAGAAAAAATGAGCCACTGTTCAGTTCACATCCTTCTAGAGTTCCTTGGTATTTGTTTATGACCATGTAAAGTTATTTTTTTCCTTGTACTAGTCTACGCATTCCATGGACTGATATAGTGAATGGCATTCTATAAAATTTTATAAAAACTGTATATGTGATGACCTAGAATTAATGCTATATCATCGCAAAAACCAGTTGCAGGAAAAATTATGAATTATAAAAGAGAAGATGCAACAAGAGCAGCAACCCCCGGTGGCTGAGAAGGAACAAGCACACAGTCTTTCATAGCACATACAGGCAAGGTACACACCAATAGAGGCAATAAAATTCTCCTCGTTCAAACTGCGCGTATCAAACTGGCGAGGGCCTTTGCCAACAGCTGTGGCTAGGGAGGAGGAGGGTGGGTGAAGTTGTAGCCTGGGCACTAAAAGTGGGCCCAGAGGTCTGACACTGTCGCCTTTGGGGGTCGGACTCCCTTTGCTGCCAGGGCTGATGCCCCCACCATCCATGGGGCTCCGCTTGCGCTTCTCAGCTTCTACAAGGAGCATAGGAAACCAGGAGAGATAGCAAAAGAGGGAAAGGGGCATAGGAGTATACATATAAAAAGGTGGAGGTATAAGAAAGGCAGATCCAAAAAGGATTACCCCAATCATTAATATAAACCACTTAAATGTGAAACATTTGTGTCCAGCTGCTGAGTACAAGTTGCATCCGTGGGAGCAGCATGGTGGTGCATCAAGGTGTTGTCTCAAAGTACCTGTGTAGTGCAAGATGGCAGGGATTTGATCCCTGCTTAGTTTACATGGAATTTTTGTGGGTTTCCTCCCACAGTCCAAAAACATGCTTTCAAGTGAATAGGGGACTGTAAATTGCCCATTGTATGTGTCAGAGGAAATGGTTTACTGGATGAGGTACTGTAAAAATAATGATATTGTAAATAGATGTGTGGCTCCCACTGCCCGGCTTGAAGGAGGAAGCCATGGTGTGGAAATAGAAAACCAAGAGACACAATCTTTATAAATCTGGTGATACTTTTTCCCTTTGTAATATTCCATCCTTGTTAAAACAAGTGCAACTTTTACAACATCTTGTAGCATTTTACTGGTGTAATTATCTATGATATATGTTCTTCGCCCTGTCACGAAGAGTTGCATGGACAATGTCTCCCTGCCTTTGGCCTGGTAGTGAGTGTGGGCAATCTCCAGCAGGCTGAAGACACTGGCCATACCACCCAGGCCCGCATTGCTGTATGACTGTTCCAGGCTGGACACTGTGCATTTCAGTAGGTCCAGCATGCCCTTGTACACCTTCCGGCTGATTTCCTGGAGACCAACAGGATAAGAAAAGAGAAATTATTTCACGCTGAACCTTTGACCCTTCAATCTTTCTCTTCTGCACAAAGCAAAAATATTTTTTTTTTTTTTGCCCTCAGAGGCATTTTACAGAAAATTTTACATACTTTAGGCTTAAAAACCAAACTGCAAAATAATAATAAGAAAAAAAAACTGCCCCCACCTCACACTCAGAAAACCAAAAAAAAGAAGTACACAAGAGATCTACAATAATGTATAATGAGATGTTTTTAACTCATATATATACAGTACATTTAGAAACACAGTGCTGGCACTGACAGAATTATAAAGTAACAATATTTATAGGTCTTCACCGATTAGCTGAAAAAATAAAATTTCAATTTTCACATTGTTGCTCACTTCCCCAGCCTCTTACCACATCACGGATGACCTCCTGCCTGGCATCCTCCTCCGACTGCACAGCCCTGTTTAGTTTGCTCAGCACAAAGATACGCAGCTGCTCATTCTCCAGCAGTCGGCGCACTTTCTTCATGTTGAGCCAGCCCACACCCTGCCCCTCCAGCACGCTCTGTACCACCTCCTTCAGAAATTGCTGGTTTTCACTATACAGGGCAAACAAAAAGGGTATTTATGGCAATCCAGGGTCTGAAGGCAGCAAAGCTGTTGCCTTGTAATTGAAGGACCTGGGTAGGAATCTAACCTACCCCTGTAGCATCCGTAAGCAAGATATTGCCTTGAATTGCCGCAGTAAAAGTAACAAGGGTACAAACCTAACATTGCCATTTTAGAGAAAACACAGGTTGCTTTGGAGAAAAGTGACAGCTAAATGAATAATTATCATCATCATTAAATCAAATCCCAACAACAAAATCTTCCACAACTGGCATTATCCCAACTTCAGCATATGGTCCCTGTGTCTACATAGCCTGTGTTTTGTATTTCAGATTAAATAAAGATGCTCAGAACTGTGTAGAACAAAGGCAGCTGAATGCAGTTGCTGAATTCAGCAAGTCCAGTATGTTCTGCACATTATAACACACTCATATTGAAGCCTGCTGCCCCAGCACTCAATTTTTTACAAGCAAAAACTGATAGAGAAAAAGGTCCTTGCATGGATCATAAGCTGTGTAAGTACCTCCCTGCTGCAAGGGAGCTCTTTACCTGGTGTTATTCGCCCGGCCTTGGGGGGATGACGATTCCCTCTTCACTGTGGGGCTGTGCTTAATGACCGATGACTTCTGGTCCACCAGGGCTCTTGGGGGTCGGTTGCCTGAAGGGAACACACATACTCACAACCCAGAAATCTAGCCACACAAACACTTAGTTACACTCACATATAAGCTAAGGCCCTCATACACACCTGGTCAAGGCTGCACACATACCCACACGCAAAATGCGATTTCTTGGAACTACACGCTCGAACACAGTACACTGTACACAGGGGCAACTGAAAGCCTGATGATGCTACAACTACTAGAATTACAAAAAATTATACATTACTACAAATAAGAGAGAAAGAGAGATGAGATTGCTCTGGCATCACACATTGGCAGAAAACAGGAAGTTCAAAACCGAAGAGCCCAAAAAGAATTTTGTGCAAATGTCCGCAATCTGACACAGCACAAAACAAACAAAAAGGAATCATGGAGCAAGTGGGGAGGGCAAAAGGGTGTATCAATCTTGTATATACACTTGTAGAAACACACACACACACACACACACACACACACACACACACACACACACACACAGACTGCTTATGTATACAATCAGCATGTATATATAGGGTATTTTTGTGGCATGGCCACAAAAAAAAAAAAAAAAAAAAAATGCTTCCGTCACAATCAGGGGGGAAAAAAACTGGTTGGATGTGAAGTCAGGTTGGCAGATATCCAGCAACCTTCACTGCCTGACAATAGAGTGGCTTGGAAAAGCAAGTGCAGAAGAAAAGTATGCACAGAGATGGAGCTCAACTGGCTAGGGAAAGCATGCAGCTTATGCAAGGCTGAGAGACCCACCTTCACCGTTTGTGGGGCCAGCTTCCGATATTATCTCCATTACAGAACTTAGCCCAAATACTGGACACAAAACCCACAATTAGTGCAGTGGGGGGAGGGGGGAGAGAATGGTTGAATCAAGCAGGGGAAAAGACACCATCCCACACGTAACAAATTATATATTAACCAAAACGAAAAAGAAAAATCAAAAGGTAACGTTGGAAATATTAATAAGACAGAATAGCAAGACAAACATAAAACATAGGTACGTGTGGCTATGTGGGTTTCAGCAAACAGCAAGACTTTCAAACCAATCCCCTTAGTTTTGGTTTTGTTTCTTGGCACAGGGCCAACTGATGAGAATTTCAGCTTGATTTTGCCATATTTTTTACATGGGCATTTAGAGCCCCATATTTTTCAGAAGAGCTAGGAAGACAGACCAGCTCATTTCCTGATCAAAATTGTTATGCAAATGTAATAGCAAACTAGATATTAGCAGGTATACTGATATTTTGCACTGATGTTGTATGACCTGATCCTTAGATCTAGGTAGACATTTTATGGGCTGCACAGTTGCAACTTTGTTGTTTAAAAGCCAAAAATTCATATTATGTCAGCTATCAGTTTAGAGTCACTGGTGAGAACTCCATTAATATATAGAAACGAAACCAGTATACACAGTACTGCTTAAAATGATGTGAACCATATGTTGGTTTAAAGGAAATCATGCATGTAGTAGGGATTAGTGAACCCCAAGTTGCACTGGTTAAACCAAGGTAAGTAGGTTGGTATAATAAGGTATGTAAATCATTGTATTTATCCATTTTATAAGTTTATTTTCAGCATTAAGTTTTGGATTTTAAAGGTTTTAGTATTTCATATAAGAATAATGACCATCCCAACAGATTTCACATACTTTCAGGTAGCACTATATATTTGCACCAAAAATGTTGACCTTAAAGTTGTCTGCAGTATCCACCTTAAGTGCTATCACCGTCATCATGGACCCAGATGCTCCAGCTGCTACAACAACCTGGTGTATCTGGATCTATCAAGCCCTCCATACTATTTCAGTCTCTCCATGGGACTCTAGAATTGCCAGTCTGTGGTGAGGAAGGGTGACTTCATCCCAGACTACACCTCCCACCTGTCACTGGACCTCCTGGCCCTCACAGAAACTGATTACCCTAAATAACATAGCCACACCAGCAGCCCTATCCATGAACTATTCATTCTCCTACACCTCTCATCCCTCTGGCAGAGGTGGAGGCACAGGGCTGCTCATCTCCCCCCATGGGAATATTATGTTCTTCCTTTCAACCTGCCTGCTCTGTCCTCCTTTGAACTCCACATCATCTCTATCACTATCCCTGACCACACTCGTGGCGGCCTATATTGTCCTCCTAGCCCTGACTGTGCTACATGTCTCTGACCACTTGTTCATCTCCTTCCACCACAGCATTACCGCTACTAACCTCTCTCCTGCTTCTGAGCGCTCTGGCACTTTGACACAACCTGAAATCTCTCTTGCCTATTTCCCTCTCCTCTACTGCACAATTCTCAGAGGTGTCCACAGACAAAGTTACCAATGTGTTCCTCTCTGCCCTAACCTTTTTATACTCTCTCTGTCTGCTAACATCCTGACCAGCAGACCCAATTCCACCCCATGGCTGCCAGATGTACTATGCACCAACAGGTCTAAAACTCCGACCTGCAGAACAGTTATGGGGAAAACCAAAGACTCTCACAGTCCTGGAATTTCACCGTTAACTGCATTTTTTTCCCCCACTCTGCTACTCTGCTGTTTCCTCAACTAAAAACACCTCCTTCTACAACAAACTACAATTTGCAGTCAATAACTCACACACACGCTTTACCACCTTCTTTTCCATGCTCTTCCCTCCTTCTCCTCCCTCTTCTGTCACCGCTGAGGACTTTGCTTTGTTCTTCAGAGACAAAGTCAACTCCATCACAGACTCCCCCTTGTTCAAGTTTTCAGGCATCCACCTGTGCCAATCATGCTGCAGCTTCCTGCGAAGTCCAGTTTTCTGCAATTCTACTCTCCTCTATTGGACAGCTTGGCATCAAAGAAACTGCACTAAAATGGTTTGAACCTACCTATCAAGTACATGTTACTAAATGAACTGGAACCCATACCAGACATCTCCGCAGCCTCTTTCAACTAGTGTTCCACAAGGCTCGTGCATAAAAACCAAGGCATCCTCCATAACATCCACAGAATCTGCCCTTAATTTACAAGAAAATCTACATATCTCCTGGTACAGGCCATATCCTGCCTGGACTATGGCAACTCTCCATCTGGTGTTCCAACCCATAAACCCTTTCCAGCTGATACAGAATGCTTCTGCACGAATTGTGCTTGACCTGCCAAAGCTTTCCAAGTATTTCCTCTCCTTGTCTCTCTCCATTAGCTTCCTATTGCTGCCCACAAAAAATTCAAGACATTGGTTATGGTTTACAACACCCATCAACAGATCTGCTCCATGGTATCGACAAGACCTGAATACTCACTACACATCAACCTCCATCTGTTTGGTTTGGTGGTTTCATGCACAAGAGGTTATATAAAAATTTTAAAAAAAGTTTTCAGATTTTATTCAGAACTACTGAATCACACTATTTAAGAATGTCTCAAAACTCACCTCTTTTGGACTCAGTTCTACCCTAATCTAAGCGCTTGATAAATATGTGTTATTAGTTTAATAGTTAGTAACAATTTGCTTAATAAATAAAAAAGCATTTATGCAGCAACTCGTGTAATGTATTCTAGTTTATACAGCGGTATGTGACAAATTGTACTCAATCATGTGTCTGCATCCAAATCACTCCTTCTGTTGATGTAATGCACTATTTGTATTGTCCTCTGACACAAACATTATGTTGCTTTGGAGAAAAACGACTGCTAGATGAATAAATGTAAATATAAATACAGGTGCTCCGATTTACAATGGTTTGACTTGCAATTGTTTCAACTTTACGATGGTGAGCTGGCAATAGACATTCAGTAGAAACTGTACATTGAATTTTGATTTTTTTCCAGGTCAAGCGATACACGGAGCAATACTCTCTCGTGATGCTGGGTAGCAACAGTGATCTGCATCTCACATTCTGTCAAGCAGAGGTGTGTACTAAATGCATTTTCGACTTATGGTACGTGTTGGGCAACGTAACCCCATTGTAAATCAGGAACCTCCCATACAGAGTACCAAGATCCCCAGCAGTTGAGGGCTGGAGTAGTCTTTTGCTAGGGTTAAACCATAATACACCTGTAAAATTTTTTCTTTTATAGTATGATGGAAAACTTCAGCACTTCCTATAAGACATTCTTACAGAGAACAACTTCCCATTTTAAGGAATGAAGAAACAATGGAAGCTCAATGGAAGTTCAGTTTACATGCAAGCAAGCAAGGGATGAACACTGCCCATTGCCCTAACTGTAGGATGCAGGAAGATCCCACTGTGGGATGGGGAAAAAAGGTGGAGTCAGGATGGAAAAAGAGGGGGGAAAAAAAACACAGCAGAAAAAGTAGTGCCACATGAAAAGGAAACAGGTGTTTTCTTTAAATGTGTGCATGTTAGTGCAAAACCTCTCATTAGTGGGTTCAACGGAAATGGTAAGTTGCATGACGAATTATCTTTACTAATAATGCCTTTATTCAAACGAATAATGGAATTCATAAAATATAGTAATTACAACAACAGTATCACACAGAAAAATCATAGGTTTTGAGAGGGAAAAGGTGAAACACACATCAAACCATAACTTATAGGGGCATAAAACAAACACATACCCGGATTCTGAGGATCATCTGAACAACAAAAAGATGCAATGTCAAAAAAGTGTATCTACAAACATTGCTTCTGGACTATTAAGAGAATATGCTTATTGTATTAATTATTGTAATGAAAATTTTAAACAAGGTAAATAAATCAACATTTAAATTATTTCTCATTGAAAATCAGAAATTTGTAAACAGCATATATCTAAATATTAAATAACGAAACCCAAAATGAGGGTGCTATAAAATGGTGTGCTACTAATTTGGTTACTCAAATTTCATCAAAACAATGAAAAAAATATGTACACTAAAGATTAGAGAATTCCCGAAAATGTATTAAAGTAATTCAATTACAAAATATTAAAAATGGCTAAACTAGAATTTGTGAGCATTATGTTTAAATATATTATTATTGAATACAGAATAGAAAAAAACAGAAATGAAAAACAAAGAGCAAACAAAATTCACAAGTCTGATCTTCCAATCACAACACCAGACTAAGATCTAAAGAACATTAAACAACAAACTAAGAAAGTAAAAATAAATGAATGAATTAATGAATAATTTTGCCTTTTCTGGGCAATATACACATATATTTGAAAAATACATTCCTAACAATTTTGTTTAGCGCAGCCAATAGAACAGAAACTTCACTTAAGCAACATGGTGTAAAAGTGTAAATCCAAGTGTAACACACGTTGCCAAATGTCAGTGAACAGTGTTGTCAACAGTACTGGCAATCAGACCAGACAGCTGACTAAAATATTTACAGGTCTGTCTGCCATATTTTCTGGATGTACTAGAGCAAAAGAAATGCTATGAGGGTGAGGAAAGACGGAGAAAAGGACAGACTATGCAGTTTAGGGCAGAGTACCTTTAATGTTGGGGAAAGGGGTGGACTTTTCCCGGGAAGCCTTGTTGGGCAGAGCCAGGTTGGACAAGCTGAAACTGGTTCCATGGTTTTTGTACAGATTACCTGAAATGTGGTACAGCTTTAAGAGTTTATCTTCCTACTTCTTAATACAATCCCAAAATGTTTAATGTACTCCTAATAGCAAGAACAGCAGGTCCTGCAGCACTGGCCCTGCTTACATCTACAACACCTTCAGCAACATCTTGTATTTTTTTTTCTTTATTATTTTTATGATGATTATTATTAAGGTGACATTTGCTCAGAGTGACTTACAATATTAGGTATACTTTAGTAAGATACAATGATTTACCTGTTTATACAGAAAATTTTATTTATCTAAAACAAAGGCAACTGGACTTGCATAAGTTTTCTTGAAAATGTTTTACCACTCATCCAAGTGGCTTCTTCAGTTCTAAAAGATTAGTGGGGAGTTTAGGTTTTTAACATGGAACATCTGTGGGTGGAGCCCACTTCAGACTCACATGACTGGGGTCTGTTAACAACCCAACAATCACCTGCAATTAGAGGATGTTGTTCAAATTAACCTGGGTGGTGTCCTGTTTTTCCACAATTAGCGGTACTCTAACGACCTGTTAATGGCCAGAAACTCCAGACTCAGGGTGTAAATGGGTGTGAAACTTTTTGGGGACAGATGCAAAGACTGGGTTATACATGGCTAATAAGTTTTCTCTCAGTCCACCTCCCCTGTTCAGAGAGGGGTTTTCCAACTTTACATAGATGACTTCCTTCACTCCTCTTTCAAACCATCTGTCTTCTCTGGCTAAAATATGTACCTTGTTGTCTTCAAAAGAGTGTCCCTTGTCCTTCAGGTGTAGGTGGACTGCTGAGTCCTGACCTGAAGAACTGGCTCTCCTGTGTTGAGCCATGCGTTTACGAAGGGGTTGTTTTGTTTCGCCAGTGTACAAGTCTGTGCATTCCTCACTGCACTGAACTGCATAAACTACGTTGCTCTGCTTTTGCCTCGGTGTTTTGTCTTTGGGGTGAACAAGTTTCTGCCTCAGAATGTTGCTGGGCTTGAAGTGCACGGGGGATATGATTTGCTGAAAATCCTGAGTTTTTCTGATACTCCAGCCATATAAGGAATGACTTTTTTCGTTTGTTGTTCTCACCTCTGTTTGTTCTGGGTTTCCTTCTAGTGCTTTTGACGAACGCCGAGTTTGGATAGCCACATGTTCTGAGTGTTTGTCTGATGTGTTTTTGTTCCTTCTTGCCTTCTGTTCTTGTGGGTACCATCTGCACTCAGTGGTGTAGGGTTCTGATGACACCCAGCTTGTGTTCCAGAGGGTGGTGGGAATCAAAAAAATAGATGCTGATCTGTGTGCGTGGGTTTCCTATATACTTCAGTGTTGAGGCTTCTGCCCTCCTCAACATACACTGCATAGTCTAAAAAGGCCAAATTATTTCCACTGATGTCTTCCCAAGTGAACTTGATATTGCTGTCCACTGCACTGATGTGCTGTGTGAAGGATTCCACCTCCTGTGTTAACCTAAACTCCCCACTAATCTTTTAGAACTGAAGAAGCCACTTGGATGAGTGGTAAAATGTTTTCAAGAAAAAACAAAGGCAACTGGACTTGCATAAGTTAACTTTGTTTTAGATATACCATGACCTGGATAACTGAGAATCTTCACAGGCACGTTTTATTTATTTATTTTTTAATTCATCGTACCTTGCTCAGTGGTACTAGGGCAGGAGTGGGTCTTGAACCTGGGTTCCTGGAGATCTACCCACTATACTACCTGCTGCATCAACTTTCACATATGGATAATGACACTGCACACTCACATAATGTATATGATCTGTGTTCTCTTGAAATGTAAAGTTCAGTAATCATAAAGACATCATACTTTGTTCTTGAATACAAGGTTCACTGCCATAAGCACTTGCTAGAACCTGGGCTTTCATTTTACACCTGTATTTGAGCTAGGATTTCTTGTACTCACTAGCAAAGGACATGAGGCCACTGAAGCCTTCGTTGCTGTTGTTGGAGACAGTTGAATTGGGTGTGCTGGCATGAGAGTCAGACTCGCCATCCGAGTCGCCGGGCAGCTTCAAGGTGTTGGGCCGCAGGGGCATCTGGGTCCTTTGGCACAAAGTGTGGAGAGACTACTCTTGTACCAAAACCCTCCAGACAGGTGCTTACTCCTTCACCTTTCAGCCATGAACCTTACCTCCACTCATGCCAGAACAGCACAATGGCTGTTATTACCCATGGGTTCAAAACACTTAGGATGATCAAGGGTTAGTTGTGAATAAACAACATTAAGCCACAAAATACTGATGAATGGAGAAGGAAATGACAAATAGCTATGCTGAGACCTGTTCTTGGCTGAGCTCTGATATTGGGAGTTCAGTTCTGCTTGGAATCACCACTTAAAATAATAGCAGTACAATACAGTACTAACTGGTTAACATTTTATCTATGCAACAAGACAAGAACAATTTAGGTTACACAGCATTTCAGTTACAATCCCTCTTTTATTTATTAATTCTTTGCTTCTGTAGTTAGAAGTACAACTGAACTTAAAAGGAAAGCCTGGACTCAGACAAGTTCAATAATAAAAGGTGTTTTTTAAAAAAAAAAAAAACTTGATCAACTGTTCATAGGGGGAGCCTTTCATTTGTTATTTTATCCTACCATTAAGAAGAGCCTTGCCCCCTTTCACTGATGAATAACACGATGAGAGGCTATAACTAATCAACAATCAGGAATTTAAATAAAAAAAAAAAAGGTTTGGATGACAGGTATGAGGAATGAATTCAACAATGAGAAGTACACGTACATGTTGGTAAATTAAGGCTTTTCTGCCAGTCATGGTCAGCCCCATTTCTAACATTGCCACCTTGCAGCACGAAAGCCACACTAACTCAGCAGGGTTGAGCATACACATACGCAGTGCTCTGATATGAGTTACTCACTTGTTTTTCTTATAAACTGATTCTTTAGGCCACGAGAGCACTGGTCACCAGGCTCTACTGAAAGCTCCATATGCACCTGGCTAGGGTGGAGAAGCAGGTCCTTGCCTCTGTGACATCTGTGTCTGATTCACCATTAATACTGTTTCTTCATTAAACTGAAGCTTTTCTCTAAAATAACTTTCCTGGTTAGGTTTGTATGCTAAGCTACTTACAATGGTTTACCTATTTATACAGTCAGACCATTTTACTGGTCTAACTTAGGCACCATCCACTGCAAGGTAAGAGCTGATGTGCCACTGGGGAGCCCTCACCAGTCATATTTTGCTGCTGAACAAGAGCCAAAGCTTACTAAGCTGTTGCTGCCATTGTGGTGTGAGCTGTTCTCCGGGGTTGGGTAAGAACATCCTCTGTCAAAAATCCTGTTATAGTGTGTTGAGTGTGCCCTCCTTACTTACTTGTTCCCACTGAAGTTCTGGTTGAAGTGGGGGGTATAGCTCTCCTCCTGCTCCCCCTCTGCATCTGCATCTTCCTCAGTGGGAAAGCCATACTGGGGCTCAAAGTAAGGGTTGTCATACTCCTTCTTGGGGGCTGTGGGGCCTGTAGGCTCAGCCCCCATCCTGTGGAAGGGCTGTGTGCCGAGGCCAGCGAGGTGGTTCTGCACAGCCACCCCTGTTGATACCTCCATCTCAGCTAGCTCGGCCACCTCCTGGCTCTGCACAGAAGTAATGCTTTTACACAACTTAAACCACAATCTAACATTCTTCAAAACACATTTACCCGAGATCCAGCAAAAAGGCATTTTGGATAAATGTATGGCATGTTTAGGAAGTTCTACAAGCCTCATAATCAACCATGTTCATCAATAAAGTACATATCATACATAGATACATACATACATACAAACAAACAAAGCTCAGCGCTAAACGTAATATTCAATTTGGGAAATTTCAGTAAACATGCATCCTGGACAAAAATGAATGGATGAGTGCTCAAGAGGATATAGTAAGCAATGAAAGTAACTCAATACGGACAATTGTTTCATCTTTCCTAAAAAAAATACTTTTGTGGAATACTGGATAACAGTGAAATAGCTTATAAATGGGAGACCTGGAATCAAGATGAAAACACTCAGCAAAACCTTTTCACTAACATGGTCAAAGACTGTAAGCGATGTAAGATTTCTTCTATCTCTGAAACACTGAGGTATGGACAAGACTGGTGCCTGTCAGCAGTAAACAGCCAAGACCTACACAGATGTTGGGTAAACAGGGGATGATAGAGACTGACATGATTGATGCCCTGGATGACTGTACTGGGACTGGAGCTGGCTGTGGTGCTGGAACTGGACTTGGGCTGCAGGGAGTCTGAGGGCCCTGCAACCTCCAACTGGCCTTCCAGCAAGTCCTGAAATTCCACCTCGCTGGCATCTCCCAGGGCTGCGTGGGTCGGGGGGACCACATCTAGCGTGGAAAGACACAGCACACAAGATGAGAATGCCAACGGTTAACAGGCAGTCACTACCAGGTACGGTCATGTTCTGCATTAATATTATCAGAGCTGTTATACATCCCCACCTCCCACTGGATAGTAAGGGGGAAATGACTCACTCTGCACATCCCCTTGGATGTCACTCTTGATCATTTCGTTCACAAAGTCCCCAAGCGAAGAGTAGGAAGAACTGGAGCCATCATAGTCCTCACTGTCACTGCTGCTATAACCAGGACCAGGAGGCAGACAGACACTTAAACATGACTCCAGTGTGAGCCCCCTTGTCAAGTCCTGTTTATACCTGGTGAAACATACTGACTTTCATTTGAAACCTGAAAGCCTCTCACTGAGAATTCACATGGTATACCAATGATGTCAGAAACCCAGATTTTGACAGGAGCAGAGAGATGAGACAGACAAGCTAGTCAAGACTCTTGTCCTTGGCATACCACCCTGATTAAACATGGGAGAACTTTCAGTAAATGCTCCAAGGAACTACCTGAGGTCCTTCCCACCAATTTCCATTATGCTCTATAATGAGCTCTTTCACTATCAAGGTGGTACTGACCTCTTACTGCCCAGTGCTTATGTATTCGTATACACCGAAAGAAATACAGACTGCAAAAACATATATACACTGTGATTCCAGTGTCTGTCACTATGTTTTTGTTTTTAGCTACACTGTTGTATGTATGTCACTGTAGCCTTCTGCAATTTGATTCAGAGGTCTGTCTATTTGTAAAGTTTGTTCATAAATCAACTCATTAGTTAACTGTGGTACCCTCAGGAACACTCGACGTAAGCTGTAAACACAGCAAAAGGAAGCTGAATGAAGGAGGTCTTACACTCCTATTCTGCTTCTAAAACTAGTCACTTTTTCAGTGGATGGTTACTAAATCAGAAAAATTAACATTATTCTACTGCAGCCTTACCTTTGTTTAAGGGTACCGAACTGAAGCCCAAAATTTGGAGGAGAAAAATTAAAATGAGCTGACCTGTCATCGGAGCAATCTGAGGGGTTCTCGTTCTCATTTTCCATCCCAAATGGCTCGCCCATGGCCTGCACCAGCCGTGAGCTGCTATCATAGACGCTGTAGTAGACTGGCTGCAGCTGGTGAGCATACCACTTGGGCTTATCACCAATAAGGGAAGGGTCAAACACATCTGGAAAGAGCAGCAGGGTGATGAAAGACTCACTCTTTCAACCAGTTATCAATATATACACGATGCATAAAAGAATCTCCTCCCTTCCTTCTTTTGGGAATTCAGATATGTACGTGCATATCAATGATAATTCAAAGTTTTATTAACCACTTCACCAAAACTATTAATGAAAAGTCAGCTGGTAGAACAGTGGTTAGAGCTGATGCCTTTGTACCAAAAGGTCATAATCCCACAACTCTATAAATGGGTTTTGCAGGCATCTTAGCATTTTAAGATGATTTGGAGAGAAGTGTCAACTAAGTGAATAAAAGTAGGTCACATACTACTTATGTTTTATCCTTAAAGTGCCAGTGCTGCACAGGTGAGCAGTGTATTCTGCTCAAAACATTGTTAACCAGAACATGACACAGAAGTATGTAAAAAACAAATAAAACTGGGTTAGAAAATTTCATGTATTTAAAGCAAAAACAGTTATTTTCAGTAAGAGGAAGTGTTAAAAGTTTTAGTTCTTACTGTTGTGAATCCTCTGGAAGGCCTGATTGGTCGGGCTCAGTAACCACTCCCCAAAGTACTCAACAGCCTGCGTGCGTGACAGCTTTTCAGAAAATGAAGACTGGCGAGGGCGTGAGGCCAGGAAGGATGTAGCCTGGAAGGCCACCACGGGCCGGGGAAAGAGGCGTAGGGTGCGCGTGTGCATCTGGAAGCCCTGCAGCACGTTGGGGGAGTTGAAGAAGCGCACCATGGCAACCCTGCGGGTGGAAGATTGTCAGGTTTGGGCACATGGTGACTACAACCACCATCACTGTCAAATTTTCGCTACAAGCGACGTACATCTCAGAGAAAAACTATTTGTGCATTAAATTAGGAGAAAGACAGACAGCTGCAGACATGTGATTAAGTAAACTGTTTTTTTTCCCCCACTATATGCACTGATGTTTATCATACAAGTGGGTGAATAACACTCAGAATAGATGTTTCCTGATCACCTTCCTACAATTTTTAAGGTACACAACCATTTACGTACAATACAGGAGTAGTGGCTGTGTAAAGGCTTATCTGGGCATGATCATAAAGTTACAGTGCATGAAAATTTACACCATACATGAACTTGTCAGCTCATGGGCAAAGTGAGTCTGGAAGAGCTGACATTTTCAGTTCACATGTTAATGCTACTGGTCATACATTACAGGCTTCGCATATTTTCATTTATTAATTTAGTAAATGCTTTTCTAAAAAGCAATGTACATCTCCAAAGAAGATGCAATGAGTGCATTACATTTATAGGAGAGATCTGGATTCAGACACATGATTCTAGAGTAGTGAATGTCACATTCCAGCATATGAATTAGTGTATATCACACATATCTTACATCAAGAAGCTCTACCCCTTGTAAATGGAAACAGGCTATTTTGTACTTTTATTTAATATATGAACAGTAAATAGCACACAACTGCCACCTATGTGACATTTTGTGCACGCCATGAAGAGCAATGAGGCATTGCTGTATTCAGACAACTCCAGTAAGCAGCTGAGGTCCAAAGTGAAGACAAGGGCCTTGCCTTGTGGCGATGTCCACGGAGTCAACGTCATTGCCATAGATGAGTGGGTTAAATTCAGTGGAGGGGGTGCAAGCGTTGCCCACCCCTGGGGGCCGCAGGGGGACCTCCTGGCCCTCGTGGAACTTCTCCAGGTTGAGAATGGGCTGGGTGTTGAGGCTCATGCTCGCCAAGGCCTGAAAAGCACCACAGTTACACCATCACAGTAGGGCAACATAAATACTGAGCATGGGGGCACTTTCATTTCAGGTGTCTGCGAAGTAACATTTATTATTAACGAACTATTACTAACAGGTTTATCCAAAGTGATTTTTGTTGGACTATTTATATGGTTAACGACAATATATACAATTTTTTCATCTAGCTGACAGTTTTCTCCAAAGTGACAATATAAAAATACTTAATCTATTTATATAGTACATTAATTTTAACTGGAACAATTTAGGGTAAGGGCCTTGGCCAAAGGTACTACAGCATGTGGTGGGATTTAAACCCAGACCTCTTGAGTCTAAAACAGGACCTCTAACTACTATGCCATCCGCAGTCAAGACAAATACCTTGCTTAAGGGTACTATAGCAGGGCTGGGATTCAAATGAGTTGTCTTTGGATTACAGATTAACAGCTCTAATCACTACTCCACATGCTAAAGTAGAACAACAAATAGGTTAGTTTCATAGAGTTTATGAGCAGCTTTCCTATTAACACTATTATAAGCAGCTAAAATTAATGGAAAAACTGCACATTTCACACCTGAAATTAAAGTGTTACAAGTTATCAGAAGGGCTTTTCTGCCGTTTTTAATGGGTTTAAGACAAGTTACAGAGGGTCTGGGAAAACAACTGTCTCATTCAGTGTTCGGCTGTGAGAGAAGCAGGTCTTTTGGATAGGGCCTGTATACATACCTCATATAATGGTCTCTTAGATAGGAGTGCACATGTTATTAGGCACCTATCAAAAATCATTGAATGCACATGCTTGAGCCAGAACCACAGTTACAAAGCATTAAAAGAAGGAATCTTTGTGCTTTAATCTGGAATTTCGGGTTAATTGCAGATGTTGCAACAGCGCTTACTGTTAGACAGACCTTGCTGAATACTGTTATAAAAAGCATACAATGTCAGACATATTCAAAATAAACAAACCAAAGACAAAGCAAAGCCATAGGCTCCTGACAAGGTGTCCGTGCAAAAGCATGGCAAAAGTAACGGAGTGGTGGTAAACCTTGTGGTCAGAGGTGAAGAGCTGCCTCTGTGTGATCGTGGTCAACCTAACCAGACACTGCAGGACAAGAGAGACGGAAGGTCACATAGCAGGTATGAGCCAACCGCATGGCGTGGAAGAACGATAACAGAAAGGTCATATGACAGGTATGGGCGAGTCGCAGGGTGTGACACAGTGCACAAGATCACAAAGGCAGTTATACGCAATATTTTCCATAAGTTTGATACAAGAACCCTTCCACTCTTCAGGCTGTTCTTTGACGAGACTACAGATCATGTGTTTTACATCTTGAGATTTATTATCTATGGAACAAGATATTACCTAAGGGGGTCGCACACATTCTAAGTGAGAAACAAATCCCTACATGATATATTAGGCTATATGTATAAGAGGATCAAAAACATTTTTTATGAAACATTTCTATTTGCTAGGAACCCTGTGATATTTGTTAGTTCTGCTTCCTTACCTGAATTACAAAAACAAATTTCAACAAGGGAGGATATTTTAAGCTTGTGACACTGTGCTTCCACCCACTTACAAGAGGTTGCAACCTTCTTTCTAACTTAAGCAGAGGTTGGACTGGAGACATAACCAGAAGTAGATGTTATGATATTTCAAGCTATAGTTGCAGTTGAAAATCAAAAGCATAACAGTGTGACTTATTCCTGAGTCTTCACAGAGCTTCGCAGTTCAGAAGGGAAGTGACAAGAGTCAGTAGGAATTCTGTGGCAGTTCCCAGAATGAGTAAAACCTAATCTGAACTGAAGGTGCCGGTTTTCTTCAGCCGAAACTTGATTTCTGACAAGCAAACATGCAATGCACAAGGGTGCAAGGACCAAAGCATCGACACTCACAGGCATAAGACCACAACCCAGATTTCCAGAGCTGCCAGAAAAGGAGTGGGGAACATTGATTGACAATATGTAACACAAACCACTTTATCACTACAGTACTAATTAAAGCCTGATAAAAACTCAAGATTCTGGGAGGAATATCCCCTTAAACATACACCTACAGAGGGATGTTTTGCCAAACTACAAGGGTTTGTTAGCACTAATGTCAATATACATATCTATTGATGAACACTGGATGCAGCCCCTATACAAAATGTACTTTACATCTATCTAATGTATTACGAAATGTATTGCTTTGTTGAGCTTTGAATGCGACTCACGCATGATTTAATAGTTTTACATATTTTTCCACGAGTACCATAGTTCAGGAATATTAATGGGTGATGACTGATCATTTTGCACCATTTCAAATGAGCTACTGTAGTTAATATTTTGAAAATATATCATTCAAACTAATGGAAAAAATGGTTTTTTGAATCAAGCTTGCAGAGTGTTCCTTTACTGTGGCCCCTAAGGATGCGGCAATAGGGAAAGCAGAGAGCGGGAAGGGGAAAACAGGGCAGATGGGGCAGTGTGGACCCAGGGCCCGAAACAAAGTGCTTTACCTGAACAAGCTAGGAATGCAGAGGCAAAAAAGAAAACAGAGGTGTGACCAGATCATTCAGCTGTCAAAATTCAGTGAATTTTCCTGCTGAAACACTGGCTGGTTATGAAACCGTGTAGTTTAAAAGGAAACAAATGGAAACACTGCATGGAGAAGTGACCAAGCCTTGTCATACAATTCCAAATACACATTTAGTAGATTTCCTCCTATAATACACTGAAATGTAACAAAATAATAAAAAGATCTAATATTTCATTTAATGTTAATTGATATACTAATCCTTGCATTCATGTTTGTCATTAACAGAACCATTAATGATGGCAAAGTGTTATCTGCACCTACCTGTTTCAAGTGTTTCTTTAGCTCTGAGGCTTCTGGTTCTGGTAGGACTGGCAAGGTTTCAGCATTGCTGGGCGCAATCACCTATAAGGCAGGTGCACAAACTTAACCACTGGCTGTTCATGCTAAAGCCTCACAGGAAATCTTATCTGGATCCTAATTTTCAAGCACACTTTCTTTGGCAGGTTTTAAAAGTAAAAAATCAAGGAGGTATCTACAAAACCAACAATTTTTCTACAAAATGTTACCACAGTGTGAAATCTAACGGTAACATAAAAGAATTAAATGGTATCCCATCCACACTTTACCCTTCCTGATTCTCTATGCTTCAGGGATAGATTGCAGAACATCACAACCAACAACTGGATAGATGGATTTCAAATAAAGACATTTATAAAAACAACTAACCTTGTTACAGTCCAGGTCTACTAACCACACATCATCTGGCATCTTGAAATCGGACTTGTACAGGAAAAAGCTGGCAGGAACTCCAATTATATATGGAGTGGGTGCAAGGAGGAGCTAATGGGGTGAAGAAAAAGTTCATTGTAAAAATTGAGAGATATAACAGTCCAATTACACTGTGCAACATTCATTTTGGTAGCAGACTGCTTCAAAATGTTCTCTCCTTCCCCAGCTGGTGGTGTATTGGTTAGAGTTGCTGCCTTTGAACCCAAAGGTCACATGTTCGAATCTCACCTCCAGCTGTAGTACCCTTGAACAAGGTACTTACCTTAAATTGCTCCAGTAAAATTACCCGGTTGTAGAAACGAATAAATAAATAGATTAACACTGTAAATTGCTTAGGAGAAAAAGTGCCAGTTAAATGGATAATTGTAATGTAAATGTAAAATAAGGCTAAATTAGGTCATTTCCGTACAGCATCATGAATGGTGTACCTGTACTACTGGCAGCCACCAATTGTTCTTGTTATCATTCCAACTCATCACTTAATTTCCATATTTCATTTTGGACAAGAACTGACCTTACCTCACATATAAATTAACAACCAGATGAAAGTAAAACCTGTTAAATTTGTAACCATCAAGAGATGAGGTTTTTCCAATCCTGCATTAGATCAAGGTTCCTGCCTGTGATGTGAAAGTGAGACCTCCTCTGTGGCTGTGAAGTACCTGTTCTGCGGATGCCATACAGGTGGGCAGCAGTGGGATGACGGGAAACATGTATTCCAGGGGATAGATCATGGCTACAAAGGCCATGACGCTCATGGACAAAGCGTTGTAGTCTCGGGATTGGAGCACAACCTGAGAGCCACAAAAGAAGAAATTGGATTCATAGACAACTAGGCAAAACACACACTGTCTTACACAGTGGCTAATGCGAGATGAGGAAATACAACGCGTATGTGCAGTGGGTAGCAATCACAGTTTTAAAATGCATTGCTTTAATTTAGAGTTTCAGCACTACTGAAAAACTAAGGCAAATTCTGTTTTAAATGCCAAGCACAGCACTAACCCAGAACTCTAGAACAAGTCTATATGAATTAATGATAATGAAACACTCAAACTGACATGACTGAATTTAGCATCTGCTGCAGTGTTAAGTTTCTCCACATGGTGGCTCTATCTGCATTGAATGTACAGATGAACTCCTTTCCACAGAATCTTACATTCTGAGACTTATCTCACTGCTTATCGTATTAAATAGATTTATGTCTTCGCTATTTCGAGAATTAGATATTTTATACCTAAAATACTGAGATTCTTTAAAAGGACTCCCACTGGGACTTGAACGAACAACCTTCAGGTTATAAATCCATACCTTATACAGGTGGTCCCCGATTTACGATGGGGTCGCATTCTGTGAAACCCATCAGAAGTCGAAAATATATTTAATACACCAAATACACACTTGCATGACAGAGTGGGAGATGCGGATCGCTGCTGCTGCCCAGCATTGCGAGATAATATCACTCCGCAAATTGCTTGCACGGGAAAAAAATCTAAATTTAAAATTCAAAGTACGGTTTCTACTTAATGTCTATAGCCAGCTCACCATTGTAAAGACAAACGAATCCTAAGTCGAACCATCGTAAATCAGGGACCACCTGTTTGCTGTTTATGTGCAGTCAAAGACATCCCAAAATATTTTAACCTCATTTCATGATATTAGAGCATAAACAGAATGTCACTGTAAACAAATAGAATGAACTACTTTTACATGGACTTTAGGTAAATCAATAAAGAATAATTGGTTCCAGAATGCTGTGTAGTTTAATATGGACAAATTCTGGGCCAGAGCTTGCAATTTCTGTGGCCTAAGGGCCAAGATGATGAGGTACCTTATGCTCCAGCAGGATACACGCAAGCACCTGCAGGCAAGAGTCCACTCCCAGCAGCTCCAAGGGAAGGTGCAGGGGGAAGTCCACCAGGGAGAACCGGGAGGAATCAGGCAGGGCAAAGGTGAGGGCGGGGTGCAGCTCGTGGGGCAGCACTTCAACGTCCACACGCTGAAGGCCAGCTGTGGGCACAGGTGAGCGCAGCAGCCGGTAGACCCAGGACTCAATCTCTCGTAGGTCCTGCAGCAAAGCGCTGCACCTCTCTTCCACTGAGAGTGCCCCAGTGAACACGCGCCACATGGTGTCCCTGTGAAAAGCCACTGACATCAGATCTGCTGGACATTACAGCATTACAGAAAGTTTTAAAAGATCAGCAGAGTCTATCCATGTACACTGGCTCTGTAAGCTAGAAATGGTCAAATTATAAATTTTTGGAGATGTCAACAATTTTCAGGGTATCCATACTTCAGTTTTTTTCTTCAATTATTTTCTAAAACTTCTGTCTGCTGCAGAGCAAATGTGACCTGCATTTCAACGCCCAGCTGTTAGTCAGCAGTAAAACATGCTGAGAAAGAACAGAAATGGGAGACTGAATTCATTAATCTCCCTTCCACAGTGTTTACAGCTTGTGTTTGGTGTTCCTGAGTGTCCAGTAACAGCTGGAGCAAGAGAGGAATTCTGGTAAAGCATTTTGATCAGTGATATGGATATTATTATCACCAGCCAATAAATGTTAGGTTGCACAACCCTTAACCCAGAACACTTATGTGCTGTTATTATTTTAAACTGTAATATGACACACATCGCACATGTTTATGGGATGACTCAGTATACAATAAGCAAGCAATTTTATTTTCTGTAATTTTAATTTAGCTTGATGTTAACAAAACGGTCAAAATACCCAGTACCATCTTGATCAGCCATACACTTCATTAAAAAAAAAAAAAAAAAAAAAACTGAAATCATATTTTATTTCATTTTTTCAACTTTATCTGGAGTTTCTATAGAACCTAACTCGGGAGGAAATGAAGAAAAATCTGTAAAAAAAAAAAAAAAAAAAAAAAAAAGCTTTCATTGATTGTGACTTAGTGGTAAAAGTGACTTTGAATTTAGAAAACAAATGGACTCCCAGTCCCTATAGTGTTCCAAATTTTTGGAGCCATTCCATATATACACTTCTACAGATATGCTGTATGGTGGAAAAACCACTGCTTCCAAGCTAGCAAACCATGTACTTCCTTACAAGTGCAAAAAAAAGCTCCCCATGGACTGGAAGACGCAGATTTAGAAAAACTCGGTTCTCTTTTGGGCAAAAAATTAGATTGGAGTTTGAGTCAGAGCTCACTGGGGTGGCAGCTGTAAAATGAGTGACATTTATACACTGTCAGCCACCACATAGCACACAGAAAACCAATTATTTATATTGGTGTGAAACAAGGCATGGCCAAATGGATAACAAAGTAGCTGTGTCACAGTTACATCCCCCAGCCTTCCTACAACAGATGACAAGAAACCTAACTCAAGAGTGTTGAATGTGAAAACCTGTATCTTAGTTTTCCCACCGAGCATATGCCAACTACACCAATGAAATTAAAACTGAAGCCAAAGGGACAAGAAATCTGTCTGAAATGGATTCTATAATCCACAGCACGGCCAGTCTCCAGTATGGAAACTGGAGAAGAATGACAACTAATAAAGTAAAACATTCTACTGATACAAATTGAGATTTAGCCAAAGCATCAGAGAATACTGCCAGCAACAGAAATTCACAAAGTGCTTCAAAGTACCCTCCAAAGAGGACAGATATTTATGTCCAGAAAGGCCTATGTCTACCGCATGGTTGGGGCTCATAAATAAATCAGGTTTAAAAAAAAAAAAGTTTGGAAACTAGGAGCATAATCTATTATAAATTCCTAACACTCATGAAAGACTGAAATGCTAGACATCCAGGAACTAGAATATACAGTAATGACCCAAACAAAGATGCATAGAGGAGTAACTTAGGGCTGGCCACCAGGGTTTCACCTTAGATGAACTTCGCAGGGCCTTCCACAAAAACATGCATAATGACCAAAGGAAATACATAAACAACAAATAAGCAATTGTACAATGTGTAATTTGTAGCTTTTTAAATGTTTTTAATGACCGTTCACTAGTTTTATCAATAATTATGCACTCATTACCAGTAACTACTCAGCCTGTTTAATTTTTATCATACCCATTTCTATTTTTCGATTTGACCAAGACAGTACCACTGTTAGCTCAGAGTACCCAGGAGCCGTCACTGTGAATTTTATAGTGAGGAAGCCTCAGCGTAAAAGGGAAAATAAATTATAACACAGAATAAAATAAATCAATATCCTAATTTGCTAAACAGGTCCAGACATGTGGTTTCTTTACAGGAGAAAAGAATGGGGGGGGGGGGATCAGGTCAAATGAAATCACCAGTAAATGACAGCTTTAGATGAAACTGACACTCCCGTCACAGAAACTAGCGTTGGGTCCAAAACAACTGCTAACTGTGTGAAGGAGGCCACCATTCACTCGGAAACATGCGATAATCACCCGGGTGCAAAATAAATCATGAAAGACGGGAGGATTTCCTGTTGAGTGCACTGAAACGACAGGTCATCTGGGAAGAACAAGGGAAGTTTAATTAGTGTCATTGAGGAGTGAATGATATCTGCTTCTGGAAGGCTTTAATTTCCTCCAGTGCCCTGGTGGTGGCCCACAACTGAAGAAAACCTTCAAAGCTACAGCTGTTGTCAAGAGGTGGGGAGAACAGGTTTTGTGGGTTAGTGACAGGATCACACTGAGGTTACAAACACCATGGTGCAAACACGAAGCATGTACTTTTTTATTTGGTCACTATGTACTGGCTATATGTTAAAGAGTAATAAATAATTTGATTTCACATCAAAGAATTACTGGCAGAAGAGAGTTAACTGCCATATAAAGGTATACATGCCCTCTGAAAATGTACCCCACAAAAAGGTAAAGACCAACAACACACAGATGAACACTACAAAAAAAAAAATAGCACAAATATTTCTGAACAGCATTAGCACAACAATTTTTAACTGAATAAAGCATACAGACATTGCAGTGGAATGAAACCACACTGGCATCCACATACTTAGTTCTTGGCTTAATGCCAGCGCACAAAATCTCCTCAAGTTATCCATGGAAACTCTGAGGCTGACCAGTGGCAATGAACAGCAGGTACAATTACACCCTCATCGGGTACAGGAGAGAACTCAATCTGTCACAGAGCCTGCTACACACTGCTACTTGTTGGCTGCATAACCTCAGCTGGCTTAACTAAACCATTTTAGCACTACTGTCTTCACAGATGACGAAACTAGACGCTATTAAAAATCACTGAAAGACCCCAGAGCCCTTGAATAGTAGAAATAATCTAGGTAGGAAAGAGTGTGACTATCATTCATGTGTTAGTAATGGCATTTTAATGAGAAAGGCAGAAGACAACCAGGTTCTCCAATGGAGCTAAAGTGTAACAAGAGAAATTTAAGCCAAACTAATCGAGATTGCACTGTGAAGGATTGGCATCCTATCCTGAGTTTCTCCTGCATCATGCCTTATGCTTCTTGGAGAAGCTCCAGACCACTGTCCTAGTGGTTGGGTGGATGAATAGATGGATGGATAGATGGGTGGATCTCTGTTGAGTTTTGACAGATTAATAATTCATTAGAGACACAGAAGGAAAATAGAAACCCACCTCTGAATCCCTTTGGAGACGTTAGACTTCCTGGTGAGGCGTTGTTCACTGCAGCAGTCCACCAGTCTCTTGAGGATATAGAGGCATTCTCGAAAGGTGGAAAAGAAGGGGTAGTGGCTGACAATGCAAAGAGAAGTCAGCGTGTTGTTGCGGTTCCTTTGGATCTGCGGTGACTTAGTGCGCTGCTGGGCGGGACTGCTGCCTAGTGTTTGCAGCGAGCTGTCACCCTTGCTCGTCCCTGCTGTACCATGCTCCGCGGCAGTCCCACTAGGACTCTTTGCCTTGTCGTGGTGGCTCTCAGGTCGGCTAGGCTTGCGCAAGCGCCTCTGGAAAGAGCGGTAGAAGTTGACGCAGATCCCGTAGCGTGTCACACCAGAGTCCTTGTCAGTGAGCGTGAAGACAAAGGACGTGTCATCCCGCAGTCGCATGCGCTTATGCCGCACACTCAGGCAGCCCTCGGGCTGGCAGAAGAACACCACGTCGGGAGGCAGCGCAAAATCCGTATGGTCCTCCAGCGGGTAGCGCCTCAAGAGCTGGGGAGTCTGGGCCACACTGTCACTGCTGGGCTGCCTACAGTAGAGGAACAAACAACATCATCTCTTCCAACGGCAGCAAGGACCAGCAGGCAAACATTAACCTCCTCCCAGTTCAGCTTTGTTGTAATTAGTACCCCTTTATATCAGGCTCCGGGTTTTAGACCTCAGAATTATTCAGATTGCAAAAATTTGCCCAAATCACAATTAAGATCCAGCACTAATTTTTTTTAAGTGTCATATTGCTTGTTAAAAACAAAATGCAATTTAACAGCACTGCAATCTGATCAGCTCAAAGTGATTATTGCAATGAAAGAAACCTAAGTCTACCAATGCAAATCTTAAGTCCTACTATAAAGGACACTTTCACATCTTCAGTACAAAAAACCAAGTAATTAAAAACTTTTCGTATAACTTCAGTGACAAACGTCTCAATGAAACGAAAATGACAGTATTATAGTTATTTATTCATTTAGACGATACTTCTCCAAAGCAGCTTACAATGAAAGGTTTGTACACTAAGCTACTCAGAGTTACTGATACATTTACAGAGCTGTGTAATTTTTACTGAAGAGTTTTAGTGAAAGTACCAATTAGCAAGGGGACTACAGCAGATGGGGAGATTTGAAGCCCGGTCCTTCAATTACAAGGCACTGACTAACCACTATGCCACCTGGTGCCCCAATACAGTACATGTATAATAAGCAATTTCGTCAAAAGACAAAAAGAAGCTTTTTGCACTGCCTAATATTGACTGTGTTCCCTAACAATTCACCCATCATGTTACTGCATTAGAGTTACAGACGCTCATGTTGGTTTACTTGGCTTGACTGCCCAGTACCATCTCGATTAGCCATAGATTTTAATCCAGATTTGAAATACAAAACATCAGTTATTCCACCACATGGCTCCTAGACAAACAGCAAGCACTCACCTGCATCCGACCACCACCAGATAATCCAGTAAGCGGGGGCAAGGTTTCTTCTTCTCCATGTTAGAACGGAGAACTTACTTCTAGGTCATTGCAAAAATTGCTCCAAGGGTCCCAATTCAGTTTAGCATCTGGGCAATCTACAGCTCCACACATCTGATACTTCTCAAAGGAATCACTGAGAAGAAATGCTGGTCCCCAGAGTGGAGGATTTTAAAACCTGTAAGGCTACCAACAGGGGGGGGGGGGGGGGGGGGGGGGGGGGTTGGGGGTGACAGCATACCATGTTAATCAGTAAATACCTTCTGGATTTTAACAAAAAAAATACTAAAGATTATCATCATCCTTGCAAATCCAGAATAATGAAAGGAAACATTTCACTCGTGACTTTTTTTCTAACTGTTGTCACGGATATTGATAGGCCTTATGAAATAGCTGTTCAGGATTAAAAATGGGAACAATTTCAACTGAAATTTAATTAAACAGATTACCACAGAAATATACTTAATACCCTCATCATTCTGCTCATTACAGAAATTTAGAGACATATTTTGTCTGTTGCATTCTGAAGCACTACAAGTCCCGGTGTGCAGCTGACAGAGTCAGGCATGAGATAGACGGCAGGGAATGTTTATCAAGGAGCAAAGATACTAGAGAAAACTTCCAGATGACCTCCCTGCTTCCTGAAGTGGAAGTAACTGTGAGAAACCTTATAAAAGCAGCTTAGCTAATCAGTCAAGGAATTTGTGCGAACAAAGCAGCCAGCATGTTTCTCAGGTGATGTGCATTCAGATACACTTGCTGTCTTCTCCATGTGTTTTACTTTTTAATTCATTCATTTTTATCAGAAACTATAGTACTTTTACCTGACACTACAGCAGCAATACAACAGCAATTTATATGGGCATTTTTAACAAATAAAAAGGCATTAAGAGTAAATAGTCGTCTTTGGCAAGACAACATGAGCAGTATTAAAACTAAATCTGCCCGGAAGACCATTCTGTATACCTGGCATCCGGCTGGAAATGTTCTGGGCAACCCTGTCTAAGAACAGTAATCAGTTCTAAACTACACCAGACTTACAAAAGCAAAGCTGTACTTTGCTAGTGAATAAAAACAACAGGGTACTGTGGACTACCTCTCATTTTTAACAAGGTGTGAATTAAGCATAGCATTTAACTAAAATACATATATTGCTTAATTTTCAAAGTAATAGTCAAAAGGAAAATAAACCACATGGCTTTCTCTCTGTATCAGAAATACAGCCGTGAATCTCTGAAGTGTGGCTGTGTCTCCCTGATGGCGATAATGAAGATGCATCTCCAGTATCGCCATGACTGACTCTTCAAGACCAACTACATGCTGTGAAAGTAACAACCACTGCGAGGCAAAGTGAAGAAGGAGAATGAATATGCCCAACATGGCAATCAATCTAGTAAAACCTTACATAAAACAGGAGACTGTCTGGAAATTAAAAGCAAGAAACCATAAAATGAAAACGTAAAAGAACATATTTAAGAATTAAATCTCCTTTTATACAGCTCACCCCTCCTGGGTATTCTAGATGGAATAAAATTTTAAAACCAACTTATACAGCTATTTATAACATTACTACAGTCATTAAATGCTAATAAGATGATGAGCTGATGTCCAGGCTCAATGTGTTGGTCTCATCTAGCATGGCATGCAGTCATGAACTTCCATCAGCATGGAAATGTTATAAATTTTCCATTTTTTTTATACTCTTGTGGGTGACAGGGTGGGCATCACAACAACAACAACATTTTATATTGAGCTGATACCACTGCTCAAGGCAACTGTCAAATAGATATAGTACACTAAGCTATGTACCCATTTTCTCTCTCTCTCTCTCTCTCACACACACACACACACACACACACACACACACACACACACACACACACACACACACACACACACACGACAATTTCAAGCTACTAACTCACAGGGAACACATGCCTTTGAACTGTGCAGTGAAAGTGAAACTCCTGGAGGAAACCCACATGAATATGAGAACATGCAACCTCCACACAGACTGGGCTAAAATTGAACCCACTTCCAAACCTACAACCCAGGAACTGTGAAGCATCTCTACATCCTGTTCCACAGTGCCAAAGTGTGAGTACAAAAGGGCTCTACTTCCATGAGGACAAAATCATGGCTAGGGTAAAAATTAAATAATCACATAACAAATAAAAGACGGGAAGGGACGATCTTCAATTTTTCAGAGACGGAAACTCTCGCACCATTTGTCAGAGGCTCCCTGACTGTTTAAGTACTTAAAAGTGAAAGCACTCCAAAGGACAGGAAACCTATTTAAAAACCATTTCTGTAACTTTTGCTAGCAGAAGTGCTGAAAAAAAATGTAAGACTTGACAACATACATACTGATATATGTGGTAGTGAGACGGAGGCTATGCGTGAGGACAACATTCAACAGGCAGCTCAGAGAAGAACTCCTCATTTCTCTCTGCAATTACAATGTGGAGAGCCATAAGTCGTAGGCTGGCAAGCACCCGCAGCGCTCCCAGTTTGAAATACGCCCACCATAGGCTGCATGTGCAGCCTTGAGCAGCTCTGCTGCAAACAAGCGTATCAATCTTGGCTTTTGAAAAGCCAAGAGTGGCTTTAATCAACAACTGCCACAAGCCCTCCCTTTGGGCAGCAGCCTTCCCAAACAAGTAGAATAAATTATGTTTTGCCATAAGAGGAACTATGACTGCTACTGCATGTATTTGCAAAGGAGTAATTATTTGTGGCCTATCAGGTTACACTGTATTTTTCATGCCAATGAATGGATGCAAAATGAAGCTAATAGGGTAACAAAATCACAGGCTCAAATGGCTTTAATATGTGACAAACATTTTGTAACCCTCACGTTGAAAAGGGTGAAGTAACATGTTTGATCAGCACAGTTTGCTAATTCAGTTTCCTGTTGTCGATAACCAGATTTTTTTCCGCAAGCACATTAAAATTGTTTTTAAAAACATAATTCAAGCAGTTGCCTAAGGCTGAACATGCTGAACCCTCAAAAGAGGAGACTCTCATGAAGTTTATGAGAGCAGAGCTGAGCTAGAGTCCTCCCTCTCTGAAGGCCAGGCCATGGATTCACATTTATGCACTCCAGATCAAATTCCATTATTCCACTAAATTTCCTCTTCAAACACATTGTGCATACATTTGAACAAGTGCCAAGAAGCACTGGCTTTTTTAATATTTTCATGTATTTTCAGACAAAAAATATATGGTATCACTGTTAGATTCTACATGGGCTTAACTGTTGCTTGTGTTTGAACACTACTTTCACAAAAGAACATTTTGTTTCGGAAGCGCAAGTCCACCTGTTTATCTGGAAACAAAAGATCTAATCAACCTCGTGTTCCTGAAGCTGCCAAACAGACTAAACAGTCTTGTGTTCACAGTTTATATAAAGAAAACAACAGCCTAGTGATGTTGGTTAATCAGGGCAACATAAGAAAAGAAAAGAAAAAAAAAATCTGATAACCAAGACAAAAAAAAAAAAAAAAAAAAAAAAAATACATATTAAGAAAAAATGTCACTATTGTGTTAAATACTTAGTGTCTGCAAAAATAAAACACATAAATGCAAAATTCAGCATTTCCTAAAGAGCCTGAATGCCTGTAAAATTAAGTTACGATGGTTTTTCAGTACAGTTAAGTACTGAAACTATGCAAACAAGAATCCTTTAATGCCTCAGAAAACCATTTATTGCAGGATTGTCAAACTTCAAAGGGGGAATTTTATAGAAAGGGAAGAAAAAAGAAGGGAAAAAACCTATACTATTATTGCAGGATTCCAGGAGAAGATTTACTGCTTTTTGTCAGGCCAAAATCCCCACTCGCCCATCATGTGGACCATACAAACACCTTCCGCGTGTTTGAAACCTTTGCAGCTATTGCATTTGTTGTAACTGTCCTTATTTCACCTAAAATGACCCTTTTTCTGTATGCAATGTGTGTTCATATTTCATCTCAGAATTGCGTATCCATCCACATCAATTGTCAATGATGGAGTCAGACTACATGCAGAACGGGACGCCACTCCATCGCAAGGCAATCACAGCAACACACATTTACTCACACGAAAACATACACTAAAGGCAATTCAGGGTCACCCTTTGCCTGAAACATACATGTTTGGACTGTGGGAGAAAACCACAAAAATTAAAATGTCCAAAAAAAAAAAAAAAAAAAACCACTAAAAACAGTGTTCATGTGTACTTCCTCTCTTTAATCTGTGCGCATGTGGAATTTAACTCTATTCTCAGCACAGGTTTAGTGTGACATTGCAGGAGCAGCTGTAAATCTCCCTAACTGTTGTACCTCAGTGATCTGATCATGGCGGAGTGGAATTATTCACCGCTTCTTATACGATGTTATACTTTCCCTGAGATTCAACCATGGACTGTGGTAAACAACATTTATATAAAGGGGTATGCACCATACTTCATCAGCTACCGATGACACAATGGAAAAAATGCACATCCTGTAGTTACACAGCATTTCCACATGCTTTTTAGGCCTGAACATTTTATGTAGACTTTCAGCTAAAATGACAATTATAACAATGCAGCGCTACAATGCGAGATGCAAATGCCACATTTTTGACACTTTAAGACTGAAGTCAAATCACCAGAAAAGCCTTTATGACTATCTACATACATACAGTATAGAGACTTCCTCCAGAAGACGACAGGGAACCCAGTTCAAACCAAGAAACATGTCTCCGTAACCTTATACTAACACCAAATTTCCCAGAAGAGAGGTAATCTGTTGACAGTCTTCACAGTTGCCTTTTACTGTGACTTAATTCCTCAGAATGAAACTTATTTTTTTTTATAAGTTCACATACAGATGTGGAATTGTTGAACAGAAGGCACTTACTGTACATACAAGTATTCCCATGTGAGGGTTTATTATTTTTCAACAAGAATGGAACTAAAATGACTATGCCTCAGGATGGTGGAAAAATTTCTCCTGCTGGCTTCACACACCCACTGCTTGGGGGCACACTTCACGGTTTAAATGTGTGGTCCGGTCATACAGTGACACCCACTGAGCCTCGGTCTCACAGCACTTTGAGCTGCAATATGTGTCGTGACCAGGAGTTGGCAAAGGAATAAAAGGAAATGTTGGTGTTCTATTGTAATGAGTCATTGCTGTTGTCGTCCCACAAAGCTAAATGTCAGCCAGTTCTGTCATACTTCGACTTGACTGCAAAACGCCCTTTCACAAAAGCTATGAAAATTCTTAAAAAATTAAAAGACTGGCACAAGTACTGGCGTTATGAACACATGATACATTTAATTACAGGACTACAAAAAGATATTGCTGTGTAAATTAATCACCTTGCTGCCTACCAACCTGAACTGCTCCCAGAAGGCAAATGGACTATTTCAGGAAGCATAAATGTTTAGAAAGTAATTCAACAGGACTTGAATCCATTGCTGGATAAGTTTTATTAACACCAGCTTCTGATCATTCTAGTGTTGGTCTTGTACCCTGAGAGGCCAGGTGTCCCAGTCACTTATGTGATTCGGGTCTAGCATCTGTTACGTCCACCAGCTGGTCTATGCTGCAGGGATGCTCTTTGAGCTCTATGACAAGTCACAGGGGTGAAGTGCACACACTGACTGTTGTGGGTGTAGGCTGGTGGGCAGTCAAAACCTCGTTGCGGATGCTTGGTGTTGGCTAACTAAAAATGAAACAGCAGAAAACATATAGCTTGCACATTGCTCACTTAGATCAATGTGTGTTAGCAGTGAAAAGAAATAGTTCCACCCATTTTATAGGTCCTTGATATTAGATGCATTTTTGTGATATTATGGCTGGCACAGCAGTTAGCAGTGATGCCTCACTGATCTTGACTGTTCAGGCATGGATTTAAATCCAGCTTTGTCTAAGTGGAGTTTACACCTTCTTGTTGTGTTTGCATGGGATTCTTCTAAGCACTCCAGTGTCTTTCAACAGTCAAAAGATATGTTTCTTCAGGTGAACTGGTGACTAATTTGCAAGTTCTCCAGGTGCTTCAGTTTCCATCCACAGCCCAAAAATATGCAATTCAGGTAATTTGGTGACTAAATTACTTAAGGTAGTGTGTGTGTGTGTGTGTGTGTGTGTGTGTCTACCCTGCCATGGATTGGAATCCCATCAAGGGCGTACCCACTTCCACCTTGCACCCAAAGCTTCCAGGACAGAGTCCAGTTCACCACAACCCTGCTCAGGACAAAGTGGTTATTGAAATTGGATGGATTGAGACTAAATTGCCTATCATGTGATTGTGTGAATGAATGTGTGTGTGTTCTTGCCCTGCAAGGGACTGGTATGTCATCCAGAGTTTTCCCT